>NW_016107442.1:702039-799141 GCF_001604975.1 Cebus imitator | reverse complement strand
ATGGTCTCGATCTCTTGACCTCGTGATCCACCCGCCTCGGCCTCCCAAAGTGCTGGGATTACAGGCTTGAGCCACCGCGCCCGGCTCACTTCAATATCTTTATCCTAAACTTTATATGGAAACGTTTGAAATCTTGGCCAGGCACAGTGGCTCACGCCAATCTCAGCACTTTGGGAAGCCAAGGTGGGCGGATCACAGGGTCAGGAGATCAAGACTATCCTGGCCAACATGGTGAAACCCCATCTCTACTAAAAATACAAAAATTAGCTAGGCGTGGTCACGCAGTCCTGTAATCCCAGGTATTCAGAAGGCTGAGGCAGGAGAATCACTTGAACCTGGGAATTGGAGGTTGCAGTGAGCTGAGATTATGCCACTGCATTCCAGCCTGGCCACAGAGTGAGACTCTGTCACACACACAAAAAATGTTTGAAGTATTATTTTATGCTTATTTCTCCTAATTCTCATTTCTCATTCCCTATACAGCCAACTAGAAATGATTTTACTCTTTATCATTCTAGCAAAACAGTTTTTGATACATGTATCTATGACCCACTAATTTTCAAATTCAGTGACTCATTTTAACATCTTTTTTTTTTATTGGACCATTCTGTTGCATTAGACTCTGAAATTTTGAAATCTCTAAGCTTTCTGGATATGTCACTCTAAATCTCTCACCACTCCTTCCTACCCTTCCTCACCTTTAGATGTAGATTTGATTCACGATGTCATCCTTGATCTCACTCCATATGTTTCCTGGAGTGACTGCTTCCCAACTCTACATTCCTATTTGCTAACTCCTTGCTGAAACTCACTCATCTCAGTTTGCTTGGCTGATTCTTCATTTCCCATACTTCCCTCATTGCTATATGTTAAACTTTCAGAACATGATCTTTTACAATAAACAGCACACACATCTGTGCTTCTTATCTGAATTGAATATACTACTCTCTTACCCAATCACCCACACACTGGAGGCATCTTGGACCATCTGCAACCAGGCTTTCAACAAATCACCAAATACTGAAATATGCATAGAATCTGGTGTTTTCCACTTCATCCAAAGACCAGTGTGCTGGTCCAAGCTTTTAGTAATGTCTGAACTCCTGAAATAGTGCCTATCTTAGTTCTCAACCTTGAGCCTTATTCTTCTCATATGTAAACTCCTGAGCAATGAGCTGTGAAGATACAAAAACGACCATTTCATTCCACTCCTAGACTTAGTTCTTACAAATGCCTGACTTGTGCTTTATGTAAATCTCTCAATCTATCAACTATTTCACAATGACATGCCTCTGGTTTTGGGGTGGTCTTCTCCACCTAGGATAACTTTCTGTTATTTCTACTTGCAATCAGCTATTCTTCGTCTGTCCATTAGGGCATAGTTCAGTTATCATTTCTTCTAGGAAGGTTCCCTGACCTTCCCTTCTTGCATTAGATGCCATTTCTCAGTCATTCTAAAATGAGAAATTATAGCTGTCACTTATTTCATATTTATTTGTTCTTATGTCTGTCTCCCCAAACAGCCTTTGAATTCTTTGAGGCTGAATCTCATTTATCTAAGTAATGTCAGCATATGCTAGTTGCTGGGCACAAAATGCTCAATAAAAATCTTAAATTGACAACTTAGGAAGTCATCCAATTTTAATTTTCTTTTGTTCATGAAAAATAGGGATAAAGTCATGTTCAGAGATTGATGAAATTCATGGGATCTTTCTAAAGATCTTTATTTTAAAACATTCAGTATAAAACTTATTAAATAAACTTCTTATGTAGTCATTTCCTATAAGGGATATCCCATCTGTTGTCCATTTTTTCAGAAAAAAATTTCTTAGAAAATAATTTATTTGGATTATTATCTAACTGCAACTTTCTTTCAAGCAGAAATTTTATCCAGGCTACAACTATTGATTCAGAGAATTATTCTTATCATTACTTCTTGTATCAGTCTTTGAGCTAAAATTGTCAATGTTGTTCTTCTTCCAGCAAAGACTAATTTATTATTAGAGGATAACATGGACATTAGCTGAACCCCTACTGTAAGAAAGTAGGGAAAGGTTGTGGAGAAAATATGAGCTCAGAGATGGACACGCTGGATTCCAATCTCAACCATTTAATGCCTGTGTGACAATGAGCATCTTTTTCAGCCACTCTGGGCCTCATTTCATGTTTTTTTTTTTTAAATGTGAATAACAGTGCTACTCAGTATAATTATTTTGAGATGACATGAGTTAATGCCTCCAAAATACCTGGCATAATAATTTGATTTCCGCTTTCTGCATGAGAGTTGACATGCACCTACTGAATAGGAAAGCCTAAAAGAAGCAAACACAGGTTTCAGTATTCAACTGTTTGCATGCTCTCTAATTTCTATTAACATGTATAATGACAACAGGGCTTCTCAAAACATGAATTCTCAGCAAAATAAAATAAAGGCAAATATGATATGAAATTGTTTTTCCAGCCTTAGTAGTGAACGTCTTTCTGCTTTAGTTGACTAGTTGCCAAAGTTTTTCCTTGGCTATATGAAAGAAATTGGGTGAACTTTTCTTAACTGGCAAAAAAAATCCACTCCAAAGCAAAAGTAATGATATATTCTCGTTCTTCAAAGAAAAGCTTGTACAGAAAGGAAGTTCTAAATGGAACATTCTGGTGCCAAAGGAACGGAGAAAGAAGGAGAAAAGAAGAGGAACTTTTAAAGATAGAAATTCTCATTATGATGACTGATTATTTAAACAAGGTTAGTTTTTCAAGGCTTATGAACCTGGTAAGTTTAAGATGGCAAACAACAAAATGTTACTGCTAATTAGACATCCAATGAAATGCCACATGGAAAGGTTAACTATTTTTAAAAATGTTATGTATTCTTGTATTTAAAATGTCATCATTATTAGTTTTGTAATAGAGCTCACTGACAAAAAATAGAAATGAATACATGTTCCAGAGGGTTAGAAATATTTTATTAGTTGTCTAGTGTACAGAAAAATGAGAAAACTATTATAATAAATTTTCATCCTTCCTTTGAAATATTCACATTTAATCAGTTCTGTACTACTGAAGTTATTTTCTTTTGGGCAGACCTGACCCTAGGCAGATTTGAAAACACCACCACAATATATGCATTGAAGGCCTACTATGTGCTAAGCACTGCTCTAGACACTGAGGAAATACAGTGAGCAAAACAGGTAAGGTTCCTGGCCCCACAGAGGCCACATTCTAGTAGGGGAAGACTTGAAATAGGGAAATTGTAGTATAACGTGATGTCTAGTGGTAACAAATGCTAGGAAGAACGAGAACTTCGAGATTGCTATTTTCCTGACCACCCTGGATAGTAATAATGGAAGCATTTGGCTGGGATTTTCTCCATTCATTCCCTGGTCAATGCTGCAATGAGTGATTGAGTGAATGTGGGAAGAACTAAGAATTACATGGTGGGAACTGGGTAAGTTCCCCATGTTCTTTTTTTTTTTTTTTTGAGATGGAGTTTCACTCCTGTTACCCAGGCTGAAGTGCAATGACGAGATCTCGGCTCACCGCAACCTCCGCCTCCTGGTTTCAGGCAATTCTCCTGCCTCAGCCTCCTGAGTAGCTGGGATTACAGGCATGCACCACCATGCCCAGCTGATTATTTTTGTATTTTTAGTAGAGACAGGGTTTCACCATGTTGACCAGTATGGTCTCGATCTCTTGACCTTGTGATCCACCCGCCTCGGCATCCCAAAGTGCTGGTATTATAAGTTCCCCATCTTAATCAAGCTGTAAGGCAGCCTGAACCACCTCCATCCTCTAGATAAAACAACTGGGATTTAGGAAACTGAAGGAACTCAGCCCAGGTCTATCAGCTAGTAAACCGTTAATGCAGTTTCTATGACCCAAAGTTTGTGCAAATAGTGCATCCCTAAGGATGCCTAGGGGCAATAAATCACATAAGTAGCTGCATTGCTTCTCATTTACCGCATGCATACTAAGCACCAGGTGGTTTACATGTATTATCTTTTTTGGTCTCCACCACACAACTAAGAGGTAGGGCTGTTATTATCCACAGTGTTCAGATAAGGAAACTGACACTGAGGGAGGGTTAAATAATTTATTCAAAGTGATGGTAGGTCTGTAATAGAAACTAATCTCTACTATTGCTATTTCATACTTTTCTTTGAGACTGAGTTTTGCTCTTGTCACCCAGGCTGGAGTCTAATGGCACAATCTCGGCTCACTGCAACCTTTGCCTCCTGGGTTCAAGCAATTCTCCTGCCTCAGTCTCTTGAGTAGCTGGGATTACAGGCACACGCTACCATGCCCAGCTAATATTTGTATTTTTAGTAGAGATGGGCTTTCACCATGTTGGCCAGGCTGGTCTCAAACTCCTGACCTCAGGTGATCCACCCACTTTGACCTCCCAAAGTGTCGGGATTACAGGTGTGAACCACCACACGCAGCCTCTGCTATTCCATCTAAGGAACTTATATGTCTTCTCTTGAGGTTGTTGACTTCAACCATGAATCAAAATCAATAGGTTTAAGAAATGCAGTGATCAAAATAAGAAAATTCCAAAGTACAGGTGTAGAATGTATAAATGTGGGCATTGCGTTTGACTTTTTAAAATTCAACCTATAATTATTTTTACTGACATTTGTTATTACATATCCTACAAAATATAATGAACTGAATTTGGTGAGGAATTCAGTGATGTCATAATGGTCTCTGTTCTTCCCAAGATGTGTGGTTGCCAGGATAGTGGTTTGTGGCACATCATCTACAAATGCTCTTAGAAAGCAGCAGTGTGCATGCCAACCAGGTCATAGCCTGTAAGACTGTATTCTCTTCTTATGAAAGTTGAGCATCTATTGATAGCTGAAGCTACCATTTGTGCAGATGCAATAGTTTAATGCTTACGAGCTGGGTTTCAAATCCTTCCTCTGCAATTTATTACCAGTTACTTGCTGCCCACTGAAGCTTTCTGTTAAATGCTCATTATATTGCCAAATGCTCGTTATGGGCCAAGGGCTACTCTGCGTACTTTATATTTCATCCTCCTCATAATCCCAGGATGGATGGCTAACCCCATTTTATGGAGGAGGAAGCTGAGCTCAGAGAGGAAAAAATGAATCATGAATGGCTGTACAATTAATAAACTGCTGAACTGGCTTCTGAACCCCAGGTGTCTCTGATTTAACAGTCTGTGTTTGCTCCACAACGTGACTCTGCAGGACTCATGAAAAACAGCACTGAGATGATATAAGAAACAGAATGAACTTTGTAGTAAGGGCTAAGCATTTTGATTCCATACTATCTCTACAAGGCACTGCTTCCTCAGTTCTGTCAAATTATTGGCGATTTTGATTTGTAGTCCAGTCTAGAATAAAACGTGCAAGGGACATATGATTGAGAGCACCAGGAAGACTGTGAATGTCAGACAGAAGAAAGGAAAAATGGATTCTGCTAGTCTAAAATAGGGGATGAATTAGCTGGGTCAATCAAGGTAATCACAGGAGGCCTTGACCAGTTGCTCCACCTGAAACTCAGTTTCCTCCAGCTTCCATAAAGTAGAAATAATCATACCCAGTTCATTGAGTGATTGTCATCAAAAGTGTGAAAATAATACCAGCCTCTAGCTCCACTCCTGTGCATGCCCACACTGACCATGGCCCTCAGCTAAACCCCATGCTGAACATGCTCCATGATTCTCAGCCACAGTGCTACTGAAAGGGAATCTCTGGCTGCCATGAGCGATCTGGAGGAGCAATTTCATTTCTATGCTGAGGGTGATTTCCATCCAAGCAATGGTCTTGAGGAGGACAACAGAGACATCTTGAAAGAGATTGGAATTGCATTTCCATAGACCAAAGACTTATGAGTCACTGTCTCTTTCACTGATGATGACAACTGAGCCATCATTGATGATTACACATGCATCCCTGACTGAGGATTCTGGGCCTAACAAGGCATAATGGAAAATTCACTTGTGCTTCACTTTACTACATGATGAAACACTAAAATACAATGATTTGTTTTCTCTTTGTCAGCCTGATGGGTCCTTCCTGAATGCAGATCTGCAGAAGTTCCTCCATTGTGACGAGGCTCTGCTCTCAACATAGAAGAGACAAAGAAGGTTTGCCGGGCTGCTTACCCGAGGTTTTGCACTGGCTTTGGGAAAACCAAGCACCTATCTAAGCTTCAGGCTACCCATCTGCTGCCAGGTAGCCCTCCTTCTGCCTTCATCCTAAAATAAATCTGTTTTGGAAGAGCCAGGAAGCTTTGGGGACAAGATTTATTCACTAACTTATATGTAAAAATGCCACCTACATCTGGCGAATCCAAATTTCTGTTTTCAGAGCATATGTTTATTATTTATTTATTGACTCTCTTAGGTACGATTAGCTCTCCATGAACCAGCTCAATCAGACTTAATAACTTCCCCAATGATTCTAGCCAAAATAATTAATGTACCTGGGAGGAGACTCTTAGCCTCAGACTGCAGTTCAGAAGAGCAGCTCTTCTTGAATTCTACCACATACCTTTACATCTCAGGAGATGTTGGCCCATCAAAAATTCATTTGGTTCAATGTCTCGCTCTCCAGAGTGTGGGTCATGAACCAGAAGCTTAGGCATCGTTTGGAAGCTGTGAATAATTCTTACAAATTCAGAAGAGCAGGTCCTACCCAGACTTACTGATTGAGGGCAGCAATCTAACAAGAACCCACATTGTGAACACATCGAAGTTTGCAAAGTACTCGTGTGGAGGTCATTCAACTCCGTCATTTTCCAGAGAGGGAAACTGCCAAGTGACTTTCCAGAACATCCCACAACAGGATCCAGTTCGAATTCCAGGACTTAAATTGAGTTGTGTCTGGCAAGAACATTTGGCAGTATCTTGAAATCCTCTGGGACTTTGTTTCTGTTAACAGCAAAATGGGAACATTCACAACTGCCTTGCTTTCTTCTTGGTATACAATGTGATAATATATATGAAAGCATTTTATTTATGTCAAAGCCTTATGCAAACAAATATGTATACTCTTCTATCCAACCAAACATACTTGAATCTTAAAAGACATGTACGTGTGTGCGTGTGTGTGTGAACAGGAGTTCTACGTACAAAATTGGGCCATATATGATAAATTTTGCCCTACTTAATTTAGAATGTAACCTAATTCTCAGACTGCTTGCCAAAAAAAGAATCCTTCCTCCTCTGACTCTCAGAAGGGTTCTTAAAATGGATGGGCCCCCAGGGACTTCCCGACATGTTTCCACTGTTAGAGTTCAGGCAGCCTGAGATCACCAGGTTTTATTTCAGATGGCATTAGATTTGGGAACATGAACTCAGGAGGACACATAACAGGTTAGAGGTGAGTAGCCCTTTGTATGTTTAAATTTAAATCATGGCAGCTGCTCAAATCAACTGTAGTTTAGTAGGAAAAGGGAATGAGAAGGGTAAATATAAGGATAGAGAGAAGGGAAAGAGGATAAAAGTATGGAGAAGGCTGCTGTTGATAAAATCTACTCATTATATAAATATTTATTGAGAAGTTTCTATATGCCAGACGCTACTCTAAATATTTTGGATGCAGCCATGAACAAGGCCAGCAAGAGCCCTGACCTTGCATGGCTTACGTTCTAGTGGTGGTGGGTAGGGGGACAAATTGAAAAGAAAACCTATGACCAGGACAATTTGGGGTAGTTAAACATGCTTTGAGAAACCTAGTTACTGTGCAGGTTCTGCCTATGGCTGGAAAGCCAGAGTGACTACTCTGAGATGGAAATTCAAATGAAACCTTAAGAAGAAGCCACGTGTGGACAAGGAGCAATGTGGGTACTCCAAGGTGAGAATGAGCTGGTGAGTTTTGAGAAACAGAGAAAAGTATTGAGTGGTTGGAAGGTGGTGAGCAAAGGCAGGAAACAAGTTAGGCAAGGTTGAGCTAAGTTGGATCATACAGGGCCTGTCCGTGCAGTTAGGAATGCAGACACCTGTCTGAGTGCAGTTAGGAATGCAGACAGGAATGCAGACACCTGTCTGAGGGCAGTTAGGAATGCAGACACCTGTCTGAGGGCAGTTAGGAATGCAGACAGGAANGCAGACACCTGTCTGAGGGCAGTTAGGAATGCAGACAGGAACGCAGACACCTGTCTGAGGGCAGTTAGGAATGCAGACAGGAATGCAGACACCTGTCTGAGGGCAGTTAGGAATGTAGACACCTGTCTGAGTGCAGTGGAACATCACTGCCAGCCGAACTAGTGATCCACTGAGAAGTAGATATTGGAATCTTGGAATCTCAGCACAGCACAGGTCATAGACTGAAAGCAGGAAAATGGAAGTATCTTTTCTCATTCCTCTTTCTGTCTTTGATCATTTCCTCCCTTCAGGTTTTTATCAAATTCTTATTATATGTCAGGCACTGTGTCTCTGTGAGCAACGAACTAACCTTCTTATGAAGTTAAAATATATTCACTGGTGTGAATTAGTACAGGATTCCTATTCAAACTTAATCAAAGGGTCCCCCCCGCCCAATCAAATGGGGTTCTAACCTGTAGGCCCCCTTTGCCAACAGCAGTGGCTCTTAATTGCAGATTGTTTCTCCGAAGACCTTGTTACATGAAAAAATATTAGGATTCCATCCAGATGTATTGAATAAGAATCTTTGAGGATGCGCTTGCCCATATGTATTTTTAACATAATGCATAAGTAATGCTGAGAGCTGTGAGCATCCTCTTCTTGAGCCTCTCTCTGGCATACCTGATATATCTTCTTTGCTCCCCTAAGCTCCCCTTAGTCTTGAGGGATCACTACAAAGTCCATTGCCTCTGTTATCAAATCGCTCAAACCTATGTGATTTTGCCTGATATTCCTAGTTTTTATTGTTTTTTAGTTATAGTTTTGAGATGGAGTCTTACTCCATCACCCAGGGTGGAATGCAGTGGTATGATCTCCGCTCACTGCCACCTCCGCCTCCCAGTTTCATGCCATCCTTCCAGTGGCTCAGCCTCCTGAGTAGCTGGGATTACAGGCATGCACCAACACTCCCAGCTAATTTTTGTATATTTAGTAGAGATGGGGTTTTACCACATTGCCCAGGCTGGTCTCAAACTCCTGGCCTCATGTGGTCCACCTGCCTCGGTCTCCCAAAGTGCTGGGATTGCAGGCATGAGCCATTGCACCCGGCCAATATTCCTAGTTGTTAAACCCTGACCAACCACTCATTCTCAGCTAGAGGTAAGCTCCTTGAGGACTTGAGCTGATTCTTTTTCATTTCATCCTCCTAGTACTTAGCCTACTTTACATGCATTTTTATATGCAAATGATTATTGCTGCTGATAAAAATAACCTCAATACAGAGAAGCCTAAAAGGGTAAGGATGCTCCTTAACTTTGTTATGGTTCCTTTTGAAATAAGGAGAATGAACCATATCAACAACAATCAACACTGACACTGAAAATTGTTAATATGTACTGAACACTTACCATGTGCACACACTAGGCTAACTACACAGGGCAGCTCATAATCTGTGTTATTCGTCATCACATCCCTGCATGCAGTTTCCTGGATTTGACCCTAAGCAGCCCAGCTTGGTGGGAAATGTCCTCAGTAAACTTGGATCCCAGTTCCAACTCAAGCACAGATTAACAGTATAATCCCTTTCAATCTCTCCGAGCCTCAGTTTACACATGTGGAAAATGAGATGGTAAACTCCTGCCTTTTCTCTTTTCCAGGCTTGTCATGGAAAGCCAATGAGGCCATACAGTCAGTGCTGTGAAAACACATGTTAAATGAAGAAGAAGAAAAATAACTCCTGCCTCTGAGACAATACCAGAATTCCAGAAGCAGCAGTCCATTGACTTTTCTGCTCCAGATTTAGACTTTATTCATTTGCAGTATTTCTAAGTTACTGGTTAAATCTGAACTTATCTGAGAAACAGGTAGTAAGTGAAAGAGAATTTGAGTCAATGTAATATTGGAAGGCTGAAAAGCCCAGCAAAGCAAGATTCAATAAGTATTGACCCAAATCTTTCTAGTTTAATTTGATAATAACCTTTATTTTTCAGTTAATTCAGCTAGAGTTTCCCTGAGTCAAATGCCAGGCTGGACTTTGCAGAATCTAGAGCTTAGTCATTGCCTCTGCCCCTATCTTTCCAGCCAGCTTTGAGGGGGCTCATATCCTGCAGAGGAGAGATATCGCCCATCCCACCTGGCTGGAGGGAGCATCTTCATTGCACTCCTGCAGCGTGCTGACAGCCAGCAAATGGCACCACATTGTGTGGGAAACAGGCTTTCTGCCTGGTGCAGCTTTGCTTAAGCACACTGTTCAGGACGTGGCTCCCTGAGAGCTAGACCTGGGAGTCTTCCAAGGAATGGACCAGTAACATTTGAATGGATTCAGGAAAACCTGTTAGCCACCTTATCAACAATACCTGAATCACCGTTGTTCAAAATTTTATTATTGGAGATGACTCCCTTTGTTTTCTCCTATTATTATAAAATGATTATGGTCTTATACTCAAGAATGGTAATATGCAACATATTAATATCATAAAACCAATTTACCAATAGGTTCCTTTTTCTGACAAGAAGGAAGTTATGAGCCTTTACAGAATACATTCCAAGCCTTGTGTAAGACCCTTTCACTGCACCATTTTATGGAATCCCTGCCACCCTTTTTGTATGGCTGGAACTGAAGGTCAAGGACAGGGAGTAATTTCCCATGGATCACACAGTTGGCAGGTGGCAGTGATTTTTTGAGCACGTGACTTCATATAAATGTGGCCTTTCTCTTGTTCCTCATAGCCCTTCTGAATAAGTTGAGAGTATGGTAATACTGATGGCTGGCAAGAGATGGAGAGACTGAGATTTAGGCCTCTTTGAAAAAAAATCCTTTGCAAATATTGAGGCATGGTCACAGTGTTTTCCATAGCATCTTGAAAGTTTTTTTGCTTCAAGATGCTATGGAAAACGTATTATGCTCATACTAGCTTAAAAAATAGTACCAGTTCCCCTACATATCACTCTAACAGACTCTGCTGCAGGGCTGATGGTAGTAGGGTTAGCCCTTTAGACTTTCTGCCTATGAGCTACATTAACTGGATGAGGCAAATATTTTATCTGCAGACAAAGAAAGTATTGGTCCTTTCTCTGTAGAGAAAGGAAAATACACATCTTCCTTACTAGGAGGATCTACAGCTATTAGCTAGCATGGCTCCCTATTATCTTAACTCATTCATTTGTTTCACCGTTTGCCTTTGCCCTTCCTTGACTTTGAGTCATGATGCTGAGTAGAAAGTGAAAAACTTGCTGAGGGGTTCATTTGATTCTGGTTGTTGTGGATATTTCATTCTGTCCATTTTTCCTGGACAGAATGAACAAGCCTCAGTTCCTTCTAATCCCCATTGCTCTTCTTTGATATTGGAAAACATTCCACTCACAGTTGTTCTGCAATCAAAATCCCCAGCCACTGAGGAGAGATCTAACTAGATTTTTGGTGGCAATTTAACCCCACGTTGATGCAATCAGTACTCCGCACAGGCGAGGGTGATGCCATTAAAGGCTTTTCCCCTTTTGTAGGTTCACAAACTTAGCTTTTCCAAGTAGTAGAGAGGTATGCAATGTAGAAGCCAATGAGGTTATAGCTTCTGAATCAGATTTCATACTTATTAATGGAATAATACATAGCCTTTTGCTCCAGGACTCTTACAAAACCATCTTGACTTCCTCAAACCAATTTGATGCTGAAATGGTCAAAAAGTAACATTAAATGCAAGGTGCATTCTCTGCTGTTTTTGCTTACTTTTTTTCCCCCATTTTCCATTTCAAAATATGCAATTTCACAGAATACCACTTTAAAGTTATGTGGGCATTTGTGTTTCCCCAAAATTCATATATTGAAGCCCTAACCTTCAGTGTGGCTGTTTTTGAAGATGTGGTCTCTAAGAAAGTAATTAAGGCTAGATGAGGTCTTAAAGTTGGGACACTGCTCTAATTGGATTAGTATCTTTATAAGAAGACACACTTGGGCCGGGCGAGGTGGCTCATGCCTGTAATCCTAGCACTTTGGGAGGCCGAGGTGGGTGAATCACCTGAGGTCAGTAGTTCAAGACCAGCCTGGCCATCATGGTAAAACCCCATCAAGAAGAAAAGAAAAGAAAAGAAAAGAAAAGAAAAGAAAAGAAAAGAAAAGAAAAGAAAAGAAAAGAAAAGAAAAGAAAAGAAAAGAAAAGAAAAGAAAAGAAAAAAAAGAAAAGAAAAGAAAAAAGAAAAGAAAAGAAGGAAGGAAGGAAAGAAGGAAGGAAGGAAAGAAAGGAAGAAAGAAAAGGAAGGAAGGAAGGAAGGAAGGAAGGAAGGAAGGAAGGAAGGAAGGAAGGAAGGAAGGAAGGAAGGAAGACACACTAGAACTTGCGCATGCACTCCCACGTTTTCCCTCTTTCTGTCTCCCTCTCTCCCTCCCTCATGTGAGGACACAGTGGGAAGGTGGCCACCTGCCAGCCAGGAAGAGAGCCCTTCCCACAAATCAACCATGCTGGTACCCTGGTCTGTCTTGCAGCCTCCAAAATTGTGAAAAAAAAGTTGTTTAAGCCACCTATTCTGTCATATTTTTTGACTCATATATGGTTAATCCATGAAATGCTAAATATTTTAAGAAATTTGATAGAAATATTAGATGAATTATTCAAAAATACTTGAAAATGGGATTAAATTAATAATAAATGAATACCAAGGAGAAAAAGTTTGACCCTCCAGAAATGATTAAATTATATTTTTTGTCTAAAATGAAAATAAGCAGCTTCTGGTCATGTAGTTTACTTCTCAGTAAAAGACTAAATTCTATTCCCCCTCCCCACACACTCCCACATACATCATACATAGCCATACATCTTTTTGGAACAAGTGTCATCTAAGCCTGTTTAAAGGTAGAAATGTTTCTACACAAATGTTTCTACCTACCTAACAACACATTATAAGCTTTTGAGTGTTAGGTCTGGACTACTCTGTTTTAGTGAGTTAATAAATTTACTTTTCTTATGAAAAAAAGCAAGAAAATGAGGGGAGAAAAATCTGGGTTTGCTTAAATAGTTGGAAATAGCACAATAGATTTTAATACTTACCAGTCAAAAAGTATGTATTCTGAAGGAAGCATTCTTCCTTCCCTTCCTTCCCTTACTTCCCTCCCCTCCCTTCCCTCCTTCCCTCCTTCCTTCTTTCCTCCCTCCCTCCCCTCCTCCCTTCCTTCCTTCTTTCCCTTCTTTCTTCCCTCCTTCCCTTCCTTCTTCCCTCCTTCCCTCCTTCCCTCCCTCCTTCCCTCCCTCTTTCCCTCCCTCTTTCCCTCCTTTCTTTCTTTTTTTGTTTCTTGTTTTAGATATAAAGTAAATTTGTTAAAAAGCAAAGTTGGCCCTTCTCCAGCAACAGTAATAATGTACGCTTTGCTTACTGCTACCTCTCTTCCAGTAACATGGTGCCTAGCACAGAGTGGGTACTCAATAAATATAAGGGAGATACTTATAAGTGATATATTGATGAAAAAATATTATCAAGGAAAAATCTAGCTGGACTACACATGCATTTATTAACAGGAAAAATGAAAATGTGACTTTTGCTTTTATTATTGATCTATGATAAACCTCGAAGTATAAGAGATATAATATTATTTCAACCATAATCTATATCAAGGTATTTTTTTTTCTCAAAATGATGGTGACTCACAAAAGGAGAAAGTAAAGAAAGAGATTATATCTAGGCATTTATATATATTCAAATATTCAAAGAACAAAGGGCATTTAATTCTATACAGATTTAGAATGACACATTGATTTTCATCCTAAAACTTCTTTATATGATAACAGGGATTCTGAATTCAATTATCACAATGTATGTACTAAAGTTATTATCATATGTATTCTTTCCCTGGCCACCACCCTCTCAAATATAAAATTTGAATATCTAGTAATTGATATCTTGACAAGATATAAATTTTGCTGAATCAAAACTATATGTTCAAAGCTCTAAAAAAAGTTTCAGAAATATGAAGAGACTGATTTCCCATTATAAATGATTTATATTAATAAAGAGCATAACTTTTCCCATCATCTGACTTTATGCCACTTTTGAATAACTGGTCTGTCACAATAATTTCACATCAGATCAAAAAAATTAATTATTAATTTTATATGACAGCATTTTTAGCAAATGAGGACTCTGAAATTGTCAACTTACTATCTTGTTTTTTTTAGGCTGCTACCATAAAATGCCCCTGAATAAGTAATTTATGAATGACAGAATTTATTGGTCACAGTTCTGGAGGCTGGGAAGTATAAGATCAAGTGCTGGCAGATTCTGTGTCTGGGTAAGGACCTGCTGCTCATAGAAGACACATTCTTGCTGTGTGAAGCAACTGAATAAGCTCACTCAGTTCTCTTTTAATAAAGGTACTGCTCCCATTTATGAGAATGGAGCCCTCATGACTTAGTCACTTCCCAAAGCCCTCACTTCTTAATACCATTATCTTGAGAATTAAAGTTTGAAAATATGCATTTTGGAGGAATACAAACATACAGACCATAGCATTTGCCAAGGTTCTATGATGAATGTGGATTTGAATTTTTGTTTAACTGTCTTTCCTATGCAGCCAAGTGTGAGTTACCTGTTCCTTTTATATTATCCACTCTAAGGGTTTCTGTGTCTCTCTTCAGGGAACCTCATAGTTGCTTAGTCACTGCTTGCACATTTACCTTTTTGTAGTATCTATCTGTTTGACCTCATAATGACCAAAAGCAACTTGAGACTTCTATACAGTTAGAATCTAGCACAGTGCATAATATTCAGTAAATGGACTGGGTGTCATGGCTCACACCTGTAATCCCAGGACTTTGGGAGGCTGAGGTGAACAGATAGCTTAGTTCCAGAATTTGAGACTAGTCTGGGAAATATGGTGAAACCCAGTCTCTACCAAATATACAAAAATTAGCCTGGCATGGTGGTGCACATCTGTGGTCCCAGCTACGTGGGAGACTGAGGCAGGAGAACTGCTTAAGCCTGGGAGGCAGAGGTTGCAGTGAGCTGAGATCGCACCACTGCACTCCAGCCTGGGTGACAGAGTGAGACTCTGTCTCAAAAATAAATATTTAATACATACACTGTAATTTACGGAATGAATGAATGCTGTTAGAGCCATTTCTGCATTTTGCAGACACACATGCCCATCCTCACCTTATCAATATTCCCCCAAACTCGAGAACTGTTCTCCACGAAGAGCTATAAAGGAGAGTCATTACCAAAAATAAACCAGCCCTAAATCATCTTCTCCTAGAAATGTAATTTAGCCTTTGCCTTACTGAGAGTGGGCCATGCAGGTTAGCAAGTAGAGTCACAAGGAACACTTCCCTGTGTTTTTCTCAAGAAACAGATCGCCTTTCTGTGCAGGATTTTTTAAAAAGGCATTGTACAGGAATCATAAATTAACATCCCCATTTTGAAGCTAAGCTATGAGCATATACATTCCATGCCATGTACATCTTCAACTCTCAGAGCAAAGTTATCTTTAAGAACAAGTATTAGCTCAAGTGAACCCAAGAGCTCAAGATCAAAAGTGATGGCAAGAAACCCAGAGGAGCTCAAAGTAATCAAGAGAGTTCACAATCCAAAAATAAGCACACCTTCTAAGGTTTTCAAAATCAACTGCTTAGGATTCTGTAAGAGAGAAACATGATTTTCATAGAGGAGAGTTGGAACGATTCTTAAAATATTGGGTCTCACTCAGTCTGAGACCATGAAATCAATGTGGTTTTGTGTCAAGTGAACATTACATTAGTGTTTGTTGATGGAATTATTGAAATTTTAAAGTCAAATCAACACTTATTTAAGGTATATCAAGTACTCTGCAGGGTGTAGAGATGATTAAAATCACAAATAATTTATAGTTTACCATAGTCAAGAAGGTATAATCGTCATGAGAATGCAAATAAATCGACAAAGATATAATGAAACAATAACAAGAGTGCCACAAGACATTACAAAATAATCTACCAAGCTGTCAGGCAGCAAAACTGAGTATAGGATACATGGGGCATTCATGCAACTCTGATATCTTCATGGGCATACTTCTGGCAGATGTCACTAGTCTCAGGGCTTTATCCTTCTGGGCCCAGGCACATTCTCAAAATCTTTCTCAATTTTGTGATTTTGGCAGCCAATTAGCTACAGCTGGCTGGCAAGATAAAGTCTATTTGTCATCCCTGTCTTAAGCTCTTCCTCACATGCTGTGGTTTGGGTCGTGTAATCCTATTATGTGCCACCCTCTTCGATTTCTGGCAAATGATCTGGATTGACTCGTCTTTTTCAACTTCCATCTTCAGGGTCATCCTTTATTTTAGAGACCGGAAAGTTAAACACTACTTTAAATCCCTTTACTGGTAGTATTCTGGATTTCAGCCCCACTTGAATTTGGTGTGGAGGGGAGACAGGCAGGGCCAGGGTAGAGGAAGCAAGGTTCTGAGATTGTAACTCCTGGGTGTGGAGGGTTCTCCTATTGCAGTGACAGCTTCCCTGAGCATGGCAGTTGTCTGGTGGCTGGGGGTAGTTACTAGAAACCTCACCTATAGCCTGTTCATCCGGCCCTTCCAACTAGCTTTTATGCCACTTAAACTCTGGCAATACATCTCTTTCTTAAACATGGCAAAATGTGTCTATTGTCTGTAACTAAGTCCTAATAAATATAGCCTTTGTCCCTCAAACAGCTATTAATATGAAGTCTTCCCAGAACGGAGTACAGCGGGTCTCTACTTCCCTCTTACCTAGAAACTAGATATCTGTGAACAAACACTGACACCCTGTCAAGTACTAGAAGCCTCCAGTCATCAGTTCTGCAGCTGACAGTCTCCTCTTGCATGGTTCTCTCATGCATGCTGAATCTCAGTTTCCTCATCTGCCAAATGAGGGGATCGGTTTTGATTAATGATGGAGTCACTTCTATCTTCAGCACCCTTTAAATTTGATAAAATGATTTTCCAACATGTCCCATTCAACAGCTAGTTATCCAAGACATTTTGAAAATCCACGTACCATCTCCTGAGAAACTTTCTTGAATAGTGTGAAAAAAATGTTTGAGTAGACATAATTGATAACTTGAGAGACGTAAGTTGAAGCCATTTCTGAGACAGAAACCTGACAGCTTAAAAGAGCCTTGGGTATTCTGATTTCCTTTCACAGATCTGGAAATTGTTATTTGCCTAAATTCACACATCTATGGGATGGCATTCAGCTCTTTTAGTTACATATTAAGTAATATCCTCTTTTCATTATTTCAATTTTATTACAGAGCAAAAGGGAAGGTTACAGTGCTTATTACTGGAATGGAATGAAGAAGATAAACTGCAGTTTACATGATTTCTCAGCAGCGCTCCCTTGTTGTATGAGCAGCCCTTGTGCCAAGCCATCTTGTGTATTCTTGACACTTACAGACCTTCTAATACCTAACACTTCACACCTATGTGTGATTTTCTAAATTTGATTAGACCTTTTCTGACAGACATCTATGTGCTTTGCATGATAAGGACATTCAATAAATGTTTACTAGTATTCAATTCAATTACCCTTAGGAGAAAATAAACTTTCACCTCTGTAAGAAATCAGATTTATAAAAATTCATGATTATACAAATTTTCTCTGACTTCATCATTATTTTTATATAGTTATGGTTTTACTCATTTCTTGCCACTTTAAGGTGATGTTAAAAACTGTATTTATTGCAGAATAAATAGATTAAAAAATGAGAGGAATCTAAGCAAGAAAATAAAAGCAGATTAAAGAAACATATTCTAAACCTTTTTATGATTAATAAATATGGGTTTTAAAATTTGACTTTTCGCTTCCTAACAGCCAAGGCAAGAAGTAGAAAGACCTCTTACAAAAAAAACAATGGCTACTATATACAAATTTATAAGCTGCTAGACAGGATAGCTTTTAACAGAATTGGATAGAATGATATGGTGAAAGAACATGTATCAGAAGTTACAATAACAGAAACAACTGCTGGCATTTACATAACATCTATTATATCAAAACACTTTTATATACATTAATATTCACTTTGTCTCACAATTCTGATGTATATAGTTTGATTAGCAGTGTTACATTTTTTTAAAGAAAGAACATTAAAGAGAAGAAAGATAAAAGAAAGAATAGAAAAACAGAGAAAAAGTGGAAGAAAAGAAAGGAAAAAGAAAAGAATAAAGGGAGAGACAAAAACCTTACTGGGGCTAGGTAACTCACCCAACATAACACATGTGTGAAGTAAAAGACTAAGAACTGGTACCTTGCTTTTCTTTCTTTTTTTTTGAGATGGAGTTTCTCTCTGGTTACCCAGGCTGGAGTGCAATGGCGCAATCTTGGCTCACCACAACCTCCGTCTCCTGGGTTCAAGCAATTCTCCTGACTCAGCCTCCCGAGTAGCTGGGACTACAGGCGTGTACCACCATGCCCAGCTAATTTTTTGTATTTTTAGTAGAGGTGGGGTTTCACCGTGTTGACCAGGATGGTCTCGATCTCTTGACCTTGTGATCCGCCCGCCTCAGCCTCCCAAAGTTCTGGGATTATAGGCGTGAGCCACCACGCTTGGCCTTACCTTGCTTTTCTTTCTCCAGATTCCACACTCTTCCTCCTACACCACAGTGACTGTCTTGAAAGTGGGTGTTCTATCTAGCTCTTGTCACTGACACCACGGTTGATTTATAATCTTATTAATATAGCTTATTGAATGTTACAATTAGCAATGTGTGCTCGAATCAGACACACTGTACTCATTATCTGTGATCTTAACACAGATGTATTATCCCACTTAATAGTTCTGGAAACTAAGGTTCAGAGAGGCTAAGTCAAAGGTCCAAGACACACAGCTTGTGAACAGTTGATCAGGAATTTAACTCTAAGATCTTACGTCTAGTATATGGCAGAGAGATATTACTTCATTCCAGGTTTGCTTGTCTTCAAAGCCTATGTCCTGCTGTTGGTTTGTAGCCTCCTCACAAACCAGCCATATGACCTGAAACAAGCTGTTTACACTCATTCATTTCAGTGTCCATGACCTTCAGATATCAATAAAGAGCTGTGCCTTCTCTGCCGTGGATGCGGTCAAATAAGGAGATGCATGTGGAAGCCATTTTGGATACTATTATAGTTATTTTAAGTATGCTAATCACACTGTATATTAAGAACATTAATCATTGTAATTTAATCACCAAACTGATAAAATATAGAATTATCTAAAAATAATGGTTAATTTGCACATGTGATAGGAGATATCTTTGGCTCTTCTCATGGTATTCTCTGCTTTCCAGCCTCACATCCCTTCAGAGGTGCAAGACAGCGCAAAAGACAGAAGGCAGGTGTTTGACCAGGAGAGCTCCTAAGAGATACTTGTGAAATGAGTCTTAACTCCATCTTCTGAGAAAATCATTCAAATCATTGAGTCTGGCCAAAATTGCATTTGTACATTTTGTTAACCTTGGTACGAATTGCTACTACCTGGGTCTCTTGTTTCCTTAGTAACCTTCCTCAGTAAGTTTTCATGGGAAAGTTTCTTATCAGAAGAAAGGACTCCTGGGAAATTCACCGGACTGAGGAGCTTCACCTTTATGGCTCAGAGGATGTGATAGGCGAAGTTCCTAATGGCCAGTGAAGTTCCTCTTTGGGAAAACACAAATCCCAAGCAAATTCTGCAAGATCTACCATTGTACTTACTCCTTCATCTAGAAACTGGGGTGCTTAATAGATAAATACGTGGAAAAGGAAGACTTCTGCTAAAGTCAAAGGGCAATAGAAACCCTCTGTGTGCTTTCTAGTGACTTCATGCTGTGAAGTAAGTTTGGAGAGTTACAGATTCCTCTGGAGGGTAAAATGAAAAAGACTTTTTTCCTATTTCTTTATAATTAAAATTGATGAAGAGGAACACATGAAGTGTGGTTTCCCTTTAGGCAGAGTTCAGTGGAAGTAGCATCATACATAGAAGAACTTTCAACTAAACTTCGAAGCAGAGACTTTTATAGGCTAATCATATTCCTAAATATCACTTATTTTGTGGAAGTAAGTAGTAACATTGTTCCTAGGCATTTGTTACAAACTACTTAAGGAGTTCTACTATTTGGGAGATACGCAAACCTCTAAAATAAGCTAAATTAGAAAATATCTGTAGCTGACAAGAAGATTTATATTTTTGACATCAAACAGTGCCTGGAAGAGGTGTGTTGTTTTCTCCAGCATGAATACCAGCAGTGGCAGACACATTCTTACCAGGAGAGTAAACTGATGGACATGCACAGCCTATGAAAAAATTGACGTCGCTGAGTACAGCGCTGGGGATTAATCCTTCACAGCTGTGGGATGTCAAGCAAAATTGAAATCCAACCATCACGGAGCATGTTGAAATCAGTAGGTGTATATAAATCTCTAAATTATTACTTTGGCCAGATGGAAAAGGTTCCATTTACCGCCTGCTGGAGGGAGTTTAGTTGGTAACACTGAAGAGGGAAGGAAGATTGAAAATAAGGTATTTTTCATGGGCACTAAGGCCGCTATCCAAGAATAGCATAACAGAGGATAGTCACAGGCCAAATGGGTGACATGGTTCACCTCTCGGCCGCTGACTACAGGTAGCCAAAATAAATGACTGTACTTTGAAATCATTGCCTTTGGCAGCATGTGTTTACTGTCTTCTGTTATTACAATTTCTATTCTATAATGATGTGTACTTAGCACTTAACTTGCTGTGGTTTCAGACAGTAACACAGGTTTAAGGCTTGGCTCCACCAAAATGCTGAAATGGTATCTGCAAGAAAGGGTATGATGACAATTGTCGGAAGCTAGAATATGCTAATTCACAGAGGAGACTGAAAATTTCCCTCATTCTATCCCAGCTATTTTTCTTCTTTTTCCACTGGAAAACCTTTAATCATCCCTAGAATCTCATGACACACACACTCTCACTGATGCTTTCCCCAGCACCAGTAAACAGAGTTAGTTCCTTTTGTCTTTTGCTTTAATCGTACCACTATCATCACATTTTATGGGGTTTCTGTTTGTGTACCTCTGTTCCCACCTTGAGCCCTTCAGCACAGAAACCTTATCATTAATGGAGTTGGATGTGGTTGCTAATAATGAGCTCTGCAAGGAGCTTATTATTAACTTATGCTCAAATCCTGATTTCACAGCTGTGTAACCTTGGGTGCAATCCTTAGTATAATCTGTAAAATGAGGAAAATGGGAATATCCACTTCTTTGATTTATTATGAGGATTAAAAGATAAGATATAAAGTGCTTTGAAAAGCACCAAGCGCTGGGCTCAGTTAAGTGTTTGCTATTATTTCATTTTTTAATATCACCATTGTCTGGCTTCATATCAGGCATAGAGTAAATAGACTGTAATTGTACATAAAAAATAAGAAAAGTTCCATAACAAATAAATACTTCTAAAGTGTTTATTTTTTTCATATTTTTTAGTTCTTCAGATAGGATGAAATGAGGAGCGCATATGATAAACACTTGTGTTCAGGGACTGAGTTTGAATACACCCTTATCCCAAATTAGAGTATCTTCAATAAGCCTCCCTTTATTTTCCTAAGATAGTTTAAAAGGAGTCAAAAGTATCTGTAGGCATGCTTATGCCCTCAGAATTTTTAAAAGAGAATTCAAACAAGAAGAGGTGGATATGGTTGGCCAGGTTTGTATTAAATGACTTTCTTCAGAAGCACATTGATAAAATTAGGCACAGCCTGGAAAGCAGCAAAAAATCTGCTATTTCTCATTTTCTGAAAATGCCGTTAGCTGCCTCTTCTCGCCTTCTGCTCATGGACACTTGGCTCTCATTCCTACTCTGCCTCCTGTGCCCAGTCTGGCAGAGAATGCACCAGAAAAGATTTCACTACATGCACAGGGAGTGGGAACTCACACAAGGAACTTTGCAAGGAATGGAAATCTGTGCAACACAATCCCCTCATCCTAAGGACCCCATTTAGCAGGGGTGACCACCCATTACACTCTGATGAAAACATATTCATTCATTCAATGAATATGGAGCACTTATGAAGCGTTGGTGCTGTTTTAGGTGCTAGGAATCCATCCCTGAACCAGAAATGAAACCAACAACTAAACAGATGTTAAACAAAATCAGCCTATTAGAAGGTAACGAGGTACTATGAAGAAAAAAGAAAGGGAGTCAGAGAGTCCTGGAAGAAGGGGCAACAGGTGTGCAGTTTTAAATGGAAAGATCAAGAAAGTCTCCAGTAAGACATTGGAGACTGATCATGAGTAGGAGGCACTTATATCAGAGTTTTTGTATTTTACATTTGGCAGCTTGGTATAACTTATTTCATGAATGAGGGATGCTCTTAAATGTTTGCTTATTTATTAACTTTCTGAATATGGAGGATATTTTCTATTGCTTTCCTGCTTTATAACTAAATATGAACTCCTCGGACAAAAACAAAAGGCCTAAGGAAAAGTAAAATAAAACTTAACAGTTCAGTAAAAAATAAGTTTATTTTTTCTATATTTTTCCAAAATAATATGCAAGGCAAATCACAAAATATAAAAAAACAAATTCTCTTTATTTTTGGATTACTTAACAAACAAAAGGAATGTTACAAAAAATCTCTGGGAGGTAACTCAAATAATGAAAACCTCCTGAAATAAAAAACTATCTAACTTTATCTAACCACCATCCTAATGTTCTATCACCAATGATGACTCTATGCAAAAAGGCCTCATTTCTGAGAGTTTAAAAACAGGTTATAGTTTTGGGAAATGAATACACTGATCTCTTGTGAAAAATGAAAAAGCCCCAAAACTCGGTAGAGGCAACAATTCAAACTACCACAGGAAATGAAAAAGAGTGTGCATTTGGAACACACACAGAGTTTAAAAAAAGGAAATTGATATAGATAACTCCATTTCCATTAGTGTTTCATAAACTTAAATTGCCTCGTGATCAATTGGGTGCCTGTATAAACTACAAAGCGCTGGTGTGATTCCAAGATGAGAATGTAAAAGTAGAACCAGAAAAATCAACATGTGAATCAATTACCCTGATGATTCTGGTCTCAGAGGTCCCTGGACAGAAAACAGTGATCCCTGGAATGCCATTAAAAGGAACAGACAAAATATTCACTTCTATATAAAGAGATCATAATGCACTGTACATACAACTTGTGAATATCTGCACATACTTTGATTAGAAGTGACTTTATAATGAACAATGCTCATGTGCTTTCATTCGTAATATGAACACTTTTTATTGGAGATTATCAAGAGGTCAGTGATAGCTAAAGGCACCTTTTCTCCCACCCCTTCAGTTTCCATGACTACACATCTTTCCTAAACCACCCTGGCATCACTTGACTCACTTTCTTCCTCCTTGGGGAGGAATGATCTTCTGATGGGTAAATTTAGGAAGAATAAATTTCCTGCTGTGCTCAATTTCTTTCCTGCTTTACTCAATTTCTCCTTTTTGTCCTTCTGGGAGCAAATTGCCAAAGAAGCAGAGTTCTCCTCTGCTTTCCAGCCGAAGTGTCCCCTGGGCAGGACCACCCTCCCTGACACTGTGAACTAGGGATCCATCCTGGTCAGCATCACTCCTGACTAAGAGGCTGAGTCTGCCTAATAATAGACCTAGTTTGCAGGTCCTTGTGCTTCTCGCACTAAGCAAAGCCTCCCACCTGGCTTCCATCATTAACGGAGGCCACAATTTCTCCTCATCACCCATGTTTTTGTCTTAGTCCAATATGTTCGGAACTGAGTAGGGGAAAAGGTGATGTTATTTACTGGCCCTCTATGAGGGTCCCTGGTAGTCAGAACAAGAGAGGTTGTCAGATATACATGCAGACATCACAGTACTAACATTGGTTACCGGTGGAAACATTAAAATCAACAAACCACGTTTGTCCCATTTAAAAAAAAAATTAAAAGTTTTACTTCTTTTATCATTTTATTCATTTGAAAATAAAATTTTAGGGAGGATCCAAGATGGCCAAATAGGAACAGTTTCGGAGTGCAGTTCCCAGCAAGAAAAAAGCAGAGGGTAAGTGCCCACTGCATTTCCAAACAAATTTTCACTGCCCAGAGACCAGGAGACTCCCTTGCCATAAGTTTTTAGCACAGCGGTTTCAGCCAGTGCCAGGTTGGCACACAGAAACTCACACAAATCTGGGTGGCTGTTTCAGCTGGTGCCTGGAACACCCAGGAGACAGAGCCACCCATTCAACTGAAAGGGAGGGGGTAGAGACAGGGAGCCAGGTGATCTGGCTTGGTGGGTACCACCCCCAGAAACCAAGCAATCTGAAACGCTCTGGATTGAGAGTTTCACAGCAAGTTCAGCTGGACCCAGGATGGTCCAGCTCAGTGGGGGGAAGGGCGACCACCACTACTGAGGCAGTCCGCCACTACCGAGGCAGTTCACACAGCAGCTGGGCAGAGCCTGCAGCAGCTCAGCAACACCTCTGCTGAGAGACTGTGACTAGGCTACTCCATGTGGGGCAGGGCATCTATGAAAAAAGGCAGCGGCATGAGAGGAACTTATAAATAAAGCTGACCTTCCTAAGACAGAGCACCTGGGAAAAGAGGTCATTACAAGTTCCGCTGCAGCAGACCTAAAAATACCTGTCCAGCAGCTCTGCACAGAACAACGGAGCTCCCAGCACAGCACTTGAGCTCCTATAAGGGAAAGACTGTCTCCTCAAGCAGCTCCCTGACCACTGTATACCCAAAGAGACACCTCATAAAGGAGGGCTCAGGCTGACATCTGGCAGGGACCCCTCTGGGAGGAAGATAACAGAAGAAGAAACTGGCAGCAACCATTACTGTACTGCAGCCACTGCAGGTTATCCCCAGGCAAGTAGCATCTGGAGTGGACCTCCAGCAGTCCTGCAGCAGAGGGGCCTGACTGTTGGAAAACTAAGAAACAGAAAGAAAGAACTTCATATCAACAAAAAGGATGTCCACTCAGAGACCCCATCTGAAAGTCACCAACTACAAAGATCACAGGTAGATAAAGCCACTAAGATGGGAAGAAACCAGTGTAAAAATGATGAAAACACCAAAAATCATAATGCCTCTCCTCCTACAAAGTATCATAACTCCTCGCAAGCTAGGGATCAAAGATGGATGGAAAATGAATCTGATGAATTGACAGAAACAGCCTTCAGAAGGTGGGTAATAACAAACTTTTCAGAGCTAAGAGAACATGTGTTGACCAAATGTAAAGAAACTAAGAGCCTAGAGAAAAGGTTAGATGAGATACTAACTAGAATAAACAGCTTAGAGAACAATATAAATGACTTGAAGGAGCTGAAAAACACAGCATCATAACTTTGTGAAGCATACACAAGTTTCGACAGCTGAAATGACCAAGAAGAAGAAAGGATATCAGAGATTGAAGATCAACTCAATGAAATAAAACAAGAAGGCAGGAACAGAGAAAAAAGAGTGAAAAGAAATGAACAAAGCCTCCAAGAAATATGGGATTATGTGAAAAGACCAAATCTACATTTGATAGGTGTGCCTGAATGTGATGGAGACAATGAATCCAAGCTGGAAAAAAACTCTTCAGGATATTATCCAGAACTTTCCCAACCTAGCAAACCAGGCAACCATTCAAGTGCAGGAAATACAAAGAACCCCACAAACATATTCCTCAAGAAGAGCAACCCCAAGGCACATAATTATCAGATTCACTGGGGTTGAAATGAAGGAAAAAACGCTAAGGACAGCCAGAGAGAAATGCCGGGTTACCCACAAAGAAAAGCCCATCAGACTCACAGCAGATCTCTTGGCAGAAACCCTACAAGCCAGAAGAGAGTGGGGGCCAATATTCAACATCCTTAAAGAAAAGAACTTTCAACCTAGAATTTCATATCCAGCCAAACCAAGCTTCAAAGTGAAGGAGAAAGAAAATCCTTTATGGACAAGCAATTGCTGAGAGATTTCGTCACCACCAGGCCTGCGTTACAAGAGCTCCTGAAAGAAGCACTAAACAAGGAAAGGAACAACCAGTACCAGCCATTCCAAAAAGGTACCAAATGGTAAAGACCATCGACACAATGAAAAAAAATGGATCAACTAATGGGTAAAACATCCAGCTAGCAACAAAATGGGAGGATCAAATTCACATATAACAATATTAACCTTACATGTAAATGGACTAAAAGCCCCAATCAAAAGACACAGACTGGCAAATTGGATAAAAAGTCAAGACCCATTGGTGTGCTGTATTCAGGAAATCCATCCCACATGCAAGGATACACATAGGCTCAAAATAAAAGGATGGAGGAAGATTTATCAAGCAAATGGAGAACAAAGCAAAGTAGGAATTGCAATCACAGTCTCTGATAAAATGGACTTTAAACCAACAAAGATCAAAAGTGACAAAGAAGGACATTACATAATTGTAAAAGGATCAATGCATCAAGAAGAGCTAATCATAAATATATATGCACCCAATACAGGAGCACCCAGGTACATAAAGCAAGTTCTTAGTAGCCTACAAAGAGACTTAGACTCCCACACAATAATGGTGGGAGACTTTAACATTCCACTGTCAATATTAGACAGATCAACAAGACACAAAATTGGCAAGGATATCCAGGACTTGAACACAGATCTGGACCAAGCGGACCTAACAGACATCTACAGAAATCTCCACCCAAAATCAACAGAATATACATTCTTCTCAGCAACACATTGCACCTACTCTAAAATTGATCACATAATTGGAAGTATATCACTCCTCAGCAAATGCAAAAGAATGGAAATCATAACAAACGGCCTCTCGGACCGCAGGGCACAATCAAATTAGAACTCAGAATTAAGAAACTAACTCAGAACCACACAGCTTCATGGAAACTGAACAACTGGCTCCTGAATGTCCACTGGATAAACAATGACATGAAGGAAGAAATAAAGATGCTGTTTGAAACCAATGAGAATGAAGACACAACATACCAGAATCTCTGGGACACATTTAAAGCAGTATCGAGAGGGAAATTTATAGCAGTAAATGCCCACATGAGAAGCAAGGAAAGATCTAAAATCAACACCCTATCATCAAAATGGAAAGAGCTAAAGGAGCAAGATCAAAAACAAAAAACAAACAAAAAAAAACAAAACCCTTCAAAACTAGCAGAAGACAAGAAATAACTAAGATCAGAGCAGAACTGAAGGAGATAGAGACACAAAAAACCCCTTCAAAATATCAATAAATCCAGGAGCTGGTTTTTTTTAAAAGATCAACAAAATAGACTGCTAGTTGGATAAATAAAGAGAGAGAGGGGGGCAAGAATCAAACAGATGCAATAAAAAACAATAAAGGGGATATCACCACTGATTCCACAAAAATACAAACTACAATCAGAGACTACTATAAACAACTCTATGTACATAAACCAGTAAACCTGGAAGAAATAGATAAATTCCTTGACACTTACACCTTCCTAAGCCCAAATCAGGAAGAAGTTGAAACCTTGAATAGACCAATAACAAGGGCTGAAGTTGAGGTGGCAATTAATAGCCTGCTAACCAAAAAAAGTCCAGGTCCAGATGGGTGCACAGCTGAATTCTACCAGACGTACAAAGAGGAGCTGGTACCATTCCTTCTGAAACTATTCCAAACAATACAAAAAGAGGGAATCCTTTCCAAATCATTTATGAGACCAACATCATCCTGATACCAAAACCCAGCAGAAACTCAACAAAAAAAGAACACTTCAGGCCAATATCCATGATGAACACAGATGCGAAAATCTTCAATAAAATACTGGCAAATTGATTGCAACAGCACATCAAAAAGCTTATCCATCACGATCAAGTAGACTTCATCCTGGGGATGCAAGGCTGGTTCAACATACACAAGTCTATAAAAGTAATCCACCACATAAACAGAACCAAAGACAAAAACCATATGATTATCTCAATATATATAGTGAAGGTCTTCAACAAAATTTAACAGCCCTTTATGCTAAAAAACTCTCAATAAACTAGGTATTGAAGAAATATATCTCAATAAAAGCTACTTACAACAAACCTACAGCCAATATCATACTGAATGGGCAAAAACTGGAAGCATTCCCTTCGAAATCTGGCACTAGAAAAGTATGCCCTCTCTCACCACTCCTATTCAACATAGTATTGGAAGTTCTAGCCAGAGCAATTAGGCAAGAAAAAAAAAAAGGGTATTCAATTAGGAAAAGAGGAAGTCAAATTGTCTCTATTTGCAGATGACATGATTGTATATTTAGAATACCCTATCATCTCAGCCCCAAATCTCCTGAAACTGATAGGCAACTTCTGCAAAGTCTCAGGATACAAAATCAATTGCGGAAATCACAAGCATCTCTATACACCAATAACAGACTTACAGAGAGCCAAATCATGAGCAGACTCCCATTCACAATTGCTACAAAGAGAATAAAATACCTAGGAATACAACTAACAAAGGATGTAAAGGACCTCTTCCAAGAGAACTACAAACGACTGCTCAAGGAAATAAGAGAAGACACAAACAGACAGAGAAACATTCCATGCTCATGGTTAGGAACAATCAATATCATGAAAATGGCCATAGTGCTCTAAGTAATTTATAGATTCAATGCTATCCCCATCAAGCTACCAATGACCTTCTTCACAGAACTAGTAAAAAATACCTTAAAGTTCATATGGAACCAAAAGAGAGCCCACATAGCCAAGACAATCCTAAGCAAAAAGAACAAAGCCAGAGGCATCAAGCTACCTGATTTCAAACTATACTACAAGGCAACGGTAATCAAAACAGCATGGTACTGGTACCAAAACAGAGACATAGACCAATGCAACACAATAGTGGCCCTGGAGGCAATGCCACACATCTACAACCATCTGATCTTTGACAAACCTGACAAAAACAAGCAATGGGGAAAGGATTCCCTGTTTAATAAAAGGTGTTGGGCAAACTGTCTGGCAGTGTACAGAAAGCACAAACTGGACCCCTTGCTGATACCTTCCACTAAAATTAACTCCAGATGGATTAAAGACTTAAACTTAAGACCTAACACCATAAAAACCCTAGAAGAAAACCTAGCAAAACCACCCAGGACATAGTCATAGGCAAGGACTTCATGACTAAAACACCAAAAGCATTGGCAGGAAAAGCCAAAATAGACAAATGGGATCTAATTAAACTCCAGAGCTTCTGTACAGCAAAAGGAACTATCATTAGAGTGAACTGGCAACCAACAGAATGGGAAACAATTTTTGCAATCTACCTATCTGACAAAAGGCTAATATCCAGAATCTACAAAGAACTAACACATTTTTACAAGAAACAAACAACTGGATCCAAAAGTGGGAGAAAGATAGGAACAGACACTTTTCAAAAGAAAACAAATATGAGGCCAACAAACATATGAAAAAATACTCATCATCACTGATTTTTTAGAGAAATGCAAATCAAAACCACACTGAGATACCACATGAAGCCAGTTAGACTGGTGATCATTAAAAAATCTGGAGACAACAGATGGTGGAGAAATCGGAACACTTTTACACTGTTGGTTGGAGTGTAAACTAGTTCAACCATTGTGGAAGATAGTGTGATGCTTCCTCAAGGACTTAGAAATTCCATTTTACCTAGCAATCCCATTACTGGGTATATACCCAAAGGATTATAAATTATTGTATTATAAAAACCATGCACATGTCTATTCATAGCGGCACTGTGTACAATAGCAAAGACCTAGAACCAACCCAAATGCCCATCGGCTACATACTGGACAAAGAAAATGTGGCACATATACACCATGGAATACTATGCAGCCATAAAAATGATGAGTTTGTGTCCTTTGTAGGGACATGGATGAATAAGGAAAAGATAATCCTCAGCAAACTGACACAAGAACAGAAAATCAAACACCACATGTTCTCACTCATAGGTGGGTGATAAACATGGACACATGGAGGGGAGCATCACATACTGGGGTCTGTTGGGGGGGGCAAGGAAGGGACAGGGGGGGGGTGGGGAGGTCGGGGAGGGATAACATGGGGAGAAATGCCAGATGTAGGTGATGGGGGGATGGAGGCAGCAAACCACATCACCATGTGTGTACCTATGCAACAATCCCGCATGATCTGCACATGTACCCCAGAACCTAAAGTACAATTAAAAAAAAAAGAAAAATAAATTTTAAAACATAAAATGCATACCACTGAATGTTACATTGCAATATTCAAAATATGTGAAAAAAATGTATAGATAAGCGACAACAAGAACAATCTCAGCTTTAGGACATTTAAATTGTGAAATATCTAAAACATCTAAAGTGTTGTTCAACTCATCTTTTATCCATCTGAGTTAGACTTATCATAAAGTATAAATATCTAGTTAGATAATTTTGACTAAAGTATATTGGTGAGTCATTCGATTTCTCTAAACTTCGCTTGTCTGCAAAATGGGGACAAAAAATTGTTTCTTTTCTCTTAAGTTGTAAAAAGATGAAACGGGAGCACATATAGTGATCTGCATATAGGCCGGGCACAGTGGTTTATGCCTGTAATCCCAAGCACTTTGGGAGGTGAGGCAGGTGGATCACTTGAGGTCAGGAGTTCAAGACCAGCCTGGCCAACATGGTGAAACCCCGTCTCTACTAAAAATACAAAACAATTAGCTGGGCATGGTGGCACACATCTGTAGTCCCAGCTGTTCAGGAGGCTGAGGCAGAAGAATTGCTTGAACCAGGGAGGCAGAGCTTGCAGTGAGGTGAGATCACACCACTGCACTCCAGCCTGGGCAACAGAGCAAGAGTCCATCTCAAAAAAAAAAAAAAAAAAAGTACAAATAATAAAATAACATACTATTATGAACGATCATCCCTTTTGTGAACTATTATTCCTATTAGAGAAACAATTTTTTTTCACTCAAGGAGTCATGTAACTCTGATATATATATTTCTTCAAGTTAGATAACAATGATTTATTAATGATCTCCTCCATGCTCTTAGGAAAGGTGCTGCTATATGTACTATGGATTAAAAAAAAGTAGCACATGCTTCCCACATTCAAGAAGCTTTTATTTAAGAGAAGAGATGCAATAAACACAATGGAAACTAAGTAAAAAGAAATTAGGAGAGTGGATTTTCTGCAGTAAAAGTCATAAGAGGAGGTTTAAAAAAAATAAATAAATAAGAGGCCAGGAGCGGTGGCTCATGCCTGTAATCCCAGCACTTTGGGAGACTGAAGTGGACGGATTACCTGGGGTCAGGAGTTCAAGACCAGCTTAGCTAACATGCTGAAACCCCATCTCTACTAAAAATATAAAAATTAGCTGAGTAGTGTGGCAGGCACCTGCAATCCCAGCTACTTGGGAGTCTGAGGCAGGAGAATCACTTGAACCCAGGAGGCGGAGGTTGCAGGTTAGCTGGGATCACACCGTGCACTCCAGCCTGGGCGATGGAACAAGACCGTCTCAAAAATAAATAAATAATAAATAAATAAATAAATAAGAGGGCACTAGGCCTGATTTTAAAGATAACTGAGTTCAGATGGATGTAGGAGAGCAGGCTGGTGATTTCAGGGGAGGCAAGCAAGTGGGCAAAATTATACAAGAATGAGCATGGAGAGAGTGCTGGAGTAGAGGGACAAGTTGATTATCTACCCTCTGCTTAACAGCTCACTGAGCTTTGTTCTATTTCTTCAAGGTAAAAAAGGAAAAAAAAAAAAAGATGGGTGCTAACCTCTCCACATTTTTTGGTTAGATGTGGCAAAAGTACGGTGTTAAAAATCTTTGTAAAGAACTCTATCGATTTCCAACTTATTATACTCTAAGTATAAAAACAGTTGAATATTGATGATTATACACTATGAAAGAATTGCCATTGGTAGGCTTTATTAATGTTCTAGAACCCATAAGTATTTTACATATTTATACATGTGAGTTCCTCAGCTCTCACATGTATAAGTACAATTGCTTTCGATACATTAGCAGTATTTCTTTGGTTTCGACTTAACGCGTAAGTCAAGTCCAAGCCTGAATACCATGGCACCATAAGGAAGTTCTCCCAGTGACACCATTTATAATGAAACAAATGTGTTCTCTAAGAGGAGGTAACTCATGGTATAACTGTCATGGTAAAATCAGTTGCTGTTTTACATGGAGAAGCTTGAGTTTCAGGAAAATGGAATCACTCGACAGAGAACACAGATTATGTAAATGGTGGCACAAGAATTCAAACTCACATCTGACTTACAGGCTTGCCCACAATGCAGTCAACCCCTGGACATAGTATCCATTGATGGAGGTGGAAATTTGATTTTGACATGAAGGTAAAAGCACACCTGAACCATAAAGTATGTGGTTCAAATATTTAATCATTCTGAGAGCATCATTCTTTATGGTTGCAATCCATATTCTCTTTAGAGAATAAGGGTATTACTGTGGCAACATTCAAAGAAAATACACTTTGGTCTGAAGCTGAGCAAGATTTTTTTTTTTTGGTCGGGGGAGGAGGTGGTAATTAACTGAGCACCCTGGCCTTCATCCACTTTTCCGATGATTTCTCCAGCTACTCAGGATTAAGCTTCTGTCACAAAAATTATCCTGAGCCATTTGTTTAGCCTGTTTGTTGCTCACTACATTTATTTTCCTTAGGCAGCAGTAACGTGAATGTTGACTATATTTAACATGCTTAGCTGTACCAGGGAAATAATCATCTTTGGCTTATTTAAAATATCCAATTTTCTTAGTCTTTGAAGGAAAACTAGAGCTAATATGGAGTAATTGGTGATGAGACAGGACAGATCCAAGTGCAATTTCAAGGCCCCTAATTTTCACCTACAGAGTAAGATTTCTTTATTATGTTAGAAAATGTTTTGGAGAGATTTTTTTTTTTTTTAATTAGGAGACACATTAAACAAATATTGGCTGGTAGCGTATGGGTTCAGGAAGGGTTAAATCTCTGAGTTGCTTACTTTCCTTCAAGACAAACTTTAAATAATTCTATTTAACCAAAGAAAAGATGGAGAGAAGGCAATGAGAATGTAATTAAGTTTAACTTTTAACCTTCTGCTTGGGATTTGCTTCTACTCTTTTCCACCATAGCTAAGTGTGAAGATAGTCTTCATCCATATTTAGAAGAAGCCTCAAGAAGAAGCAAAGGAAGGAAAGGATAAATAGAAGGACTCACTTCCTAGCCTATATTCCTGCCAATATCTGGGAGTGGCCTCAAAACAGTACTCTTGCTATATCAGAGTCCATGTTACTTTTGATACACTAGCAGTATTTCTGTGGTCTTCACATAACACATAAGCCAAGTCCAAGACTGAAGACCATAGCACCCTAAGGGAGCCCTACCACTGACATCATTTATAATAAAACAATCACGTTCTCTAAGAGGAGGTAACTCATGGCACAACTGTCATGGTACAAGGTATCAACGCAGCCCTTCCCAGTTGTAAAATTCCCCTCTACTTCCAATCTTAGCAATTTTACAAAGAAACTGGCCAAATTTCCTTAAATAATTATTCCCGGACTTAAGTTGTGCCCTGAGGAATAGACACATTCAGGTCTCTCTGGAATATGGAGAGTGAGAAGATTTGTTTTCATGGAAAGATTTCTCCACTCATTTTAGACACCCATTGACAAGAATAGTTCATATTACTGTGAAATGTGTGTATTTGAAATATATTAGCTAGGCAGATCAACTCTGAACTTTATAAGGAATTTTGCAACTATAGAATTTCTTTGCTGATTTTGTGTTTTTCCTTAAATATAGCTGTAAATGCTAAGCTCTATGTTAGTTTTAATGTTGATGCATTATAGAAGAGAGATATAATAATACTGAGACTAGCTTACTATTTTGAGCATTAAACTTTTAGCCTAAAATCTTATCTGTGCAAATTCTTAATGAGGTACATTTTCAAAGAGCACTTTAGCTATACAACCTCTGTTGTCATGAAGAAATGCATCTGGCTAATTCCCTCTGTGTCTCCTTGAAACTTTACAATAACAAGAAAAAGTTAACTATGGCTTTTCACTCAAGTAATGTTTAGAAGTTTATGCTAATTCCAATCTCAACGCACCAGAAATATTTAGGGATTGCTGAATATAGTGAAGACAGATGTAGGATTTGGATATTTGTTCAGGTGCCTCAGTCTTCTAATTATTTTGTCATTATGCATTTTCCCCTGTAATTTGTTTCAGTTCGGAATCACATCAGCAATTACTTCACTGCTGTCTGGTCTTCAATATTCTCTTGTTTATTCATTAGAGAATTTCTGTGACAGGCCATTAATAACTATGCATTTGCAGACATACAAAGTTATATATCCTTAATTCTGTTCAATTAGATGTCTTGGGAAAGTATTTGATTCTAAATGTACTATCCTGATCTTACTAATTCAGGTACCTTAGAGTATGTCTTCACTTACCATACAGATTTAGAAAATTAAAAAAAAAAAAAACTGTTAGTATTAAAAGGAAGATTAGCATAGAAAAAACTTGAGCTCTAACTTTAGAAGACTGTGGTTGATTCCAATTCTACTGTTTGCTAGTTCATAATGTAGACAAGCTACTGAAAAATTTTGAAGAAATTTCATTATTATCTATAAAAATAGAATATACCTATGGACTATCTGACATGTAACAGAACTAAGCTTATTATAAGTTACAAAAGAAAAATATTCAAAATCAGCATAAAGAAAATTACGTTTATTGCAACTCTGTTCATAATGTTTGGGATCCTTCCTACCAAGAGTTATGTATGAAGAAGGCACACTAAAGTAATCATTAGAAAATCTGGGTTACAATACTAGGCAATTTTAATGAATGCTTACCACTTAGTGACTACTAGATGTGTGGCTTGTCTCAAAATTATTCTGTATCTCAGAAACACTCTATGAAGTTGGTATTGTGATGATTTTCATCTTATGAGTAGGGAAACTGAGGTTCAGAGAGGTTTGGTGATTTGCATAGGACCACAGCCAGCAGGCTTTCTGGAAAAATTTCACTTGTCTATCTCCAAAGCTGAGTATGTCCTAACCTTAGTACCATTCTGCCTCTATAGCTAAGTTCTACCATTAAGTAACAAAGGGACTCTGGGCAACTCATTACTTTATCATGACCTATATCACGGGGGAGTTTGAAAGAGCTTTCATGTCTTCTTGCTCAAAATAGCTATGGTTATTGGTCTCAAACTTTGTCACATAAACAAGATATCCCACACATTTACTTGAGATGAACAGGGCATGCCTCTTATGAAAGAGAGATGTTACACTCTCTACTGCCTCCCTGCTATTGAAATTCATCTAAGTAAAATATATCTACTACTAAGTCTCAGGAAATATTTATTTGAATATGCATAGCAATAATTTTATGCATGCCAATTTTCCTCCTAAGTACACAGACCCAGGAAATACTTCATCTGGTACAAAAATATGCCATGTTTTCTTTCAATGAATGATGTAATGCCTGCTCAGTACCAGGCTTGATGGTTAAAATGGAGGTGATAATTGATAAAAGTGTTAGCCCTTTTCTAAAGGGACTCCATTTTGATTGACAACAAGAGAGAAGAAGAGGAAAAATATTTTCAAGCTCCAAAGGAAATTTCATACTTACAGAAAATTAAAATTCCTAATATTTGTTTAAAAGCCATTAGCACTCCAGTCCTAAGACAAAGTTTCTTGGAATCATCAACGTCCATCAACATTGAGCTTGCCAGCATGGCTTTAGGGCTCACCTGCAAAGTGTACCCTAATCAACCGCATGTCCTGGCACTGCAGTAAGCCCAAACCACTGGTTACTTCCCACATTACAGTGGGACAGGTAAATTTGCGTGACTCTTTTGAAATGCAAATTTGCCGTGTGTGTGTGTCAAAAGACTTGAAACAGTTCATTCTCTTGTCCCATTAATTAAAACCTATGACTCTATTCTAAAAACGTAATTCTAAATATATAAGCAACTTCACACACAGATTACATAATTTTCCAAATACAAAAAAATTATTCTAAAATCAGGATTAGTAAACTATATAATACACATTTATAAACTATTATATAGGTATTAAAATATTTATGAAAAATTTGTAATCTAATGTAAAAATACTAATGCTCTAATATTGAATTTAAATCTATAGAAAATTTTATAGTAATACAATATTATTAAGTTTAAGAGATCAAACATACATGGAGAAAAAACTGAAAATAAACAAATGAAAATATTATCAGAGGTTATTCTTAGAATAAGAATAACCGCTGAGACTGGGGCTATTTTCCTCATATTTCCTTTTTTCTTTCTATTTATAGATTTTCCTCAATGATTGTTTATTACCTTTGTAGTAGAAAATCATATACTTCCCCAACACTCAGGTTTGGTTTGCAATAATTTTCACTGCTTTGATGTTTTCAAATTTAAATTCAGCTTTGTAATTTATGAATGTATGTACATATAAAGGCTTACAAATTGTGTTTGCTTATACCTCAGTTCTATAGTTCTCAGTGAGGGTGGGGGGAGTGCTCTCACCTACCCAACACCCACTTGACATTTGGCAGTGCCTCAAGACACTTTTGCTTGTCACAACTCCAGAAAAGGTGCTAATGGCATTTAGTCGTTAGAGACCAGGGATGCTGTCAATCATCCTATAGCGCAGAAAACAACACCCAACTCTAAGAATTATCTGGCCCCAAGTATCCAAGGTTGAGAATCTCTGCCTAAAATAAAATGTTTAAAAATTGTTAATAGATTAATTCAAGCCTGTTGTACAAACTCTGAGTAGTCTATTATATATTACCAGAATCTCTGAATAAACTTGCCTGTCCATGATCTACCTGACAGTTCACTCACTCCCACAGGGCATTGAGGATAGAAAGATAAGTGTTCTACCTACGTGATACTTGAAATTTAGCAAAAGAGAAAGACATAGAAATCAAGAGTTTAATGCATTTTGAAGTGCTATGAAATGGGCACTTGTTCTAACTAGGTGGTACAAGGGAGGCTTTCTGGAAAAAATACCTCCTAAATTGAGCTTAAAGGATAAGAAGGAGTTAATCAGAATCATGTGATAACCTGAGAGATATGTTCTAGAAGGAGGAGAGTTCATACTTCAAGGAAAGGCATGAAGATGAAATAGTACAGAGTGTTTGGAAAATGATGGGGAGTTTTCTGGCACTAAAGCATAAGACAGGCACAAAAAAAAAAAAAAAAAAAAAAAAAAAAAAAAAAAAGAGAGAGAGAGAGAGAAGGAGGCATAGAAGTTTCAGGGCTACAGCCTCTCTTTTCTGCCCAAGAAAGTCAAGATATACTTCCCAGTATGGGGATGAGGTTGAATAAGTATATTGATTTAAAAAGCATACGGATTTAAAAGGACCAGTATATTGATTTCAAAGGCCACTATTTGCAATTGAAGAACCCACTGATATTAAAGATGCAATTGAAGAACCCACTGATAAACACAACAATACCTCAGAGATAATGTGGGTTCTGTTCCAGATCACTGCAGTAAAACAAATATCACAATCAAGCAAGTCACACTTTCCTTTTTTGGTTTTCCTGTGAATATAAAAATTATGTTTATACTTTACTGTAGTCTATTAAGTATGCAATAGCATGTCTAAAAAACAATGTGCAAACTGAAATTTAAAAGTACTGTTAAAAATTGCTAACAATCATCTGACTTTTCAGCAATTTTGCAAAAAGATTAGCAAGGAGAATATTTTTGCTGGTAGAAGTTCTGGCCTTAACGTTGATGACTGCTGACTGATGAAGGTGATGGTTGCTGAAGGCTGGAGTAATTGTGGCAATTTCTTAAAATAAGACAATAAAGTTTGCCTGGTTGATTGACTCTTCCTTTCACAATAGATTTCTTTGTCTCATGTAATGCTGTTGGTAGCATTTTATCCATGGTAGAACTTCTTTCAAAATTAGACTCAATCCTCTCAAATCCTGCTGCTGTTTTCTCAACTAAGTTTATGAGTATTCTAAATTCTTAGCTATCAGTTCAATGATGTTCATAGCATCTTCACCAGGAGTCAATTCCATCTCAAGAAACCACTTCCTTTGCCCATCTAGAAGACACTACTCCTCAGTTGTTTTAGTTTGATCATGAGATAGTAGTTCAATTAAATATTCAGGCTCCACTTCTAATTCTAGTTCTCTTGCTATTTCCACCACATTTGCAGTTTCTTCCTGTACTGAATTATTGAACCTCTCAAAATCATTCATCAGAGTTGAAGTCAACTTTTTCCAAACTCCTATTAGTGTTATTTTAACCTCCTGTCATGAATTGTGAAAGTTCTTAATGGCATATAGAATGGTAAATCCTTTCCAGAAGGTTTTCAATTTACTTTGTCTAGATCTATCACAAGAATCACTCTTTATGGCAGCTATAGCCTTACAAAATGTATTTCTTAAATAATAAGACATGGAAGACAAAATTACTCCTTGATCCAGGGGCTGCAGAATGGATATTGTGTTCAGAGGCATAAAAACAATGTTAATCTCCTGTACACCTGCATCAGAGTTCCTGGACAACCAGGTGCATTGTACTAAGCGCTAATATTTTGAAAGGAATCTTTTTGCGAGCAGTAGGTCTCAAAGGTGGGCTTAAAACTCTCAGCAAACCACGCTGTAAACAGATGTGTTGTCATTCAGGTTTTGTTGTTCCACTTATAGAGCACAGACATAGTGATTTAGCATAATTTTCAAGTTGGCCAAAAAGTTGACTTCAACTCTCATGAATGTGAGGGGTTCAATAATTCAGTAAAGGAAGTAACTGCAAATGTGGTGGAAATAACAAGAGAACTAGAATTAGAAGTGGAGCCTGAATATTTAGCTGAACAACTACAATTGCATAATCAAACTAGGACAAATGAGTAACTTCTTCCAGATGGGCAAAGAAAGTAGTTTGTTGGGATGGAATTGAATTCTGGTGAAGTCTAGGTTGGAATGGAATGAGCACTGGCTTCAGCTTAAAGTCATCAGCTGCATTAGTTGCTAACATGAGAGTCAGCGTGTCCAAGCTTTAAAGCTAGACATGGACTTCTCCTCTCTAGCTATGAAACTTTTAGATAGCACCTTCTCCCACTAGAAGGTTGTTTAGTGTAGTCACCTTAGCTAGACCTTCTAGGTAACTTGCTGCAGCTACTCCATTAACATTTGCTGCTTCACCTTGCACTCATGTTCTAGAGATGACTCCTTTCCTTAAACCTCATGAAACAATCTCTGCTAGCTTCAGACTTTTCTTCTGTAGCTTCCTAATCTCTCAGCCTTCACAGAGATGAAGAGCTTAATGGCCTTGTTCTGGGTTAAGCTTTGAATTAAGGAAGGATTGTGGCTGGTTTGATTTTCTATTCAGGTCCCTAAAACTGTCTCCATATCAGCAATAAGGCTGTTTTGCTTTTTTATCCTTTTCGTGTTCAGTGAAGTAGCACTTTTCATTTCTTTTGAGAATGATTTCTTTGTATTCACAATTTGGCTAACTGGCAAAAGAGGCTTAGCTTTTGGCCATTCTTGACTTTCATTATGCCTTCCTCACTAAACTTAATACTTTCTAGCTTTTGACTTAATGTGAGAGATGTATAACTCTTCCCTTTACTTGAACATGTAGAGGCCACTGTAGGATTATTAATTGGCCTAATTTTGATATTGTTGTGTTTCAGGGGATAGGCTGGCCCTCTGGAGAGGGAGAGAGACTGGGGAACAGCCACTCAGTGGAGCAGTCAGAACACACACAGTATTTATAGATTAAGTTTGCAATCTTATATGGATGTGGTTCATGGTGCTCTTAATCTGAATTCAATTACTTCTGATGTATGTAGTACAAAAATTTCTCTAGTAACACCAAAGATCACTAGTCACAGATCACTATGACAGATATAATGAAAATGTTTAAAATATTGTAAAAATTTTCAAAATGTGACACAAAGACACCAAAGTGAGCACATGCTGTTGGAAAAATGGCACCAGAAGGCTTGCTCAGCAGGGCTGCCACAAGCGTTCGCTTTGTAAAAAGCACATTATCTGCAAAGCACAACAAAGTGAAGTGTAAGAACACAAGGTATCTCTGTGTTGCGCCTGTATCATTGAGCCTTTACAACACACTCCACATAATTCTGGACACTGTGGAAATACAGGGAAAATTAACACTGCTGAGGTAGAGTGTTCTCTCTTGCTCAGATGGAGAGAAAATGAATGAACACAAATTAGGTGATTTGAGGGACAGTGCATCAAGGTTTATTATTAAGTGTTGTGTTTGCTGTACCATGTAACTCACGAGTGAATTCAGATCAGGAAGAACGGGTGGTATTAAAGAGAGGGTGGGTTTCACTTGAAATGGGGAAAGAAGGGTGGCCTTTGTGTAGGAGAAGGAGTTCTGGGAATAATAGTAGCCAGGAATTAGAAACTGAGATCAACATGAGGTGTTCCTGGAAATGCTAAAGTAGGTTTTATCAATTGGCAGTGGTTCTCAGGGCTGCTTGACGCTCAGTGCTAAAAGTGTGGCTGAGATTCAGCTCAAAGATCACCTCGGTGAGTCCTTTCTGATGCTTCCCACTTTCTAAGTAGGATTGGTTAGTCTTTCCTTTATATTCATCTAAAATCTACGTAGATGTGAGGCCCAGGCAATTTACTAAACTAATTGGTATGTTCATTTATATATAAACCCAACTTAGACAAAATTGTGTTTTTATGTTCTCAATGGCTAGCACAGTTCTTGGGACACAGATCACATTTGAAAACTTTTCTTTTCTGGATGATTGAGTAAATGATTATGCTAATAATAGGTGTGATGACTATGCAAAGCAAAGACAGCAATGAAATTAACACTATAAATAATGCCCAATATTTATTGAGCTCTGTGCGCTAAGCACTGTGCTAAGGAGAATTTTAACAAGTATCACTTAATTTAAATTTCCAAATAATGCTATGAGGTAGCTGTGACTATTATTCCATTTCACAAATGAGAGAACTGAGGTTCAGGCAGTTATCAAATTTGTCCAAGATCACAGCCAGTAAAAGGAATAGCTAGAAATGAATTCCAAGTCTATCTCACTTCAAAGACCATGATCTTATCCACTACTTATCCTTTATTTTTAAGAGAGTATAGACTTACGGTGATTTTATTTTATTTAACATTTGTTAAATGAATGTATGTGTCCTAGACTCAAAAGGTTCAATGTAGTGCAACTGTCTGAATAGCAATGTAATTTTAAAAATTGAAATGAGTCTAACAAATCTATGAAATAAGAGTTTACAAACTCAATAAAAAGAGTATATTTCCAACTTTTCTGAGACAATAATACCGAAAATGAAAACCAACAGGACAGGGCACTCTGGCATTGACTCATTGTATGATAATATTAGACAGATGGCTTAATTTATATAACAACCATCTAAGTTGGTTTAGCAGTGTGAAATTAGGGAAATGGAAGGCATTTTATTCAACAAACACATATATGCTAATTCAAATCACTTGACAATTTGGCAGACAATTCCACCAACCCCCTAAAAAGAGACTAGACCCCCCATCCCCTCAATAATACAGAAGGCACAGAAAAATCCAGCTAAATTTCCAAAAAAGAATAAGTCATCAACCTGAGATCCCCTTCTCAACTTCTCGATCATTCACTTTATTGCCAACTCTAGAACAAGGGTTGGCAAATTACAGTGGTGGGCCAAATCTAGTCTATTGCCAATTTTGGTATCATCTGCCATTTTATCCATGTAAAATAATGGATAAAAAAGCAGACATTAAATAAATATATTGTGACATATGAAAATTGTATGGGGTTCAAATTGGAGCATCTACAATGTTTTTTTAGAACATGGCCATACCCATCTGTTTGCGTATTATATCTGGCTGCTTTTGTGCTACAACAGAGTTAAGGAGTTGTGACCGACTGCATGGCCCACAAAATCTAAAATGTTTATTGCTGAAAAAGCTGGCTGGCCACTGCTTGAGAATCAAGCTCAGCAGGTGTCAGACAACTCAGTGCAGAGCATATGGTAGATACTACGAGTTTGACGTTTCCGATCTATTACCGAACTCAGTGGTTCTCAATGTTTGGCCCCTGGACCAGCAGCATAATCCTCGAGTAAGAACTCATTAGAAATGTGAATTCTCAGACCCCAATCTCAGATTTAATGAATTGGAAACTCCATGGGTTGGGCCCAACAATCTGTATCTACCAGGTCAGCCAGATGATTCTGAAGCATTCTTCAGAGAACGGCTAGTCAAACTCAAGAAACTGGAACATGCCACCTGTCGTTTCAACAGTTACAAGAAAGACACTTACTGGTTCCTATTTGTGGATGAAGAACAGAGCTAGATATTCCACTTATATTTTAGTATTCCCTACAATACTCTTCAAAGATTAGGATTATTAGCCCCATTACATGGAAAAGGAAATTGAAGCTTGGGAGGATTAAGTAACTTGTTCATAGTTACTGAATTAGGACCTAAACTGCTTTCTAGTCTCACTCTGCCTTCTGCCTTATTATGTGAGAGAAAGACAAAAGCCCTGTGTGCCCCTGGAAGGAGCTAAGTGGTTTACTAGTTAGGTCTTGGTGTTTTCTTGTTGATTATAAACCATTTCAAAGAATATGGACATCAGAAAACACTGCTGTGGACCCATGGGTGATCAATACAACAACAAGAGCCCTCTATAATCATGTTTGAACAGAGGAGAAAACATGAACTTTTTTGAACTTTATTTCTTTTTTTGAGACAGCATTTCACTCTTGTTGCCCAGGCTGGAGTGGAGTGGTGTAATCTCGGCTCACCACAACCTCCGCCTCCCAGGTTCAAGTGATTCTCCTGTCTCAGCCTCCCAAGTAGCTGGGATTATAGGCATGTGCCACCATGCCCAGATAATTTTGTATTTTTAGTAGAGATGGGGTTTCATCATGCTGGCCAGGCTGGTCTCGAACTCCCAACCTCAGGTGATCCACCCGCCTTGGCCTCCCAAAGTGCTGGGATTACAGGTGTGAGGCACTGCGTCTGGACAGACATGAACTTTAAACCACAAAAATAATAAAATATCCCCTATCCCAGCTAATATGAGCAGCTGCTGCTTCTTTACCTATTAACAGCTTTCACCTCTGTCTTCACTACTTGTAGATACAAGTAAGAACCCAATCACAGCATGACTCTGACTTCTTGACAGCATCCTGTCCAGATCAATGACTTGCTCCCTTAAACCTTCTCCAAAGGCCCCAAAATGAGCTCAAACCCTGTAATATGTCTAACACTCTCTGAGACATTCCACATATCTCTGCAGTGTGTATTCTCTCTCTCTGTAATGAATAATAAATGAAAATTATTCAATCACAGGTGTGTTTCCTGATGGTTTTTGGCTGGAGGGTATGATAAGTATAAATTCCATTCCCCTTCCTCTCTTCTCATTGTCCACTTAAAATTGTAGCTCTCCTCTTCCAGATGGGGTGAGGCACAGGTTTCCAAAGTAAGTAAAAATAATTAGAGCTGGAAAATAATCGTCCCCAAACTAATCAGTATCAAGAGCATTACCAGGTCCAAGCAGAAACTTTGTATTTTAAATTAATGAATTTTTTAGTGCCAAACTGTTTACAAAAATGATTTCAGGAAACTGCCTGTCTTTTAAAAATACAGTTCAAATTTCTGCTTTTAGTTTCTGGTCTTTGCCTGTCAAAGTCTTGGCTCTCTCAACTCTTGAGATTTAAAATGTCACCATCTTCATGCAGCCTTCCCAAAAATCTTCTACATGGGTCTTGTCTTTGAGCTTTCTAAAGGCCTCACTCCCTCTCAAAAGACTTTTTCATTTTAGATTAGTTATTCATGAGCTGTCTGGCCTCTAACCAACTGAAAATTTCTTGAAGGCAGTAAAACACCTGACTATCGTCCCTTCCCTTCCACACAGTAATACATATTTGTTAAATCTTAGCAGTAAATCTAAACATTTTTCCAGTTACAGAATTGAATGTGTTACTTTTCTAGCAAACCAGAGATCATATAAGCTGGGATTCTGCAGCTCATTGTTGGATATCTTAATTGAAATTGTCTTCCTGGGTCAGGAGTTCTAGCAAACAGATGTTTTTGGTGTTTCTTCACCTTGCAAGGGGATTTTGATATGAACTCTTACTAACAGAAAAAATATATGTAACAAAAGTCTTAATCAATGAATCAACAGTTTTTAGGCTACTATGGAAACCGGAAAGTGATTTTGGAGTTTATTTATTATGTGGGATAAGTAGAAGAGTGCTGGCAATATTCCGGCATGGAAGCAAATGGCATTAAGGCCATAATTCTTCAGTAACTTCCAGACACCAAGCACTGTTCTAAACAGCAAGGATAATTGTACAATCAAGGAGAAGGAATAAAACTGTCAACTCCTGTCGTGCTTTTCTATTGTTGTTCCAGGAATTTCACATGGTGTATCATGGCCCTGTGCTTGTTCATGGTGTTACCTCACCCAATGTTTTGCATATAGTATTTGCGTAAGCACCATTCTTGCATACCAATCTTAGACACTTCTCTTCGCTCATAAAACCAGGATTAGAGGTCACCTCCACCATGGAGTCATCTCTGATTGCTTTCATTTCCTCTACTTGGACTTAAATACTTTACATTCTTCTTGGATTTTCTTGTACTGGTCTATTTACCGTGAAGTATTACATTTTATTTGTTTGTATTATTTTTCTTCTTATGCAACTAAGAATTCCTTGAAGGCAGCAACTATCTTTAATTGATCTCTACATTCTGGATCCTAGCCTAGTGTCTGACATACTGTAGACAATCAAGAAATATTTGTTAAATGCAAACCATGTGAAAACAAATGGCAAAGTATTGGTAATTATTGAAGCTAGATAACAGATATATGACCATTGATTACACTATTTTCTATACCTTGTTTTGTGTGTAAAATTTTTCAAAATAAAAAGCTTGCAATAATTGAAGACCTTGTAAGATATTCAATAAATCTATCCAAATTTATAAGTTCCTACCACAAATGGAGCAACTATACTTACAGCTATGATCTCTGTGTATTCCACATTTCCTTCTTTTCTCATTAGAAAGATATTTAATAAACCCAAACAACCTTGCTCTGAAATAAAGTATAATTATGTTGTTTCCAAAGAGCTGCAGGTCATGGATATCATATTAAATGAGAGCTTCTGGAAAAACTGGAAATGGACAGTTCTCCCCATATATTTTATTGAGGAGGGAATTCTGTGGATTTGTCCTTCTAATCTCCCATCAGAATTGCTACAACAGCATAACTAGTATCTCTGCTTCCCCTTTCTTACCTCTGAATTCATCTTCACCTACTCTCAGGTTGACCTACCTAAAACATGGATCTGTCCCACTTGCTCCCTCAAAGTTGGAGTCTTTGAGTCAATGGCTCAATAGTTAGAAAATAAGTGTGTACTTCTAGGGTTGAGCCTTAAGTAACTTGTCCAGCCACATATTTTGTTTTAAAGTTCTTAGACCCATGTGCTACAAGCCATATCCAAGTTACTGTCCTAATCCATGCAAGGCACCCACTGTCTGTGCTTAGAGTCACAACTCAATTTCTTTGCTCAGCCTGGAATTGTCTTCCTGGATTTTTCAATTTGGGAAACCCTTCTCCCACTCCAAGATCCTTTACAACTATTTTTTCTTCTCCATTAAACTTTTCCTGGAGTCCTTTCCAGAACGAACCATTCTACCTGTGCTTCTACAGGCCATGGCTTGGGCCTATGCCCAGCATTATTCCTGCTCTCTTGTTTAGTAAATAGCCTCCTTTACTAGGATGTAAGCATATTGAGGGGACGTTAATGTTCATCTTACACTTTCCCGCCTTCTCAGTCAATGCCCAACAGGGGACCCTACACACGTTAAAATTCAATGACAAGATTACGAGCTAAAGTATGAAATGATTAAGCTTGAGTGTTCCTTCTCTCCCCTTACTAATGAGTAGATATGTGCAAAATTTCAAATCCCTATATTAAAATCACATTAGTGATTTTTTTCACAGCCATTTTGTTCCCAGTAAACCCCAGATCAAGATTATTTTTAAAATATATTTAAAAGTTTTAAATTTGATTTGCCATGTTGTTTTGTAAGCTATATTTCTATTTTTTCCCTTATAAGAGCTTTTGGATCTTTAAATGGGTGATCTTTATCACTGACATAATTGTAAAATACTTTTGAGTTCCACACCCCATTTCCAGCTAAAGCAAAATGGCACCATTGATTGTAAATCACATTAGTGATTTTGATCCTCCTTACAAATTGCTTTTGTGTCCTAAGTCTTAAATTTCAATGAAAAGTTTTTCTAAAATAAGACTTTATCAAAATTGGAAACTAAATTAGAGAATTGTTTCTCTTATCCCTTTCCAATCTATGTCTAATTCTCATCAGCATCAGAGATGAAAATATTAAGGCAATACTGCTTTATCTCAATATTAATATGGGCCCTCTTATTCAAATAGACTGAGAAGTACTTTCTAATTTATTATATACAAAATCACAGTGGAATAAATGTTCCATGATGGTACCACTGAGGTATCACTGCTTCCTGAGGACAATGTGTAAGCTCAGTGCTGCCAAAAAGAAGTTCAGACTTCTACTCTGTGCCTCCTCATTGTCACTTCACCACCAAAAAAAATAAAAAGGCGAATTCTCTGGTCTATTGTGTATTGTGGGTCATATTTTCTAGATGGTATGATCTTAGCGAAGAGTTTAGCAATTTACATTGGGATAACCCTGTCAGCCTTTATTATTTGTAACTAGAGAGAATGAAGGCTCTGGTAATTTAATTTTTTATGTGTGGTTTGCACTTTAGCTTCCTTTTTTCCTTAATCCTCTATTTGGCTACTGATCAAAGAGTCCAAGTTCTGTTTCTGCTTAGACAATGTCATAGTCTAAAGAAAGAGGCATGAGGCCTAGGACAGAGGGGTCACCTTCTCATTGGGCTTCATCATTGGACTCTACTTGAACTGGACATTCATCATGATTGAATGTAAGTTACATTTGGTCAAAATTCAGTGCAGACCCTAGAGGTTTGAAAGGGGCTGAGGAGACCACTTGGCTTGCATTTGTCCTAATCTTGCCTCTAATCTATGACAAAGATCAGTGGTCTGACTTAGCTCATTTATTTCCCATGCTTGGATCCCATGCCTGTATTGAGGTCAAAGCTTTGTAGAAATTATGTGCTATTGTATGATTTTATATCTTTTAAATGCATTTGCCACAAATATTTCATGTGGTAATAACAGCCATTTCAGGATGACTCAAGAATTCCAGAAACTTCTCATTTGTATTTTCATTTATTCCCTTTCTCAATATTAAGGAAGACGTATAAAAGTATGTTATAGCAGGAAAAGCACTGTATAGGAATCAGTAGTCTTTGGTTTTGATCCTGCTTCTGATTCCAATTACATTTGTCTTATGACAAGTCAGTTAACCTCACCGGACTGTAGTTGTCTCTTATGTAAAGTAAGAGTTGGACTAGACTAGTATTATCTAACATGTGTTTCAGAGGAAAAAGGGAATGATTCAACAAGTACATGTGGATCTTCCCTTATGTTTGGTGAGAACCTGCATCCTTGTATTTTAGCATGATCATGGACTCCATAATCAAAAGTTTATCCAGCTTACTGGACATTTCACATAATATCTATATTATATTTATGAACATCTATATGTGTGTGTGTGTGTGTATGTGTGTAGATATAGAAATACAGATTCATATGTGGATATGAATATGATTTAGATATCTCTCCCAAAGAAGACATTACAGACCAGCTCAAAATTTCTAAGATTCTAGTTGGGGGAGTCAGATTTACAATCCTAATTTTCATTTTGTTGAAACTCAAATTTGAAGTTTGAATCTGCAAACTTTCAACTTTAAGTGATATGAAACAGACCTTGAAGAATAAAAGCTGAATCGTTGCCAGGGGCCTTACACTTCGGACTTTTGATTTTAAATTTCTATGTTACTAACACTGACCACATAAGAACTGTGCTCTATCCTCATAGCACTGTGAAAGTTGACTTCCTCAATACATTCTTGGAGGTTGTCCTTTAGAACCCAGCTCTGAAACCACATCAGCTCGAGTGTAATGCACTAAAGTTGGGGGCTACCACCCAATTAAGTCCAGAGAACAAAAACATGGTGACAAAATGAAACAGAAGAAAATTATTCCAATCATAGAAAGTGAAATTACTTGTACTGTATTAAGACGCCAGAATTTAGTGTATTGAGGCAGAAATCTCAAGAGAAAGCAACATTGTGTAACATTGGAGAAGCCTAATTATGCATTGATTTCCTTCAGGGGTTAAACAAAATTACTGTGAAATATAAGAAAAGGAAAAAGAACTAAATTCTGAGGTTTTAATCCCATTGCTGTATTATTTGTATTGTGTCTAAGCAGAACTTATTAAGAATACTTTAAAGAAGATATGAAGATTACAAGAGAATGTATGTTCTTATATTAGTCTAAACAGTTAAAATCTACTGAACCTACTTTGAAGGAAAAGAAAGGACTTTCTGAAGATAAGATACATTGACCATTATTAACATATTAACAGAAACGACCTGTATACCGGATGTGGTTTGGGATGATGTCATCATAGCTAGCAGGTCTTAGCTCCTGTAGTTAGAAAGATTACAGAACGCATAGGCAAGTTAAAATATTTCCACCTTCCCACATTAAACACAATGTGAGAAGTAAGTATTCATAACTTGGCAAAAAAAGATCATATCCATATCTGGAAGAAATATTAGCAAGTATCTCAGGGACGCCATTCTTTCACTAAGGAAGAAAGAAGAGCTTGCATATAGAATTGATATCAAATGATTTAGGTTTAAATGATTCAAAGTATATTATTTTAATAAAAGCAGTATTTTGTAAAAGTATGTATATGTGTATGATACATACACATATATTCAAATAGTTAAAGCAAAGTTAATCAACTTTTTAAAACTCTTCAATCTTTGAATAACAAAATTCATTTTGGATAGCAAGAGTAAAATTTCTATTAGATGGATCTAATATTTATTGATAGCAATAGTGCTGTTCCATGCTTATGAATTCCCACTCAGGAGACACACGAACAATAAGACTCAGTGGGGAATGCAAATGAAACACTTTTGCAGATTAAGCGTTCAAAGCACATTTTTGTTGAGCACCCGTTAACTCAATTTTATATTAAAAGCTTACCCATTTTATATCATAATAAACAACCCAGGTTCACCCCATACCTCCTAACTAATGAGGCACACATAGATATTCTCTTCACAAATCAAGATATTCTTCCATAGGATGAAATCACTAATGACATTAAGGCGTGGTAGCCAACATGAAATTGACAACCAAATACCAACCTGTATTATCACTCCATAGGATAGAGTCCTAACTCCCCACCTTAGAAACACATTTAACCCACAAAATACTAAACCCAAGTAGATTTCAAATAGAAAGATAATAGCACAATATCCCTTCCCTTCTAATATCAAGTATCTGGATAAACCAAAATGAACTGTCCAGTCGCTAGGATACTCTCTGCCCAACATGCATATTTTAAAACTTTTGCTTTGGATATTAAGCCTTCTCAACTTCTGCAGCTTCTGTATCTACTTCTAAACCTGACCTGCCCAACAGCACAGACTGGGAGCGACCACTTTACCTTCTGAAAAATCAATCAGTCCCAGCAAATGAAGCAGCTTCAGAGATGCACATATAATCACAACAATACCCACTGTTTGCAGTCCTTCGGACTCCCACTCCAGAGTCAACATCCTCTGAGCTGGCAGAGCATCCCAGCCTCCAGACTCCTTTGGAGAGGAGGGAGTTAATTACAGAATCGTAGCAACGTCAGGCTTGGAACAAAGGCTTGCAAGGGGAAAAAGTGAGCAGCTCCTCGAAGATGCACCCTGCAAAGCCGGCAGCCCCCCGGGGTGAGGACAGACCTGGGCTAAAGTCCAGCCTCTCATGCTGATCCTGACATTTGGCTGGCGGGGCTCCCCCTAACCACAGCGCGCGGACCTCTCCACTCCGCGCTGCAGCCAGCGGGCGAGTACTTCGACTTCAGAGCTGCTGCGAGGGAAAAACGTCTGTCGGAGAACTGGAGACTTCGCAGTGTCCGTGGCGAGAAGGGACACTCCTAGGAAACTTGCTGGGGAGAGCAACGCGGGCTCCCCTCGCTGACGCAAGGCTGGGCAGTTCTGTCCGCGCGCTAGTTTCCTGCCAGGGAAGCTTGCGAATGGCTCCTTTTTTGCCAAAGCTGGTGCTCTCCCCTCCCAGAGCCTCCTCTGGGAGACAGCTCAGCCGCTCTCTGAATGCTAGGAAATAATCAGTTCTGGTGGCTGGTGCCTACGGGCCCTTTCTGAAAGCCCCGGTGGAAGTCTATGGGCAGCTTTTTCAGGGAGAAAAGTGCAGGAGCAAAGCTCCACGAGTCAATGACTGTCAAGCAAGAACACCTGAGCCTCCCTGCCACGCCACTCCTTGTTCTGAGCTCCTCTATCACGTCAGGTGCATTATTAAGGGAGATTGATTTAGTCCTTATATTTACAAACGTGGAGGGGGGCGTGGCGGAGCAGTACTAGTAACACCTAAGATGTTCATAACTGTCCCCTGGAAGGTGTGTACCGCCATCATCCTTTAAAGTCTGGCCTCAGCCTCTCTCAAAGCAAAGTTTCACAAACTTCTCTGATGATAAAAATAACCTGTTTTTTTTTTTTTTTTTTTTTTTAAAACAGGCTCATCAGAGGAGCCTGGAGTGTGTGTCATTGAGTAAGAAACCCAGGTGACTCTTATCAACTGGGAAGCCTGGACAGCACTGTCCGCAGGGATGCCATCAGCGTGGTAATCTAAAACAATCCAAACAGACCCTGTGCTGTGCCAGGACCACGCTGGATGAATGACTCTGTTGGTTAGCTCCACTCTGCTGAAGCCCAACCTAAAAATGGAGGTGAAAAGAATCAACCCGGACCCTGTATGTGAACTGGAAATATCAGGGTTTGTGTGTAATAGCTCAGACCCCCAGGGACATTTGCAAGTTCCACTTTTTTTCTGCCGTGTGATCTTGTGCAAGACACTTAACCACTCTAATAACAGGTCCTAGTCTATGAAGTCAAGATCATAATACTTCATTTAAAATTCTCCATTTAAAGGGAATTATGGGAATTAGATGTGATCACAATAATAGTTAACATGTACTAAGCATTTACTATGTGCTCATCAATATTGTAGTGACTTACTAACAATTAACTTATGGCTACAGCTCTATGTGGTCAGTATTATAATCATCTTAACTTTGTAAGTGAGGAAAACAAAGGGTGAAGAGGTTAACTGACTTGCCAAGCAGTGGGCATAGTGATGGGAAGACAACAGGCATTCATTCTTTCATTCATTCATTCGCATTTATTAAGCTGCTACTATGAGCTATAAATGGTAAATGAATGATCAAATAATGAACAATGATCAGTTCTTCCTTTTGGGGGCTTATAGTTTAATGAGGAGGCAGGCATGAAGTAAAATGTGACCAGTAAATGCACCATCACTGGAATAGATATCTCTGTGCAGTACCACGGGAATACAAGGAGGGAAGATCAACTCTACTTGGGAAAGGGCTTGGTGGTATCAGGAAGGAGACTTTATAGAGGGTGTAACCATCCAAAATGGTAACTTGTATCATTACTAGAAGTATTATAGCATACCATGCTCAAGTTTTGAGGTTGGTAGACCTGGGTAAAATACTAGCCTGTTCCTTGCTTGCTCTATGACCTTGGAGAATCCGCTCCATCTCTGAATCTCAGTTTAAAATGGGAATGTTACTGGCCCCTTCTCATGGTTGATGTAAGAATTAACTGTCTGTGGGAAGTTGAGCCCAGTCCCTGCGGTCCCCTGCTCAGCATACGGTAGTTGTGAGATTATGGTGGAAGTTCCAACCCTTTTTTTTTTTTTTTTTTTTTTTTTTGAGACAAAGTCTCAATTTGTCGCCCAGGCTGGAGTGCAGTGGCACAATCTCAGCTCACTACAACCTCTGCTTCCTGGGTTCAAGCAATTCCCTGCCTCAGCCTCGAGAGTAGCTGGGATTACAAGCACAAGCCACCACGCCCAGCTATTTTTTTTGTATTTTTTTAAATAGAGATGGGGTTTCACCATCTTGGCCAGGCTGATCTTGAACTCCTGACCTTCTAATCCACCTGCCTCAGCCTCCCAAAATGCTGGGATTACAGGCATGAGCCACCGCGCCCAGCCAAGTTCCAACTCTTCAGAGGCTCTGCAAGGTTTCCCTGAATGAAACTATTTTGCTCTTCCCTGGTCCTGCCACCCCTGCTCCAAGGTCTAGTTCCAGTATTTTTCCCATGAAGAACTGCTGATCATCTCAACCCACAGGGTTGTTCATTTCCCTTGAGTACTAGAAATAAGTTGGTCCTGCCAAAGGTGCTTCTCATTTTGAATAACATGTTTATAAGGGATACCTTTGTATCCATCTGCCCAGTCACCCAGCCATTCAAACATTTTCTTCTCAGTTATGTCAGCAAGACTGGGGAGGGGAAGCAGGTCTTAGCAATTACTGGGAAAAAATATTTTAGGTAACCATTTTCTGAAATTTCCACCAAACTTTAGCTACAGAAAGTCAAAAGTTAAAATAAAAATTACAGAAATTAATTAGGTCAATTAAATGTAAACATGTCTTTTAACCCTACATCACACCATGTTGTAGTTGAAAACAACTAAAGGGCAGAGAGGGGATCATAGGGTTAGAAAACCCAGAATGCAATCATTGCTTCATCTGGCTTCCAAATTCATGCTTTTTCCTTTATGTCTATCAGCAGATTTCAGCAAATATTTGCCAATTGATCTCTTGGTTTACAGAGTTGGTAAAGTATTTTCAAATCGCCACATCTCATTTTCCAGGAATAAAATCCCTATCCGTTTTGAAATTCACATGAAGTTCTATGATTATGATTTTGCTGGATTTCAGATAGGGTTTGCCTTCAGGACAATAGCATTCTCTGTTTAGAATCTGCCAGCGGATTGGAGGTCTGGCCCCTTCCTATCTGCATTAGCTACCGTTACCACATGCTTTCTGAGCTCTGTCTGTCAGCTGTGGCTACCAGATCAAATCTGCTGGCTCCCAAGTATGCAGGGTTTCTTTCGCATGCACCCCGACCTGTGAGATTTTGTAAGGTGACAGCACCATCAGAGGAGTTTCACCCTTCATCTGAAAAGTCAAGGGAAGCAGGGCGTATCTGGAGAATGATGTTTATCTATGGCCACTCTGGGAAAGAATAGTTGCCTGCATAGCACTTTGGGAGGCCCAGGTGGGAGGATCACTTGAGCTCAGGAGTTTGAGACCAGCCTGAGCAACATAGTGAGACCATATCTCTATTTTTAATATTTAAAAATTTAAAGTAACTCCAGATCATGGCTCAATCATTTTATTGCAATCATTTGCTAGCCCCAACTCAGCTTTTTATATTAAAAAATCTTTGCTTTCTCTCTCATTCCCATGCTCACCCTTTTCTTTACATCATAATGGGTGTCGGATAGAGGTCTGTCTTTCAGACCAAAGGAGGGGAATACCAAAGATACGGTAATGGCTTTTACCCACTGACTCTAAGCCAGGCACTGTATTATGTAGTTTATCTGTATGAATTAGTTTCATGTCACCCAAATCAATAGGTTAGGTGTTATTATCACTATTTCAAAGAAGAATAAAAAGTAAGGGGCATTGGGATTAATTTATTTTCACAAAATTACATTAAACAAGGGACATAACCAGGGTTTATACCTGATTTACTCCAAAAATGGTAGAGAACTTTATGGAGAACTTTTAAGCGTCAGACACTACTCTAAAATCTTTACAGATATTAACTAATTTAATCCTTTTATAATTCCCTGAAATCTATACTATAGTTTGGTTTCAAGGAGAAAATCCAGGCTTTAAAAGGTTAAGCCACTTGCCTGAAGTCTCACAGATAGCACTTGGTAGGACTGGGATTTGAATGTGGGTATACTTGGTACCAGGTTCTCCACACTTCGTCATTCACCACAGTTGGCCTAAGAGTTACCCCATGTTGATGGTTCTTTAACTGGGATCATTTAACAGGGTAAGAGACTTTGAAAGGAAAATATCTTCAGAAACTCTTAGGAAAGTAAGAACTCACTCCAAGGAGGCATGTCCAAATCAATTGACAGTTCTGTTAAAGAGAGAGGGTCAGTAGATTTGTTTCCTCACCCCACACCATTGTGATCCTTTAAATAATCTCAAATGAGATGATTTATCTAAAATCTGAAATTGATAATTTTTCCTTCCTTGTTATAGCTTCAGTTTGAAATTTCCCCAGGTGATAGTCTCAGTTAAGAAATGTCCCCCACACTATTTGTTGACATTATAATAAATGCAAAAATAAATGTAGCAAGATTGAGGAAAACATTGAAGTCAGATATATTTACTGTCTGCCTGTTCTCTCCTCAAATACATAGAATATCAATGTATATAGAAACAAGTTAAGTCAAATTTAAATTTAAGATTATTAGCCTATGAAGGGAATCAGAAAATGTTACTCCAAAATATGTCACTTTGGCATAAGGATTATTTTCAATTGAAGACAACTGAAATAGGAGACTCAGAAAAGGCTCTCTACCTTCCCCCTTTCTGCCTCAAGGCAGGGGATAGATGTATAAATTTCTCTTTGTAAAGTATTCCCTTCTGCTCTCCTGAATCAGAAGGAAGAAACAACTATAATCACTGGTAAGAAAATCATACAAATAAGCCTTGTATTCCATTAGTTTCTCCTATATATTTTTCTTTCAACAATTTACCACTCCAGTAGCCCGAACCCTTGTTTCTTTGTCTTGTCACTTCAAAATTGATCACCTTTTATTAGGATAATTATATAAGCCCCCAATTCTAAGCATCTATTTGAATTACTCTTTATTGACTTCTCACATGTATATTTGCACTGCACATGTAAATAAACTCTATTATCTATTTTTCCCATCACTCTGTCCTTTGCCAGCTCAACTTATAGGGCCTGACTACTAAACCTGAGAAAGAAGGAGAGAAAGTTTTTTCATCCCTACAGCCATATTTGTACAATCTTTTAGAAATCATTTAAATATAAAATAATCTATTTTAAAAATTTACAAATGCATAAAAAGGAGGTATAGAGAGCAGAGTTGGCTTGTTCAAGATCAGGGACTTGAAAGTGGACACAGGTGGCTTTGAATCCTTTAGCTTTGCATATTTCTTGACTCGTTTAGTATAGAAGAAATCAGGATGATACACTGAAAAGTTAAAAAATAGTGAAGTTCTAGAAGGAAAATTTCTTCTCTCAGTCAATAGGAGCTAAGAAAAGCAAGCCATCAGGATGGTTGGCATCATCTGGAAGGTTGCATTGAAGAGAGAAACCTAATCTAGGTCACTGAAAATGAGTTTGGAGGAAAGAAGTGACTGTCCCAGGAACACAAATGGGCATACATAAAGACAGCATTGGCCAGGTGCTGTGGCTCATGTGTGTAATCCTAGCACTTTGGGAGGTCAAGGTGGACAGATCACTTGAACTCACAAGTTCAAGACCAGCTTGGGCAACATGGAGAAAATTACAAAATTACAAAAATTAGCTGAGCAGGGTAACATGGGCCTGTAGTCTCAGCTCCTTGGGGAGCTGAGGTGGGAGGATTGCTTGAGCCCGAGAAGCAGGTGCTGCCAATACTGCTGCACTCCAGCCTGGGCAACAGAGTGTGACCCTGTTTCAAAAACAAAAAAAGCCAAAAGACAGCATGCATACCAGTGGTAAAGCCAGACTGAGACTTCCAAGGCAGGAGAGAAAAATGAGATTTCGTTGTTGAAAGAAGCCACTTAACATCAGGACTTGATGGGGCAAGTAACAAAGACAAGGTTGGTGTACGACCCTTAATGTCTCTTCACATCATAAGATTTTCTCATCAAAGTGATGAAAGCTATTCACCCTCAGGCACCCTCTACTCTACCCTCAACATCACCTCCCCATTAAAGTGTATCAAGCCTTTCTATCTTGGGGTTTCTCAATTACTTTGAAAATTCCTAATTGTTCTCTAGATGAACTTTCTGCTCAAACATGATCAGACTCAAGCAAATTCACTTAGCTGAAGACTCATTTCTGAAAGGTTAGTAAATGTGTCTTGAATGGACTTCTTTAAAATATGTATATGGATGTCCATTAAACAACTAAGCACTGTAGCCTTCTGTTTTGAATGCCCTATTGAACCCACAAGGTCGACTGGAGTTTCAAATAGAAAGCCGAGGGAAAAAATACCTTCCATCCTAAGATACTTCCAGCAATATTGCACTAATGTATCTTGAAAATAGTTCTTATGACTCTTATGATCAAAGCATGTGCAGTATGTAATTCATATAAACAAATGAGTAGACTATTTGGAAGACCAACTAGAAAACTTATATTAGAATATAAGCATTCCTTAGGGTTTATGACATTTTTTGCCATAATTTTCTTTTCCCAGCCTTTGTGGCCTACCCTGAATGAGTTCCTGGGTTTACCCATTTAATCCAGTATGTAATTTGTGGCTCTCCTGTCATATCCATTATGATGTAATCTCTCTATAATAAGAGTCTGTCACATCCCACCACACTGGGCTGGCTTTAGGGCAGTAATTCTCCAGGAGAATAATAATCATTATCCCTTTTGTGCATTATAGTTTGTGGTACAATAATATTGATTTCCTGCCACATGACACAGAGTGCTGTGTGCATTACATAAACTGTTTTAATATCTCAATAGAACCTAATTATTAACCCCATTACATAGATGAGAATGTCGAGATGCAAAAGTTTAAATAACTTGCCCAAAACTACAATGCTAGCAGTTGGGGAGCTGGGACTTGACTTCAAGAATTCTCACTCAAGAGCCAATGTTCTTATATCGAAGGGGAAGTATGTGTCAAAGTCATCATTTTTGTTTTGTTTTATTTTATTTTTTACTGTGGCCCCACTACATAAAGAAAAACAGGATTTAAAAAGCAAATGACCTTCAGAAAAGTAGGATGTGACCTGAACCTCATAATAAAGTATAAATATTTAGTAACAAATTCTTTCCTGGGAACAAGGTTAAGAGAGCAATGAAAACACAAATGAGATAAGGGAAGGAGCTCAGGATAGAGGTGAGAGGAAGGAGAAAAATGAAGGGAGGGGAGAAGAGAGGAATAAAGGGGAAAGGGAGAAATGAGAGAGAGAAGAATCAGGCAATCCTACACTCCAGGCACTGAGAAGTCCCAGGATACATAGACGAATGGGGCCTGTGTTCTGTTTGTGAGATTCTCATAGATGGCCATGGAGATGTGATCTAAAATGAATAAAAGAGGGCTCCAGGAAAGGGCTGATCAAGGGGCTACTTCTCCTTCAATTAATCCTGCCTTTCTAGTCTACCAGTCTTGGGTCTCTTATAACTAGAAATACAGAATCTCTTCAGCTTCTTTCTTAGCTATAGCTTCAGATGACCTTAGAAATGGAGCAGGTGGTTTAAAAAGTATGACAAATGGCATCTCCACGGATGTTGCGTTAGCCATGGCTGAGCCTTGGCCCTACATCTAGGTCTGTTTCTAGGCCCTGTGATACCTTCCTGCTCATTTGAGCCAAGGCCTTGCTGCCATAGATACATCACTTCGTCAGCTTGATCCTCCCAGTTCTTGGGCACAAGATTCCCAGAGACTGACTTGCGTGTTCTCAGAGCTTCCTAACCTCATTTCTTGCACCACAATAGTACTTGGGAACCCAGCATGCTTTGGCTTAAACACTTTCCAATTCTGCAGAGAAACTGAATGAATATTTTTAGCATACTTGGTTGTATAAGAGTTTTAGGGACTGTGTTTGTCTGTTCTCACACTGCTAGGAAGAAATACCCGAGACGGAGTAATTTATAAAGGAAAGAGGTTTAATCGACTCACAGTTCCCTATTGCTGGGGAGGCCTCAGGAAATTTACAATTATGGAAAAAGGCAAAGGAGAAGCAGGCAGCTTCCTCATAGGGCGGCAGGATGGAGTGGGTGCAAGCAGGGAAATGCCAGACACTTATAAAACCATCAGATTCCCTGAGAGCTCACTCGCCCTCATGAGAACAGCATGGGAGAAACCACTCCCATGATCCAATTACCTCCACCTGTTCCTGCCCTTGACATGTGGGGATTATGGGGATTACAATTCAAAATGAAATTTTGGGTAGGGCAAAGCCAAACCATATCAAGATTATATGGAAAGAAAATTTCATATAGTTCTCAAAATTCTCTTTCTCAAATAAGTCCAAATTCCTATGTTTATCCATGTGCTCTCTCCTTTTATTCTCCCTGTCTCCCTCTCCCCGATCCTATATACAATTATCACCAGGATCATTTTCCTCATCTATGAGATTAGAATGCATGAAGTCTCAATGACCTGGAAGTCCCCTTTGTGTCAACCTCAAAGCCCTGCACACTCTCAATGGATGATGAACAAAGAAAGCACAGAGTAAATGTTTAGAGAATGCCTACGAGAATGCAGGTATGGGTCATGGTAGATATTCACTCTCTAAGTGCTAGCTCCCTGAGGTCACGGCACAGGACTGGGTACCAGACATGTAGCCTGGCTTTCGGACCATTAGTCCAGTTCTCTTTCCACTGCAACGGGTGTGAAGATGTCTACACAATAGCTAAGTTACAAGCAAGAAGGGAATATACACTACAGAAGAGAGAGATTTCTTATAGTGAGATCAGGAAAATCTCAAAGAAGAAGACATATGAACTAACCATGAGGCCAGGATTAATATTACCTGGGTCCATATTGCTGTTCATGAATGCAAACTCTTGCTAGTGCTCCCTAAATCAGAAGCATCTAAAAATGGCTTCTAAGATTCATTGTAACCCAGCAATCAGTGAAGCTGGGGGTTATATCCCAATGAATCATTTTGACAAAAGGGACTAAGTCTTATTAAAAGAAGTAGAGGAAAAAGAAAAGTTTTCCCCTACCTCAGCTTCAAATACAGAGGCCCAGAGAACTGGAAACGAAATTGTTCTTCTGGGCATGAGGTTTCCCAGAGCTCACAGTCAGTACTGCACCTTATCTGCCTAAAATGGCTTATTTTCTCTTATTGTACTCATTACTATAATGTTGAAATTAGTTTGTATTTGTTTCCTGTTGCTGCTGTGGCAAATCACCACAAGACTGGTAGCTTAAAACAACACAAATTTATTATGTTATGGTTCTGAAGATCAGAAGTTTGAAATGGTTCTCACTGGGCTTAAATCAGGGCGTTGGCAGGGCCACGTTCCTCTTGGAGGATCTAGGAGACAATCAATTTTCTTGCCTTTCTGGATTCTAGGGGCTGCCTGCTTATCTTGGCTTGTGGCCCCTTCCATTGTTAGTGCCAGTAACGACCACTTGAGTCTCTCTCACATTGCATTGCTCCGACACTGACCCATCTACCTCCTTCTTTCCTTATGATTACATTGAGCTCACCTAAATAATCCAGAATACTATTCTTATTTTAGGGTCATCTGATGAGCAACCTTAATTTCATTTGCAATACTAATTACCTTGTGCCACATAACCTAAAACAACACAAATTTATTATTTCACAATTTTTGGGTTTAGGATATGGACATCTTTGGGTTTTTTAAAATTCTGCCTACCACACGGTTGTAATATATTACTTTTAACAGGAAACACTCTTTAAATAAGAAGAATAAAGATAATCTAAACGGAAATTCACGAAGATAGATTCCACTTTATTAGGAACAAACCAATTGAGGTAAGCGCATGTGAGTGTGAGAGTTATGTGTGGTGTGTTTTATTTTTAACGTACAGAAAAAGAACCTTGTCTTTGAGAAGAGAAGGGCAGCTTTAATTAGCATTCCTATTTCTGAACTAATTTTCACAGAGAAAGGGCTCTGAGGACTGTACGTTTCAAAATATTAAAAAGGGAACACTAAACAATTTAGAATGTATAAAATAATGATCACACTGAGGGACACTCTCTTTTCATTTTAGTGGTCAGAAACAGTTAGGTGCAAGCCCAGACATGAACTACAAGTTACAGGATAGAACCCTGGAGTATGCAGAACTGGGTTGACTGCATCAGTAGAGAAAAGACATCAACATGTTATCAGTCCCATTAACTAGCTTAGCTGTCTTAGGATGGAGAAAGTTGAAATGAACTGAACTCTTCAGCTACTGAATTTTTCATTTTTAGTTGAAGCATGCAATTCTCTGAACATGAGAAAGTTATAGAGTATGACTTTCAAAGACTTGGTAGCAATTAGCTCTAGGAAATGAGGGGCTTTATCCTTTGAAGATGTTACCCGTCAGGTAATCCAGGTAGAGCTGCTGAGCTGATGATTTAAAATGTGAAGATTTGCTCTGGGAGAAGGGCCAGAGCAAGAGAGAAGATAATCTTGGATTCATCCACATAAAGGAGATAATTGAAGTGACAGGGGTGAATGAGATATTCAGGAAAGAGATAGAAAGAGAAAAGAACAAAGAATCAACCTTCTAGGAGCAAGAGGTGCCAAGAGTGCCAGAGTAGGTTTAGTAAGTGAGATCTAAGGAGACCCTAGAAAGTAATGTTTCATGGGAGTCAAGAGAGGAGAGAGCTTCAGAGAAAGACTAGATCATCGAGTTCACTGTACACGCCCTGTTAATCTCAAGTGAAAGTTTGGTCCTAGCACCAATTAGCTTTAGGAAAGTGTGTGTACAGCGGGCATTTCTATGTGTGTACATGTGCAGAGGCCTGAAGGGCAGGGGTGGAATGTAAAAGATAATGGTTAAAGGGATTTTCAACCATAACATGTAATCTACAATAAAAGTCTATAGCCACGACAGTATTGCTTATTTATAAGGGAAAACTCTCATAAGGCAACTAGACTTCACTTTTATATTATTTTGACATGGGTCAATGAATAGATAGATAAAAGAAAATAGATCTGAGGTCTGCTGGTCTTCTGAAGTAGTCTTCAAGTCTGAAAGAGTGAAGGGCTGAAATTTTAATTCATATCTCATTCTTTAATACTCTGGCTTAAAAATAAGAAAAGACTGGTCTATTCATCAGTGACAAAAGATGAGGACAAGGTCATAAAATGAATAAAGATAATAGCTCTTTGCAAAGAAGTGCCCCAAGTGGAGGATGACTCAATGTCTTGACACTAGTGAGAATAAATTGAACAGTTGGTGTATTTAATCATAAAGTTCTTATGCTTTGTGTTTTTATTCAAGCCTAGATAATTCACCAAGTATTAATGAGCATCCAGTAAGGGTCCAACATTGATGCAGGAGCTGGGAATATAGTAGGTACAAGTGAGCCAGCTATTGTTTTCTTGGTGCCTACAGTCAAATGGGAAATGCAGAAAAATAAAGAGGCAGTTGTTAAATACTATAGTGAGAGCAAAGGTGGTTCGTCCTAGGAGCTCATTTCACAGACACTAAACTCGCCCTTGATTCTAGACAGGTTTTCTGACAAAAAGACATCATCTGAGCAGAGATCTTAAGCATGAACAGGGTCAGACAAAAATAGGAAAAATCTGTTACTTATAGATCAAACAGTAGTTTCAATAGCTTGGAACCTAGAGGGAAATCACACTTTATCTTAGACATAGGCAAGAGCTCAATTGCCTGAGTGAGTGTGTTTGGGTAGGAACAACACAAAGTTGATGAATTGGGAATAAATCATATTTCAAGATACAGGGCTATTAAAGTAAGCAGAACACAGGTCATGAAGGATCCATGCAAAAAGGAGTTTGGATTTTTTTTTTTTTTTTTTTTTTTTTTTTTAAGAGCATGAGGGAACCACGGAAAGGCTGTAAGCAGAGGCACACAGCATCACGTGTGCCCTTTAGAATGATCACTGTGGTTGCTGCACAGACAAGTGACTGGGGGTTTAGGGGTGAGGGTGGCTGGTCTAAAAGCAAATAGGCTAATTAAGAGGTTGTTCCAGAAATTCAGGGAGAGATGACTTAGGAATGTGATAAACTGGCTGGAGAGACTTAGATGCAAGTGACAGATACAGATGCGATGAAATCTATAGATACTGAAAACCAAGGAACCACTAGAGCTGAAGAAGAAAAGAGTACAAGATGATATTCAAGTTTTCAGAAAAAATTACATTTCTAGTTGAAAATTAAGAGGTTATTTGCAAAATGAATTACAGTATAAAAGACTAACAAACTGGTATGCAAAGGTTTAAAGCAAGAAGGAAATGGAACATGCACATCGCAATTTAGAATTTTCTGGTAGAGGCAACTTAATCTTCTCAGAGTGTTCATCTTCACATTTGGGACATCCAGTCATTGCCAAAAAATGGGGAAAAATAATTGAGAACATGTGCCATGTGAGTATTTGTTCATGACCCTTTAAAATCAAATACTGCTGCAGTGTGGATTCTTCCTACATCCCCTAACTTAAAATGGTAAATTTTCCAGGTAGGTGTACATTGATTCCAGCAGCTTCCAAGTAGAAGGATCTTTAGCTAACATGCAAATCATTAGCAAATGTATTTTGCTAATTCTGAGTACAACTGCCAACTCCAGACCGAAGCCACCATCCTCTCCTTCATGACTCCTCTAATAAGGCATCAGCTGCTGCCCTTGCCTCCCCATAGTCTATCCTATAGAAAGAAAAGACAGAGTAAATCTTAAAGCATAGATCAAGTCATGTGATGACTCTGCTCAAAAGCCTTCCAATAGCTTTTATTTTTTAAATAGAAAAAAAAGACAAATAGAAGCCCATTTAAAGGCCAGGCTTGGTGGCTCATGCCTGTAATCCCAGCACTTTGGGAGGCTGAGGCAGGTGGATCACGTGAGGTCAAGAGTTTGAGACCACCCTAGCTAACATAGTGGAACCCTGTGTCTACTAAAAATACAAAAATTAGCTGAGTGTGGTGGTGCATGCCTGTAATCCCAGCTACTAGGGAGGCTGAGGCAGGAGAATTGGTTGAATCCAGGAGGTGGAGGTTACAGTAAACGAAGATTGTACCATTGTACTCTAGCCTGGGTGACAAGAGCAAAACTTCATCTCAATTAAAAAAATAAATAAATAAAAGCCATTTAAAATCGGATATGTGCCTTTAATGATAACTCTTTGGTTTTATCTCTCACTATACATATACCCCTTACTCACTCCAGCTGCAGTGGTCTCCACTACATGCCGTGATCATACAGACACGCTTCTCTTAGGGATTCTGCACTTGTGTTTTCCTCTTCCTAGACCTAAGTCTAGCAGATACCTTCTCCCAAATGACATGCTTCCACTCCCAACTCTTCCTCACCTCTTCCAAACCCTTGTACACTTTTTAGTAATTACCACTAACATATAAACTATATATTGTTTTTATTGATCTCTTTTTTCCCACTGGGATCTAAACACCATTAGGCAGAATTTTTAATCACCTTCGTTTGTGATTTCCAGTACCGAGAATAGATTTGACAAGTAGTAGGTGGTTGATAATGAGTTAGTGAATGTTGCTGAACTATCTACTGAAAGCAACGAACATTTACCTTCATGAGTACACATGGTTTCCCCTTAATTAACATAAATAGATGCAATACATCACTCTTAAGTATTTTCTATTGCTATGTTAATAGAGGAAAAAAGTTCAATTTCCCCTTGGGAAAAAACACTATGAAATTGCTTCATAAATTGCTCATGAAGAAACTGCAAATGTAATAAGTAACTCAAGTTCCAAAAAAGTTTGAATGACAACAAAACCCCTTAAACCTGCCCTTCAAGGCAGGTGGGTCCTGAAATGGAAAGCTCTTAATGTTTGTTTGGGTGACGAGATGGATTTCAGCTCATTTTGGATTTGACCTGGGTGGAGCTGAATTGCTACATAACTGAGGAAGGTGGGATTTGAAGTGGCCTACCTCCTCCTGTTTCCTGGGTGGAACTGACTTAGTTCAGTGGATGAAAAAAGGGATGAAAATGAAGAAAGAGGAACCAGAGAATGCACTCTCCTTAAGCAATGACAAGATAATTTATTGAGTGCCTACTCTGTTAAAGATGTGGTAGGAGAGCCCTCACATATATTACCCACTTAATTGTCACAAAGACTCTGTTAGTTGTATATTATCTGCACTTAGCAGATAAGGAAATTGTGAGGATTTTAAAGTGCTTTCCTTTTTGCTCACAATTTGTTGGTGCTGGGATTGAATCTAATCTGAGTGCTCTCAGATCCTCTTTCTCCATGAAATGATGCATATTTGTTCTTGGACCCTCTCTTTACTTCTCACCACAAAGTAGAAGGCATTTTTCTTCAAAAATAACTTTAGGAATAATAATTTTGTTTCCAGGTAAATTCATTAAAACCCTTTGTAATGTATAATACAGTTGAAAGAGCAAGATTGTTTCTATGGAAATGTGAGCTGGGAGCTCTAAACTGCAGACTTAACAAATGAACTTTGGGGATATAATCTGTTTCCCTCTTCTCAGAGGAGATATATAGGCAGCACTGTTCAATTACTCAAACTCATTCTGTGTTTCATCTTTCCAGATAGCATTTAGCCCTGCTTTATTTTTTCCCACCATTGAAGTACAAAAGCAGCATGGTTTTTCATTGCACAAAGTAAATGATGAGCCCAGAACCAATTTCTCATCTCAGGCACTGCAGTTTTCCATGTGCATTCTGAAAGCTTTGAATACGACTATAAGCACATCAACCAAAACAAACTGTAATTTTTATAAAATAAGCTTCAGAGTATGTTTTGCTGAAACTTAACACCTTTTGTCTAAGAGAAAAAGCAGAAAAGACAGGAAGAGGAGAAACACTCGTACTCCATTCATTGGCAGTGCTGAATCCCATGCAAAATCTGGTAGGGCATAATCAAGACATATGGCCTCATCTTTCTTTGCTACTTTCCAAGACTGAGGTGTTTAAGAAAGCTGAGAACTCTTCCTGGCCAATTCAGAACAGGGCTGTCTGCAGCTATGCTATTCGAAGTATGGCATCAGCAATATGTGCAAGAGTGTTAAAAATGCAAATTCTCAGGCCCACCCCAGACCTACTGAATCAGAATCTTTGGGGTGGGTGCAGCAATCTGTTTTACAAATACTCTGGATGATTGCAATGTAAGCTTAAGTTTGGGAAGCATAAACTAAAGGGAAGGAATTCCACTTGAACACAGAACAACGGGATTCAAGTCACCAGAACATCAATTGATAAAGAATTATTTTGAGATAGGTCATTTAACCTCTATGGCTTTCAGGTTTCTTATCTATAAAATGAAGAAACTGAGGCAGGGTGCAGTGGTTCACACCTGTAATTCCAGCACTTAGGGAGGCCGAGGTGCGTGGATCACGAGGTCAGGAGTTTGAGACCAGCCTGACCAATATGGTGAAACCCCGTCTGTACTAAAAATACAAAAATTAGCCAGGAGTGGTGGTGCATGCCTGTAATCCCAGCTACTCAGGAAGCCGAGTCAGGAGAATTGCTTGAACCCAGGAGGCAGAGGTGGCAGTGAGCCGAGATCATGCCACTGCACTCCAGCCTGAGTGACAGAGACTCTGTCTCNAAAAAAAAAAAAAAAAAAACCAGAAAAAAAAATTGACCCAATTTAATCCTGGATTGCATCATAACCTACTATCAGAGCATATCATGGTTACCTGACACTGATATAAACATCCCTCACATAATGAAAAATTTGGGTATCATTTTCTGACTGCTCTTATTTCTTCTAGCTAGTGTAATAGTGACAATAACAACATGGAGGGAGTGCCTCCTGTGTTCGTGTACCATTTCCCAAGTTGAACATGTTTGATCTACTGATATCCCCTAGTAGTAACATCTCCACTTTAGTACTGAGAAAACATAAAGAGCTCATGTCACTTCCTGAAGGTCACAAAGAAAGTAAATTACAGAGGCAAAATTTGAATCCAGGTCTGATTTCAAAATCTGCTCCTTCCTTTCTACCAAAGTCTATCTTCCCAGAATTGGTAACTTTCATTAATGAAAGGAAGAAAAAAATGAAACAAAACACTACAATGCACAAGGTGGGGGCCAGCAGACCTCATTTCTGTGAACAGTGTGATCCCTTTGAGTATGCAAAGCAATGACTTTGAATATATTTAATACATGTATTGATTTCATATAAAAGCCACTTTACCTACAAGTGATCAATAAACAACAAGGCTTGCTTTCAGTTGTACTTAGCTACTGATTTATTGACAACTCAGAGATATTTTGTCCCTGGTGAAGAGACCCAAAAAATAGAAAATGGAGAGAACTTTGGAAAGACTGTAGCTTACAGAGGTTATCATAGGCAAAAGGAAATTTAGAAGTAGAGAAGTCTAGCAATTTGTCCAAGGTCACAGAGCTGGTTAGTGGCAGAAATATGATCAGAATGTATCTTCCCACCCACATGAGTTGATGTTATTGCCGATGTTATCTTATCAAATGAAACTGGATATTGTTTTTTCAAGAGCAGACACAAATTCAAAATTCCATCTTTAGAGAAAGACTATAAAGAAGGGTGGTAGTGCAGATTCTTAAATGACAAGCCAGAAATACAGTTAAGATGCTAGAGGCAAGAGCGTAAAGCAAAGGTATGGGGTTCTGAAATCAAGTGATGTGTTTGGTGAACTATTAGAAATTCTGTGTTACTAAGAAATGAATAAGTACAAATCAGGAAGCAGTTGGAAATGAGGCTGGAGAGGTATGGAGTATCGAGGTTACAAAGGACTGAATATGTCATCCTAAGGCATTTGATGTTCGTAAGGAGTTACGAAATAATTTATGCAAGAGAATGGCATGAATAGATTTGTATCTTAGCTTGCTTTGGCTATAGTATGGATTTAAGGGGCAAGGAAAGCAGGAAGATGCAGCATCCAAGACTAAAACAGTGAGGTGAGTTGGACTTATAATATTCCAGGCAGCAGGTGGTAAAGTCTATGCAATGTCAATTTTACAAGCAATGACGTAAAGGAGGTAGTCTCAAAAGACTTTTTTTGAGAGGTAAAATGACCATGACTCAGTGCTCCATTAAATGAGAAAGGAGAGAGTATACAGGCGAATCCCAAATTTCTAACTTGGAAAACCGATGAATGGTGATGAGATCGGGAGATGAATACACTGGGCCAAGTGCAAATAGTAAAATTAGTATTGGGTTCACTGTATTCCTCCAACATCACTGTCAAGATATCCTGGAGAGACCGTCCACACAGAACTGATGGTCCACACCATTGCAATATGTGAGACTCCCCAAGCCAAAAGAGTAGCACACTCAAGGTCAGAATCCTGGAGAATGTTACAGAAGGGGAGGTGCCTAAAATAATTACTATGCGAATGAACAAAGATGTTGGAAAAAGAGTGGGAAAGCCAAAAATAATTTTCTTCTTCATACTTAATGAATTATAATCAGCTTCAAATGCATAGAGTCCCATGGAAGTTCAAAGTGACTTCATTTTTGCAATTTGGATGTCACTAGTCCAGAAGACTAGTAAGGATGGAAACACAAACACATGGAGATGTTGATTGAAAACACGTGTGTTTCTGTTTTGTGGGATTAAAAAATGTTAAAATGAAGAGGAGAGGGTATAGGAACAGAGTGGTATAAGCATGAACAGACAAACACACTGAAGAGCAAGCAGAGAGGAAGATGTGAATGGAGAGAGAGAGGAGACAAGTGATGGAACATTTCTGAATCTGGAGGGGTTAAGAAGGTTTTATTTAGCTTTGGCTTAGAAAAACTTAAACTCATGTGAATAACAAAAGTATATACCTTTTTATATTAACTATAGTACTATTATGGGAATTAATTCTTATATGACAGCCAGACATACCAAAACAAAACAAAACAAACTAACAAAAAAACAAGGATTCCCAGATTATAATGTTAGCTTCAGATCAGATGTCTGGAAAGCCATGAGTTTCCCCTGACATCTATCTGGTCACATGGAATGGCTCAGTACACAGGCAGAGCGAGCCATGTGCTTCCTCTGCTTTGGTAAGCCAGTTACCTGCTTCTCAAATAATCAGGAGAATATAATCTTTGGAATTACATTCTGGTATCATGCAGATAAAACTAACAAGTAATAATTGGGGTGTTCTCACTTTTTACCACTTACTGAAGTGTTTTCTGAATAAGTACCAAAGAACCTAATCATAGAAGGCTTTAATTGCTTCAGTTCTAATAAATATACAGATGACTGAGGTAATTTATATTTCACATTTATTAAGTGAACTTTCTTAAAACACAGTATCTATCATTTTTTAAATATATGACCTGTCTGAGAACTCAGACCAAATGGGTACCCAAATTATGCTGAACAGTAGGACAAGTTTGATGTATTTCATCATAAATATTGTTTGACACAACTTTATCTGAAAATAGAATGATAGCATTTTAGAGGTCTCACATCCAGAATGCTTACATAGTTTGAATGCTGAGTGACTTTGGTTATAGTGAAGGAGGAAGGATAGGCCCTCAGTCAAGTGTCTCAAATACCTTCTTATTTAATCACAGCAGCATCTCTATCAGGGGACTATTATCCAGTTATTTTTATTCTAAAACATACTCTTTCCCCTGACATTAGCATTTTCTGAAATTTGTATGCAAATTTTGGTTGATCTTCTCATTAAAAATAATGTTTATGCTTCCCACCTCATGCCCTTAAAAGTGTTTATATCAATAGGAGAGCAATAGAGAACCTTAAAATGGAAGTGACTGAGGCATAGAGAGACTGTGTATCTCAACAAGATACAAAAACTGGAATTAGTAGAGCCAGAATTTGAACTCAAGTCTATCTAATTTGAAAGCTGGTGAAGAGCAAATCTTTGCTATGTAGATGCAGCCACCATGCTGGGTCCTGATGCACAGCAGTAGATAAGACAGCACCTGCCCTTAAAAAACTTGCATGCCGAAGAGGAAATGGTCACTAAAGAATAAACAAGTAAATAAGAGAAATTTAGATGCTCCATAAATTCTACAAAGGAAATAAAACAGGGTAAGGTAATAGAGACATATTGAGGAGTTGCTTCTTGCTGGCCTCTTCCAAGAGGTAACAATTGAATTTCTTTCCATTCTTGTAAAATTTGGCAACAGCACATACCACGTAAAAAAAGAGGACCTGCATAAGCTGTAAGATAGAAAGAAACTTGCTCTTGACCAACTATACATCAGACACTGACACTCCTCATTGTCAGCTCTAGGTGTCTCTTTCTCTCTCTCTCTCTCTCGCTTTTTTTTTTTCTTGTACTTTAGATTCTGGGGTACATGTGCAGATCATGCCACATTGTTGCATAGGTACATTCTTGGAAAGGTGATTTGCTGCCTCTATCACCCCATCACCTGTACCTGACATTTCTCTCCACATTATCCCTCCCCTAGCCCCCACAATGGACCCCAGTGTGTGGTGCTGCTCTCTGTCCATGTGTTCTCATTGTTCAACACCCACCTATGAGTGAGAACATGCAGTGTTTGATTTTCTGTTCTTGTGTCAGTTTGCTGAGAATCATGGTTTCCAGGTTCATCCATGTCCCTACAAAGGACACAAACTCATCTTTTTTATAGCTTTTTTATTCCATGGCGTATATGTGCCACATTTTCTTTGTCCAGTCTATCATTGATGGGCATTTGGGTGGGTTCCAGGTCTTTACTATTGTAAACAGTGCCGTGATGAACATGCGTGTGCATGTGTCTTTATAACAGAATGATTTTTAGTCCTTTGAGTATACACTCAGTAATGGGATTGCTGGGTCAAATGGAATTTCTATTTCTAGGTCCTTGAGGAATCACCACATTCTCTTCCACAATGGTTGAACTAATTTACACTCCCACCAACAATGTAAAAGTGTTCCTATTTCTCCACATGCTCTCCAGCATCTGTTGTCTTCAGATTTTTTAATGATCGCCATTCTAACTGGCGTGAGGTGGTATCTCAATGTGGTTTTGATTTGCATTTCTCTAATGACCAGTGATGATGAGCATGTTTTCATGTTTGTTGGCTTCATATACGTCTTCTTTTGAAAAGTGTTTGTTCATATCCTTTGCCAACTTTTGGATGGGTTTGTTTTTTTCTTGTACTGTTTTAGTTCTTTATAGATTCTGGATATTAGCCCTTTGTCAGATGAGTAGATTGCAGAAATTTTTTCCCATTCTGTTGGTTGCCAGTTCACTCTAACGATTGTTTCATTTGCTGTGCAGAAGCTTTGAAGTTTAATTAGATCCCATTTGTCTATTTTGGCTTTTGTTGCCATTGCTTTTGGTGTTTTAGTAATGAAGTCCTTGCCTATTCCTATGTCCTGGATGGTTTTGCCTAGGTTTTCTTCTAGGGTTTTTATGGTGTTAGGTCTTATGTTTAAGTCTTTAATCCATCTGGTGTTGATTTTAATGTAAGGTGTCATGAAGGGGTCTAGTTTCGGCTTTCTGTACATTGCTAGCCAATTTTCCCAATAATATTTATTAAACATAGGATCCTTTCCCCATTGCTTGCTTTTGTCAGGTTTGTTGAAGATTAGATGGTTGTAGATGTGTAGTGTTGCTCTGGAGGCCTCTGTTCTGTTCCATTGGTCTATGTCTCTGTTTTGGTACCAGGACCATGCTGTTTTGATTACTGTTGCCTTGTGGTATAACTTGAAGTCCGGCAGCGTGATGCTGCCAGCTTTGTTGTTTTTGCTTAGGATTTTATTGGTTATGTGAGCTCTTTTTCGGTTCCACATGAAGTTTAAAGTGTTTTTTTTCCAGTTCTGTGAAGGTCATTGGTAGTTTGATGGGGATAGCGTTGAATCTATAAATTACTTTTGGCAGTATGGCTATTTTCACGATATTGATTCTTCCTAACCATGAGCATGGAATGTTTTTCAATCTGTTTGTGTCTTCTCTTGTTTCCTTGAGCAGTGGTTTGTAGCTCTCCTTGACAAGGTTCTTTACCTCATTTGTTAGTTTTTTCCTAGGTATTTTATTCTCCTTGTAGCAACTGTGAATGGGAGTTTGCTCTTGATTTGGCTTATTGGTGTATAGAAATGCCTGTGATTTCTGCACATTAATTTTGTATTCTGAGGCTTTGTTGAAGTTGCTTATCAGCTTAAAAAGAATTTTGGCTGAGATGATGCTGTCTTCTAAATATATAATCATGTATGTCATCTGCAAATAGAGACAATTTGACTTTCTCCTTTCCTAATTGAATACCCTTTCTTTTTCTTGCCTGATTGCTCTGGTGAAAACTTCCAATACTATATTGAATAGGAGTGGTGAGAGAGGGCATCCTTGTCTAGTGCCAGATTTCAAAGAGAATGCCTCCGGTTCTTGCCCATTCAGGAGATATTGGCAGTGGGTTTGTCATAAATAGCTGTTATTATTTTTTTATATGTTCCACTGATACCTAGTTTATTGAGAGTTTTTAGCATAAAGGGCTGTTGAATTTTGTCAAAGGCCTTCTTTACATCTCTTGAGATAATCATGTGGTTTTTGTCTTTGGTTCTATTTATGTGGTGGATTACATTTAAGGACTTGTGTATGTTGAACAAGCCTTGTGTCCCCGGGATGAAGCCTACTTGATCGTGATGGATAAGCTTTTTGATGTGCTGTTGCAATCAGTTTGCCAGTATTTTATTGAAGATTTTTCATCTATGTTCATCATGGAGACTGGCCTGAAGTTTTCTTTTATTGTTGCGTCTCTGCTAGGTTTTGGTATTAGGATGATGTTGGTCTCATAAAATGAGTTGGGGAGGACCCCTTCTTTTTGTATTATTTGGAATAGTTTCAGAAGGAATAGTAACAGTTCGTCTTTGTATGTCTGGTAGAATTCAGCTGTGAATCCGTCTGGACCTGGACTGTTTTTGGTTGGTAGGCTATTAATTGCTTCCTCAACTTTAGCCCTTGATATTGGTCTATTCAGCATTTCAACTTCCTGGTTTAGTCTTAGGAGGGTGCAAGTGTCCAGGAATTTATCCATTTCTTCCAGGTTTACTGGTTTATGTGCATAGAGTTGTTTGTAGTAGTCACTGATGGTAGTTTGCATTTCTGTGGGATCAGTGGTGATAGTCCCTTTAACATTTTATTGCATCTATTTGATTCTTCTCACTTTTTGTTTTTATTAATCTGGCTAATGTTTGTCTATTTTATTGATCTTTTCAAAAAAAAAAAACAGCTCCTGGATTTATTGATTTTCTTGAAGAGATTTTTGTGTCTCTGTGTCCTTCACTTCTGTTCTGAATTATTTTCTTGTCTTCTGTTAGTTTTTGAGGTTTTTTTTTTGTTTGTTTGTTTGTTTTTTATCTTGCTCCTCTAGCTGCTTCAATTTTGATGATAGGGTGTCAATTTTAGATCTTTCCTTGCTTCTCATGTGGGCATTTATTACTATAAATTTCCCTCCAGGCACTGCTTTAAATGTGTCCCAGAGATTCTGGTACGTTGTGTCTTCGTTCTCATTGGTTTCAAAGAATATCTTCATTTCTGCCTCATTTTATTGTTATCCAGTTGACATTCAGGAGCCAGTTGTTCAGTTTCCATGAAGTTGTGAGGTTTTGAGTTAGTTTCTCAACACTGAGATCTACTTTGATTGCACTGTGGTCCAAGAGACTGTTTGTTATGATTTCAGTTCTTTTGTATTTGCTGAGGAGTGATTTACTTCCATTTATGTGGTCAATTTTAGAGTAAGTGTGATGTGTTGCTAAGAAGATTGTATATTCTGTGGTTTTGGGGAGGAGAGTTCTGTAGATGTCTATTAGGTCCACTTGTTCCAGTTCTACATTCAAGTCCTGGATATCCTTGTTGATTTTCTGTCTCATTGATCTGTCTAATATTGACAGTGGAGTGTTAAAGTCTCCCACTATTATAGTGCAGGAGTCTAAGTCTCTTTGTAGGTCATTAAGAACTTGCTTTATGTATCTGGGTGCTCATGTATTGGGTGCATGTATATTTAGGATAGTTAGTTCTTCTTGTTATATTAATCCTTTCACCATTTTGTAATGCCCTTCTTTGTCTCTCTTGATCTTTGTTGGTTTAAAGTCCATTTTATCAGAGACTAGAATTGAAACTCCTGCTTTTTTTTGCTCTCCATTTGCTTGGTAGATCTTCTTCCATCCGTTTGAGTCTATGTGTGTCTTTGCATGTGAGGTGGGTCTCCTGAATACAGCACACTGATGGGTCTTGACTTTTTACCCAGTTTGCCAGTCTGTGTCTTTTGATTGGGGCATTTAGGCCATTTACATTTATCGCTAATACTGTTATATGCCAGTTTGATCCTGCCATTTTGTTACTGGTTGGTTGTTTTGCCTGTTTGTCAATGCTGTTTCCTCATTGCCTCATTGGTCTTTACCATTTGGTTCATTTTTGCAGTGGCTGGTACTGAATTTTTTTTCTGTGTTTAGTACTTCCTTCAGGAGCTTTTGTAAGGCAGGTCTGGTGGCAATGAAATCTCTCAGTAATTGCTTGTCCATAAAGGATTTTATTTCTCCTTCACATATGAAGCTTAGTTTGGCTGGATATGAGATTCTGGGTGAACATTCTTTTCTTTAATGGTGTTGAATATTGCCCCCAACTTTCTTCTGGCTTGTAGAGTTTCTGCCGAGAGATCTGCTGTGAGTCTGATGGGCTTTCCTTTGTGGGTGACCTGACCTTTCTCTCTGGCTGAACTTAGCATTTTTTCCTTCATTTCAACCCTAGTGAATCTGACGATTATGTGGCTTGGGGTTGCTCTTCTTGAGGAGTGTCTCTGTGGTGTTTTTTGTAATTTCTGTATTTGAATGTTGGCCTGCTTTGCTAGGTTGGGGAAGTTCTCCTGGATAATATCCTGAAGAATGTTTTCCAGCTTGGATTCATTTTCCCCGTCCTCTTCAGGTACACTGATCAAGCGTAGATTAGGTGTTTTCACATAATCCCATATTTCTTGGAGGCTTTGTTCATTTCTTTTCACTCCTTTTTCTCTTTTCTTGCCTTCTCTTTTTATTTTGATGAGTTGATCTTAAATCTCTGATATCCTTTCTTCTGCTTCGTCGATTTGGCTATTGAAACTTACGTATGCTTATGAAGTTCTCGTGCTGTGTTTTTCAGCTCCATCAAGTCATTTATGTTTTTCTCTAGGCTGGTTATTCTAGTTAGAGTTTCATCTAACCTTTTTCAACGTTCTTAGTTTCTTTGCATTGTATTAGAACATGTTGCTTTAGCTCAAAGAAGTTTGTTATTACCCATCTTCCAAAGCCTGCTTCTGTCAGCTCATCAAAATCATTCTCTGACCTCTTTTGTTGCCTTGCTGGTGAGTCATTTTGATCTCTCTGAGGAGGAGAGATGTTCTGGACTTTGATGTTTTCATCCTTTTTCACTAGTTTCTTCCCATCTTCGTGAATTTATCTTGATCTTTGAAGTTGGTGATTTCAGGTGGGTTCTCTGAGTGGACATCCTTTCTGTTAGAGGTGAGGTTATTTCTCCTGTATGAGACTTTTTTTTTTTTTTTTTTTTTTTTTTTTTTTTTTTTTTTTTTTTTTTTGTCTGCCTGTGAAGGTGCTGCTGGGCTGCCTTATTCTCAGCCATGCTGCTGTTTATTCTTCGCCTGATTTCTACTTACGCCGGTGGGATTTGCCCCGCCTTCCCAATGGCTGGCCTCTTTCCCTCTGCCGGCCTGCTTCTCCCGGATGAAGCTCCATCTGATGTGTTAACTGCAAAACTCTCCCAGGAGAGGGATTCTGGTTGCTGGATCTTGTGGAGGTGGGACCTGTCTGACCATATCCCCCTCCCTGCTTTCAACTCTCCCTTCTGTTTGATGGGCGATTCCTTCTTGGAAACCCTTTCAGTGTTAGACCAAGTCTCTGCCCTGGTCTGCACTGACAAGGGAAGATCTGGCCGGGGCTGCTGGTCTGGGCTGCTGCCCAGGTCTGCAACTTGGGGTGGCTTTCAGCCAGGCAGCATTTTCCTTGCCTGCATGCTGCCGAAGTCTTGGAGTGAAGCACTGTATCTGATTCAGATTACTGAGGAGGTGATGCCACCTCCCCCCATCCTCCGTGACAGATACACTTCCGAGGCGGGGCAGTGCCCCACCTTTCCTTGGCTCACCCTCTTTGGGCTGCTTTTGCTGCCTTTTTTTGGGTTAATCCCACAGTTCAACCAGTCCCTTTGGAATGAACCCAGTACCTCGCTTGGAGATGTGGGTATCACTCTGGTTCCGTGTCTCATTCGGTGGGAGCTGCACTCTGGAGAAGCTCCCTCTTGGCCATCTTGGTCCCCCCCCAAGTGTCTCTTTTTAAGGGACCATAATCTACTGAGGAAAATAGATAAGTCAAATTATATATGATGTTGTTATACATCAAAAGCTGTGATGGAGACGTGTTCAAGATTCTACAGATGCATGGAAGAATGGAGATTTGCTGTTGGTAGAATGAGTGTTTCAGGGGCAAGGATTGGAGTTAAGCTGGTCTTGAAAAAATAGGATTTTGCCCAGGACGTGGGGCAGGGAATGGGCAAGTGCATGCCGTGTTTGGGAGATATGTCTGTGTCATGTGACGCACCATGGACATCTGATGAAGGATGGCATTGGCAGTTGTATTGTCATGGCACACCTAACTTGGGATTCAGAATGAGGCATGACAGGAGATACTCTGAACAATATGTAGCACCTGGAAATAATTTAGCTTGGCAAGGTCTCACAACAAATTCTTCTCTCTGTTCTTGAGGACAAATATCACTGAAAATATGTCAAGTGTATCTCCTGGCAGTGCCTGGCTGACTTCCCAAGGCCTCCTGCTGAATAAGGTAGAAGAAACACTGTTTGAGTCAGTGGTTCTTAGAATCACCAGTAGAAGTTAAAATAATGTGAACACAAATGTAAAACTTAAAAAAACACCCTTGAATAATTCAAATCAGCAGGTCTGTGAACAAGGTTTGCTCATTGATGGTTTCTAAAGATCTTCAGGTGAATGTAATAGGCATCCAATGTTAAAAGTCACTATTTCTCATAGTGGCTCATGCCTGTAATCCTAGCACTTTGGGAGGCTGAGGTGGGTGGATCACCTGAGGTCAGGAGTTGGAGACCAGCCTGACCAACATGGAAAAACCCTGTCTCTACTAAAAATATAAAATTAGCCAGGCATGGTGGTATATATCCATAATCTCAGCTACTCAGGAGGCTGATGCAGGAAAATCATTTGAACCCAGGAGGTGGAGGTTGTTGTGAGCCAAGATCACGCTATTACAATCCAGCCTGGGTGACAAGAGCAAAACTCCTTCTCAAAAAAAAAAAAAAAAAAAAAAAAAAAAAAAAAAAAAAAAAAAAAAAAAAAAAAAAAAAAAAAAAAAAAAAAAAAAAGAAAAGAAAAGAAAAAGAAGAAAAAGAAAAAAAGTCACTATTTCTAGAAGAATTGGAAGGGAAACTGAGTTTTCCTGAAGGCTTGAGACACTGTATATGACAGAACCTGTACAGAAATAAGTCATCAAAAAAAAAGACAAGTAACTGTCAAGGATTGAACTCAGGACTGGCAGTTTTCATGTTCCGGGGTTTAGACAAAGTCATTTAAAAAATTTTTGTGTTTACATAGTAGATGTGTATATTTACCGAGTATATGGGATATTTAGATAGACTAATATCACGTTGTTATGCTTTCAAATAATAGACCTTATTCATTCTTTCCAGGCTTTTTTTTGTACCCTTTAAACCATCTCTACTCCATGCCCCCTATCCACCAACTTCCTTTCCCAGCCTCTGGTAGCCGTCTTTTTACTTTAGAGAAAGTCATTCTAAAAGCAAAGCAAATAGAAGAAATGTAATCATTAGGCAACCAGGCTCTAAGGTCTAATGGTGAGATCTGAATTTAATGGTGCCCTCAACACTCCTCAGTAATTATCTCAGAAGGAAACAATGGCACCAAAGGGAAGCCCTGATTTTGAACAGTCCCAATTGACAGTAAACGAGAAGTAATCTGACTAAGAAACCAATTGAGAGTCATCCTTCCACTTTCTTTTCCATAATGATACCTGAATCACACTTGTTTATTCTCTAAACCTTAGTTAAACAAACTTGCCCTCCAAGACACTGGGGGTTTGCCAGGGAACAGTTAGTTTAATTGGATCTTATCTGTTTTTGTTCCTAATGAGCCTCCCATTTCATAACCTGCTCCTAGTTTGAAATAAAATGTCCCCCCTGTCTGGGATGATTAAAAACCTGGTTAAACATACAGTGTACAGTAGCTGCCAAAATGTTTCCACCAGGCAATACTGCTCAGAAGTAAGAACTGCAGGCAGGATAGGAAGAGAGAAATTTTGATTTTTGAGCTGTTGATTTTTCCAGCTCAAAAACAAACAAGCAAAGAAATCACATCCAATTACCTAAGTTATATTTTATTAAGGAATCCACCTGAGAATTGCATTCATTTCTCAAGATTTGCTACTGAATGGTCTCCCCATTCTGTCTTTTAAACACTTCTCCACATTTTTTGTTTTCTAGTTGGTTTGTAATTTAGAAAATGTGATAAATAATTTTGGGGATCCATTAAGTCTTACCAGTGTTTCTGTGTGAAATTAGGCTACTATGTTTGCCAAAGAGCTGCTCTGTGCGATAAAATCTTTGTTAAAATTAAAAATATTGGCCGGGTTCAGTGGCTCACACCTGTAATTCCAGCACTTTGGGAGGCTGAGGCAGGCAGATCACCTGAGGTCGGGAGTTTGAGATCAGCCTGACCAACATGGAGAAACCCCGTCTCTACTAAAAATACAAAAATTAGCTGGGTGTGGTGGCACATGCCTGTAATCACAGCTAATTGGGAGGCTGAGGCAAGAGAATTGCTTGAACAAGGGAGGCAGAGGTTGCAGTGAGCTGAGATCCTGCCATTGCACTCCAGCCTGAGCAACAAGGGCAAAGCTCTGTCTCAAAAAAAAAAAATATTTAGAAAATTATTAATACTTCTGGATTAGAATAAACATGACTTCATCTTCACATCCTCTAGTCACTATTATTCTTTTGCTCCCTACTTCTATGAAAGCAACGGCACTTCTAAGAAACTGCAAAGTGCTAATCATTGGGCATTTTATTAGGAGACATATTTAAAAAATCTAATTCTCCAAGCACTTTGTTCTTAGACTCCCACATCTCTTTTACCTTCCCTCAAAATCAGGATCACAGGATTTCTCCTGTCTTGTATATTTTTGCAAGCTAACTATTATGACAGAAAAAAAATCTTTCACAAATAATAAAGGGGCAGATGTTTTCTGGATCATAATGATCAAACAGAGTGAGCTAAATTGCTCATTGATCTGTGAGTTCTTGTCATTTGAAAATCTGATTAAAGGTGTAGAACTTTTAGAAAAGACAAATGTACACACACTATTACATACACCATAACACTAAGCATGAGGAGTGGGGTTCATGTTATAAATGCATCATATTTGTTCAATATATAATTATCCAATGAATAAATGACTGAATGAAATTTCAGGATGGATTTGGATGGCTTGAAAGTTAGTGTCAATAAACTCTGGGTTCAGAGCCTCCACTATGAATGAAATAATTACAAAATTGGATTATCCTGATTTATTTTGGCCCTAGAGACTTCCTTTCCTTTACTGCATTAAGGGTTGACCATTTCCTTCCTTTTCAAACAATTAAAATGTGTGGAGGGCATATATGTTTGATTAGGTTTTCATATAGAGAATTACAATTACTTTCAACCTGTCTCATGGAGGTTACTCAAGGTTTCCTTGATGGGTTATTTGGTTGTTCCTAAACTCCTCTGTAGTGCATTTAATTACCATCTCATAGTTTTTCTCCCACATTTCTCATATAACACACTTTATTATTATAGCTTCATTCTCAGAAGACACCATTTTCCCCCTTTATTTCCAAGTTCCTTGGGCATTTGAGTGCACGTCTTGACAAAGGACATATCCCATCTCTGCTGCTGGATGGGCTGCCCCGTCTGAGCTGCTTCAGGCACAGGTTCTGAAAAGACGTTCACACAGGGAAGAATTCCATTCTCCTTCCTAATCATTCAAAGGTCCTGATTTTGTCTGTGTCATTTTAAAAGGCTTCTGAGCCTACCGTCTTTGTCAGCTACAGCTGCCATAACAAAATACCAAAGACTGGATGGCATAAACAACAGGTATTATTTCTCACAGTTCTGGAGGTTGGCAAATCCACAACGAAGATGATGGCCAGTTTGGACCCTGGGGAGGGTCCCACTCTCATGACCTAACCCAGTCCTAATTACCTCCCAAAGGACCCATCTGGAAATACCCTCACACTGGAGGTTAGGACTTCAGCAGTAGGTCACACGCCTACTGCTACTTATGCATGTCTCCGAAAGCTGTAGGGGGTCACAGACGTCACTATCGCCAAACAATGAAAAAGCACAAGGCATCTTCTTTGATTTGTTTTTACAGGGACATGTCCACACTTCCCTCCCTCCCCTTTGCCATTCAATGAAAGAATATAGGATGTCACTATAAAGTGATGTTTCTGATTTTTAACATTTAAAATAAAAAAGAAATTATACCTTTGAAGGAAATATGGTGCCTTTTCAAGAAGTCCCTTGGGGAGCCACACTCTTATTATAATGATGCTTCTGAATGGCAGAGTACATTTTTTTTAACTCCCCAAGGAAAATGCCTGCAGACTTTGTGGCGTGTTCTTTTGAACATCCACTGCCAGGAAAATCCCTGACCTTTACGCGATGAATTTGATTTTGGGAAATAGCAAAATTGCATTTGGAGACAAGTTTTGCAATCAAGTTAAGTGATCACACCAGAGAATTCTGCTTTGGGGACAAAACTGGGACAGATAATAGACTAATAAGAATGCCTTCACCACCAGGTTGTAAAACTTGTCTTGAGACAATTACAAAACAGACCTTTTCAAACTGATTTTTAGCGATAAGAGCATAGTATGGTTAGCGTGTGAATTAAGATGAAAACTTTGAAATCCAAAATATATTTGAAAGCCTAAGTAATCCTATTTTTTAGTTTTATCTTTCCAAGGCTGTCTTTGCACACTTCAGTTGTTATTTGAAAATAAGACCAATTTTGAAATTCATACTAATTGATGCTTCAAGAGTTCATGAAACCAAGCAGTTTCAAGTGACTTTGTGTTGGATCACCCTGTCCTGAGATTTATCTTTTGGAAAACATAACCTGCACATATGTCTCATTTATTCTACTCAATGCAATGAAATCAGTAGCAACAATATATGCATAGTAGGGAAATAACTGGACAAAAGATGAATAATAATTTTGATTGTAACTGAGGACAGGGAGAGAAGAGGAGGAAAACCCTGTCATTAAAAACTTATATAAGTGATTGACTTCTTTGCTTTCTTGTGAAATACACTAGCCCCGCAACATGATTCTTCCTCATTAGCCTTAGAAGTGCTGCTTGTACCACGTTCACTTCCTAGTGGCATTGCAGGAGATCCATTTGCAATTTGTGTGACTGACTCAAGATTTCATACAATTCTTGTTTCTGAAATGTCTTCTGATCACTGAGTCATAAGAGTAACAATTCTCAAGTTGTTATTGTTCTGAAAGTCTTCTAAGGGTCTGGGATACTTGGACAATGATATTATTCCCATTGGTACTTTCCATTCTCTTGTGTGTGGTATTATTTCCAGCCAACTTTGGAAAAATAGCATTTCGACAACTTTAAATATTCATATTGCACCTGCTTCTGGACTGTAAATGATTATTTATAATTTAACTTTATAGAAAATGTTTACAGGAACCAGATCACAGGGCACATATGTGATGACTGATTGCTTATATTTTTTATTCCACAAGTATAAAAACATATTTACAATGAAAAGCTTATCCTTGCTTTATCTCCAAATCAACAAAAATGAAACCTCTTTGATATCATCCAGATAGACTGCTCTTTCAATTCTGACCTTAAAGAACAACAGCCAATCCCATTAAAATCCTATTTGCAAAGTGGCTTTCAAAAAGTCCCTACCCTTACTCTATCCCCAGATGCAACAGGTTTATTTTTGGATTCACTTAATGCTTTTGTTTATTCTTTTCAGGATCTGATTTCATCAGTTAGCTTCTGTGGCATAATCAAGACAAGCTGGATGAATTGTCTCCTAACTGGATTATAATGAAAGAAGCTCAAACTGATCTTAAAATAGTTTTGACGTTTGGAGTCTTTCACAAAGAGAAACAAAAGCATGATAAGAATGTGCTAAGCTAATTTGCAAGAGAAGCAAATATGTCACAATTAAACAAGGGTGTCCAATTATATTGTTTCCATACATCATTCCACCACTCCAACAGGACATGGGCTCATAGAGAACAGAGTCAAGCCTCGTGGTTCCTGTTGTGCCCAGCACCAAGCATTGTGCTTGGCACATAGTAGGCGCTCAATAAACATTTGAATGTAATTTAATCTAGGTTCTTCTGGGGAGAAAATATAGTTTGGGATTCAAGGCAAAGATTTAAACATGCCCAGCATAGTGGCTCATGCCTATAATTCCAGCACTTTAGGAGGCTGGGGCAAGAGGATCACTTGAGTCCAGGAGTTCAAGACCAGCCTAGGCAGCACTCCAGCCCTAGGTGACAGAACAAGACCCTGGCTTGAACCAAAGCAAAGCAAAACAACACAAAACCCAAAACATTTAAACATTAGATTCTTCAGATACAGTTATATCTACGCAACCTTCTAAATTGAAAATGTATCAGTCTTTGAAAACACCCATAAGACTGTGAGACAGACTCTATGTCTCACAGTCTTACTGGTGATGGAATAATGGCCACTTTGATATATGCCATGATCTTAACAGACAATGACAATGTAATATTCTAGCCCTTCTAGGTACCACATTTACCCTGGAAGGAAATGCCTTAATTCCAAGATGTGATTCACTGTAATCCTGAGAATTACAGTAATTTGTGGGGGTGTAATATTATGGCCAAAGGCAACGGGCCCAGAGGAAACTTCTCACTGTGATGCGGAGAATGAACTGAAATGGTCAAGAATTGAATGCTTGAAGTCTTTTAATAAATTACAAGTAGAAGGTAAACTCAGCTACTTCTGGGCTAGTGCCAGCAGGAAAGGGTCTAATCAGAGGAGGTAACACAGATGCAGCAACGGAATCCTGATGAATCATATTTCAACATCAACAGGGCTATCAGGAGACCACTCTGAGATGATATGACAAATAGTGGCCTCGATGTCCAGCTTTAGGAAAAATGAAGATTGTAGGAATTAGGTTAGGAGGTCAAGACTTTCAGGGAAGTAGAGTGAGAACCAGAGGCCAGGGTGAGTGTTGTCAAGTATGCTGACCAGACACTGAACACAGAGGATACAGCTTGATGCTCACGAAGGCATTCCAGGCAGGAATAAATTCCTCACAGTGACCCAATGACCCTCAGTTACCAGGCATGGGGTCAACCAGCTCTCTCCAGTTCTTCTCCATCCCTATGGAAGAAAAGAAGCCTTGAAAACACTACCAAGCCTTTGGGCTCAGAATGAATCATGATGGAGGCCTCTGCAGCACTTGACCCTGGAAGGCATCTCAGTTCTGTCAACTTTCGCCTCAAAGTGATGTTCATTTCCTTTTACACAACATATAGCCTCTCTGAGGGGGATTAATGTCAGGTAAAGAGGAATACTGAATAAGCTGTTGTGGTGGATGTGTCTATTCTGTGCCCGAAATTGGAATTTGGGCTTAGAATTTAAATACAGGATATGGCTGAATGAACACAGTCCAGGGTTTCAGTATAAGATATAAAGAGACTTTGTTTTGAATCAGTTCTAGTATTTCTAGAAACTCTTGTTACATTTGATGCAGTGAAATCAGTAATTCCTTGAAACTCTGTTCCTTGTCAGCTTCCATAGTACTCTGCTGTTTTCATTATCCCTTTACTTCTCTGAGACTTCACAGACTCCTTCTTATCTTCCCAACTGAGGTAAATATTGATGTTCCCCAAGAATCCACCCTCAGACCTCACTTTCTCTATGTGAGAGAGAAAAAAAGCTCAGCCATGCTGCTTCCTCCAATCATCAACAATATTCTGAGGACATCTACATCTTTATCTCCAGTTCAGACTTGGGATTATTAAAATCATATAATTGCTTCTCCTTCTAGGTCTGACTATCTCACAGATACTCAAATGCACATGATCAGGATTTACCTTCACATCTAAGAGGTCCTTCTCCTACAGGACCACCACACGCCCCATGAAAGCCATACTACAAACTTAGGAGGTGTCTTGACCTCTCCTTTCCCCTAGAAGCCCATCATATCTAATCTGTCAAGTCCTTCTCACATTCCCCCCATGCTATTTATAGATGGGTCTCATCTTCTCCATACCTGGCAACACCTCACCTTAAGTGAAACATCCAAATTTATTTTTAAAATGCAAATATACCCCTATGCCTGGATCACAGGAAAGCAGTAACAGTAATTCTTTAATATTTCTATATCACTTAAAGAATAACATTCAAGGTCGGGCAAGGTGGTTCAATCTTGAAATCCTGGCACTTTGGGAGGCTGAAGTGGGCAGATCACCAGAGGTTGAGAGTTTGAGACCAGCCTGACCGACATGGAGAAACCTCGTCTCTTCTAAAAATACAAAAATTAGCTTGGTGCGGTGGTGCATGCCTGTAATCCCAGCTACTTGGGAGGCTGAGGCAGGAGAATTGCTTGAACCCGGGAGGTGGAGGTTGCAGTGAGCCTAGATTGTGCCATTGCACTCCAGCCTGGGCAACAAGACCAAAACTGTCTCAAAAAAAGCAAAAAATTAAAATCACATGCCTTTTATTAAAGAAATGTAAATCAAATCACAATGAGATATTATAAAACACATACTAGGAAAGCTGATATCAAAAATGCAAAATATCAAGTGTTGACAAGGATGCGTGGATATTGGAACATGTGTGCATTGCTGGTTGAAATGTAAGTGGTGCAGCCACTGAGGAAAACAGTATGGTAGTGCCTCAGATAATTAAATGTAGCATTACCATTGACTGAGCAATTCTACCTTTACCTGTATGACTAAAGAATTAAAAACAAGGACTCAGACATTTGTGCAGCAGTGTTTATAGTAGCATTACTCACAATAGCCCAAATGTGGAAACAACCCAAATGTCTATTGATAAATGAATGGATAAACAAAATATGGCATAATATACATACAATGGAATGTGATTTAACCTTCAAAAAAAAGTGAAATTCTAACATATGTTATGACATTGATGAACCTTGAAAACATTATGCTAAGTGAAATAAGCCAGACACAAAAGGACAATTGTTGTTATACTTTTTCTCAGATTACATGTATTTGAAATATCTTAGAAAAAGCAAATTCACAGAAACAGAAAGTAGGATAGTGATTATAAGGAATTCTGGGGACAGAGAAATAGAGAATGCTTGTTTCATGGGTAGAGTTTTAGTTCGAGATGATGAAAACATTCTGAAGATGGACAGAGTGACTGTTGCACAACTTTGTGGATGTACTTAATGCCACTGAACTGTCCACTTGAAAGTGGGCGAAAAAATATATATATATATAATAAATAGGGAGAGGCAGAGAGGTAGAGAGAGAGCAGATGAGAAACAATGATACTCCTTACATCTTTATTCTTCTCACAATTCCTTATAACTAATATTGGTTATATATATAACCACTATTCTATATATCATGGTTAGAAAAATATACTTATATATAACATATAATCCTTAGCTCCTTGATGGTTGTCAAGCTCTCATTATATATATATAAATATATATTATATATATATATTTATATATATAAATATATATAAATATATATTATATATATATTTATATATATAAATATATATATAAAATAGAGAGCAGATGAGAAACAATGGTACTCTATTTTTTTCTTCTCACAATTCCTTATAACCATATATATAGGTTTATATAATATATAATATATATATAGGTATATATATATAACCACTATTCTATATATCATGGCTATAAAATATATTTATATATAATTATATACACGCAAATAATATACATATATTATATATATATACACATATATATACACAAACACATCCAGAAAGAAAAAAAAATTAAATTGCATGCCACTTCCTGCTTCACACCTCTGGCTCCAGCAGCTCTATTGTCACCTATGTAACCTTCATTTGCACATGTAATCTGTCCATATGAAACTGATGCCTGACTGCCTCTCTAGGACCCTTTTCTGCTGCCTTATAAACTGGATGACAGCTTAGGTGGCTGACAATATTCCAAACATACCCTTTCTCCCAAATGCACTGGTTTGTAATTGTCTGGATTTGACTATCTCATAAGATAGAGAGCTTCTTACAAGAAAGAACTGAATCTTGTACAGCCTGCATTTTTTGAGCATAATACTTGGCATGTAGTAAGTTTTTTTTTTTTTTTTTTTTTTTCAGTTGGAGTATCACTCACTCTGTTGCCTAGGCTGTAGTACAGTAGCATAATCTGCTCACTGCAAACTTTGCCTTCTGTGTTCAAGTGATTCTTCTGCCTCAGCCTCAAGAGTAGCTGGGATTACAGATGTGAGCTACCATGCCCAGTTAACATGCAGTAGGCTTTCAGCAAACACTGAGGGAATAAACTCATGAGAGGCAGCTATTTATACAAATATAAAATTTTAAAATTGGAAGAAATCTTAAAGTTTCATCCCAACTCTTTTATTTTTATTTTTTAGTTTTTTTTAAAGGCTAATCAAGTGAAGCAATGGGAGTGGAGAAGGAACAAAGAACCCTGTAATTGGTTGTGATCAATTAGTTGTAAACTCCACTGCACTCGGACCAGTCACTGACCTCATCCCAACTCTTAAGAAAAATGCTACTTTGACATGGTAGACAAAATGGTGCCTTCCAGAAGCCTAATTTCCATTTTTAATTCAATAGCAGCCTTTTTTTTTTCCTTTTCCCATTGATTCTACCATTTTATGAAATCATAGAAGGGTTATATCGGAATCACACAATTCATTATATCAGTGTTTTCCAAACTTCAATAAATCTTATCACATCTTCATAGTGTTTGCTCTACGCATGGACTAGCTGTTCTAATGTTCAAATAAATTCATCTTCGTCCAAAGCAATATTGTCAATAAAATATAAATTATTTTATCTTATTTTAAGTTCCAGGATACATGTGCAGGATGTACAGGTTTGTAACATAGGTAAGTATGTGCCATGGTGGTTTGCTGCACCTATCAACCCACCACCTATGTATTAAGCCCAGCATGCATTAGCTATTTATCTTGATGCTCTCCCTTCCTCTCCACCACCCCCTGTGGGACAGGCCCCAGTGTGTGTTGTTCCCCTCAATGTGTCCATGTGTTCTCATCAATCGTGTTTGGTTTTCTGTTCCTGTGTTAGTTTGCTGAGTATAATGGCTTCCAATTCCATCCATGTCCCTGCAAATAACATAATCTCATTCTTTTTTATGGCTGCATAGTATTCCATGATATATATGTACCACATTTTCTTTATCCTGTCTATCATCAATGGGCATTTGGTTTGATTCCATGTCTTTGCTATTGTGAATATTGCTGCAATCAATATACGTGTGCATGTATCTTTATAATAGAATGATTTTATTCCTTTGTCTATAACTTGGTAATGAAATTGCTGGGCCAAATGGTATTTCCAGTTCTAGGTCTTTGAGGAATGACCACACTGTCTTCTACAATGGTTGAACTAATTTATACGCCCACCAACTATTTTACCATAGCCTCGTCAACATCTGTTGTTTCTTGACTCTTTAGTAATCGCAACTCTGACTGGCATGAGATGGTATCTCATTGTGGTTTTGATTTGCATTTCTCTATTGATCAGTGCAAATCACAGTTTTGACACGCTGCTTATATATTTTTAGTACATTAAAATAAATAATTAACTAGTACAATAAAAACTCACTGCTGTACTACCTAAAGCCATTTTTTGTACCACATGGTATGTAAATCATGCTTTGAGAAATCAATTTGAATGTATGACTGACTGCCTTCTTGACTTATTCTCTAGGGTCCTGCATAGACAATTCTGATTCCTCAACAAGCTTTCATACTCTCCAAAAGCTACTCTCTAAATTTTCTCTTTTCTTGGTTGTCATCATCATTTTATGTTCCTTAGCTCCTTGATGGTTGTCAAGCTCTCACCATATTCAACAAGTGGCTGTTCAATAGATCTACTTGCTGCTTCTGAGATGGTACATATCATCTTCCCTTATAAAGTCAAAGCTATTTCATAAGGTTATAAAATTGGAAGGTGAGATATCCATGAAATTGCACCTTGCAAATCTTCAAGTACAAGGAGGCAATTGACTCTGGGTCACAGCTCCTATATTCTTGAATGTTTGCACTAAGGCCACACCTCCCACAGACTCTTTCAGCTAATGAGTGAACCTGTAGAGGATGGGAAGGAAGGCTTATCTCTAGGCAACATGGAACTCCTCTCACAGCCAATTTTGGTTTCACAGCTCCCTGAAAGATTGCTGAACCTATTGACACTACATCACTTCCACCAACTCCCTTCCCTCTCTCCTTCACTTGGGATCACACCTGCATTATAATTTGATTGATCGCTTCCCCACTCTCTCTTGCCTCATGTTTTGGAGGCATTTTTCTTAATAAAGTCCCTACATATATAATGCTGATATACTTCTTGGGATGCCTGAACTAACATAGAAAGTATTAGTGAGAACTACATAAATATCAGAGATATATCAAGCTGAATTTATCTATGAGAGTTTGGATAGAGTTAGTTCTGATTTCAGACAGTATTGAGTGGAATTTCTGAATTACTTAGTTGTGTTAGTTTATTAGGGTTGCCATAACAAAATACCACACACTGGGTGGCTTAAACCAGAGAAATGTATTTTCTCACTCTTCTAGCAGCTAAAAATCCAAGTTTAATTAAAGTGTCCATAGGGTTGATTTCTTCTAAGGCTTCTCTCCTTGGCTTACAGATTGTGATCTTCTCCCTGTATCTACACATCGTCTACCCTCTGTGCATGTCTCTTTCCAAACCTTGTATTCTTTCAGGACTCCAGTCATATTGGATTAGGGCCTACCCTAATAACCTAATTTTAACTGACTTATCTCTTTAAATACCCCCCATCTTCAAATACAGTCACATTTTAAGGTCCTGGCACTAAGGACTTCAACATTTGACTTTTAGAGGAACACAGTTTAGCCCATTGCACCACCTGAATAACTTTGAGACATTCACTTGACTTTACAGAGCCTTAGTCTGTAAAATAGGGAATAATATCCACTACATAATTTTGTTCAAATTAAATATAGTGACATATAAAATGTCACTGGTACATGTAAGGCAATTGTCATTAAAAAAAATCCTCCCAATTTACTAAAATCATTGCCATTAATTTATTTAGAATTAATTTATATAGGGGTTCTATTATCAGAGGTATGTCTCACAGCTATCTGAAGTAGAATTATATGATAAGCTTGAAAAGGAAGAGGAAAGAAGTGCAGAGTGTCTGATTGCATAGCTTCATGTTGATAATATGACAGTTCCATGATTCTGAGCCTGGCGTATTTATTTAAGCTATACCAGAATTCAGAAATGAACAGCTTAGAGGCACATTTGGCCTGAAGATGTCTGTGATTTTCCAGAGTGTATTTTAAAAATCAGAATAGAAATGCCTTTAAATAAAGCATGCCTCAACAGTTTTTCATGTTCTTTTTTTCATATCCCTAACACATGGTCACATTCCACATGTATAATACTTACCAGCCCTTAAAAGCTTTTAAACTGACAAACTTTGTAGCTCAGACCACAGGTTCGGAATGTACTGCTTCCACATCCTTGACTATACTCAAAACATATTTTCTACCATATTATCTAAATCATCTGAGAAAGACACAAGTGCCTCCACATTGTTATCCTCTAGGAATGTTCAAGTTCCTTCAATATCCACAAATTCCTCCTGCAATCATCCAAGGCTGCTCCTCATGCCACCAATAAATATCAATCAACAAAATAACAAATAGTGTGATGTGCCAAGCATCTTTAGTGATGTGCAGACTTAACTTTAAACAGGCTATTTGGGATGATACTCCCTCTTCTGTCTGTAGATAGGCAAGCACCCTCTGCACCCCGGACTTAACAAACTTCATGATGTGCCCACCCGAAAAAGACATGATTTTCAGAGTACACAGACTTTTTCTCTAGATGTTTCACAGCATCGCCATTCTCCAGCTATATGAGCTTGCTTTTTAAAAAAGATTACTTCAGGAATCTGCTATCCAGAAGAAAATAGGGCAGTTTTCAAACTTTCATTGCATTATTTTTCATTATCAGGATTATAAAGTAGACTAAAACTATTATCATGATCCACTTCTCCAGATGGTGATACAAAGATTGCGTGAATATAAACAATTTTAAAGAAATGCATGAAAGAACTTGTATGGTTAAGAAGCAAAGCCAGAGAGAAGTTGGGAGGAAGAGTTCCCACATTGTCTTCCTGAAGTCTAAATAATTTGAGTAGGTCGAGAATGAGAATCTCTACAGAAATTTGCTAAGCTTGTTAAATGGAGTCATGCTTTGCTTAATGATGGGGATGCATTCTAAGAAATGTGTCCTTAGAAGATTCAGTTGTTGTGTCAACATCACAGAGTGTACTTCCACAAACCTAGAAGGCATAGCTGTCTACACACCTACATGATGTGATATGGCTTATTGCTCCTAGACTACCAACCTGTATAGCATGTCATATTGAATACTGTGGACAGTTGTGACACAGTTTTAAGCATCTGTGTATTTTCACATATATGAATATAGAAGAGATGCGGTACAGATATCATGTAAAAGTCCAAAAATAACATATCTGTATAGCACATTTATTGTGAATGGAGCTTGTAGGACTGGAAGTTGCTTTTGACGAGTCAGTAAGTGAGTGGTCAGTGAATACTACTTTACAGACATTGAAGACTTTATAATAAACACTGCACACTGAGGTTACACTAAATTTAACTTAAAATTTCTTTCTTCAATAATAAATTAGCTTACTTCAACTTTGTTACTTTTTAGTTTTTTAAAAACATTTGACTCTTGTAATAACACTTAGCTTAAAACACAAACACACTGTATAATTGTATAAAAACATTTCTTTCCTTAGTCTCATTCTACAATCTTTTTTCTATTAATTTTTTTTACGTGTAAAAAAGAAATTTTTGTTAATGAATAAGACACAAACAAAACATTAGCCTAGGTCAATACAGGGCCAGGATCATTAATATCAGTGTCTTCCATCTCCACATCTTGTCCCACTGGAAGGTCTTCAGGGGCAATAACACCTGTGGAGCTGTCATCTTCTATAATGACAATGCCTTCTTCTGGAAGACATCCTGAAGGGCCTACCTGAGGCTATTTTAAAGTTACCTGCCTTTGGAAAAAACAAGTAGAGATGGAGTCTCTAAATAATAATGAAATAATAATGAAAAGTACAGTATAGTATATAAGCCAGTAATAAAGTCATGTATTATCATTAGCAAACATTATGTATTGTGCATAATGGTGTGCGCTATGCTTTGATAAGACTGGGAGGACAGTTGGTTTTTTTACACCAACGTCACCACAAACACCTGAGTTATGATGTTATGATGGCTACAATTTCATTTTTCAGCTCTGTTAAAATCTTGAGACCACCATTGTATATTCAGTTCACTGTTGACCTAAGGATTCTTATGCAGCAAATGAGTGTACATTTAAGCTGCTTAAATTAATTTCAATTGCTGTTCCAATTTTCTTAGTCATTCTACATTTCCTTATGACACTTCTGACCATAGGAGAATGCAGCAAACCTCATAATTCATAAATCACATCAGCTGTGCACACAGATGATGTACATTTATTCTGTGTAAGCATCTTAATAACAAACTCAAACCCATCTTTTCCCATTGCATAACCTTTAAGCACAATCCGACCATTTCATTTGATGCTATTAAAAAGATTTGCTGATGCAAAGCCATATAATGGTGGGGGGTGATGTGTTAATACTTCAAGTATTTTCAAGATAATTTTTACTGTTTTGACTATATACAAGGTAGTGCCCTTGCACTGATTTTGTCATCTCTTAGCATGAGATGAAAATCCGCAGGAATTTAAATCTAGAATAGAACATATGAGCAAGAAAATTTGATTTATTTTCTAATGCATGCCAGATATAGTATATTCCCAATCACACAATAAAGGAAGTCCAAAAAATATTCATCTAATCCTTACTACAGTTATTATCAATGAGTTCTAAACTTTACTTTGTCCTTTAAGAATCACAAATTATTGGTTTCAAATGATCTTGATCATCATTTAATGTGCCTTATGCTGCTATCCTATAAGGTTTTTTTTTTTTTTTTTTTTTTTTTGTTTTTTTTTTTTTTTTTTTTCTTTTGAGGTGGACTCTCGCTTTCTTGCCCAGTCTAGAGTGCAGTGGCACGATTTCCATTCACTGCAACCTCTGCCTCCTGGGTTCAAGTGATTCTCCTGCCTCAGCCTCCTGAGAAGCTGGGACTAGAAGCATGGGTGCCACTATGTAGAGCTAATTTTTGTATTTTTAGTAGAGGTGAGGTTTCACCATGTTGGTCAGGCTGGTCTCCAACTCCTGACCTTAGGTAATCTGCCTGCCTCAGCCTCCCAAAATGTTGGGATAAGTTTTTATCCCATAATTACCCCATAAAATGTGAATTTAAAAATGAATGCATCAGAAAAGGCAATATAAAACAATTAAGACATTAACTATTAGTCATTATAAATATAGTTAAAGATCTAAATGAAATCATGGTTATAGAAATAAAGAAAGCCATGACAACAACGTTTTATCAAAGAGAGAATATCAATAAAGATATAGCAATTATTGCCTGTATCTTTACCTCATTGCATATTTTTGGTGTCTTTGTTGAATATTAGTTGACTATATAAGTGTAGATTTATTTCTGGTCTCTGTATTCTGTTTTGATTACTATATCTTTGTAAAATAATTTGAAAGCAAAAAAAGAAATTATTTTAGAAAGAACCATTTGAAAATGCTTGAATTGAAATATATAATAACCAAAATAAAACATTCACTAGCAGAAAGTAAAAAGACAACCCACAAAATGGGAGAAAATTTTTGTAAACCATTTATCTGATAAGAGACTTTTTTCCAAAATACATAAAGAATTTATACAACTCAACAATCAAAAGAAAAATCACTCAATTGAAAAATTAAGAAAGGATCTGAATATAAATTTCTTTAAAAAGCATGCAAATGACCAATATGCACATACAAAGATGTTCAACAAATTTAATCCTTTAGGAAAATGAAAATTAAAATCATGATGAGGACCAAGCATGGTGGCTTAAGCCTGAGATCCTAGTGCTTTGGGAGGCCCAGGCAGGAGGATTGCTTGAGGCCAAGAATTTGAGACACTATCTCTACAAAAAAATTAAAAAGGTAGCCAGGCATGGCGGTGCATGCCTGTAGGTCTAGCTACTCAGAAGGTTAAGGCAGAAGGATCACCTGAACCCAGGAGTTTGAGGTTGCAGTAAGCTGTGATTGTGCCACTACACTCCAGTCTGGGCAACAGAGCGAGACTGTCTCAAAAAGAGAAAAATGAAAAATCACAAGGAGATGGCACTTCACACTCAGCAGGATAACTATAACCAAAATCACAGAAGAACAAGTACTGGGAAGCATACAAAGAAACTGGAACCCTCATACACTGTTGCTGAGAAGGGAAAGTGCTTCGGAAAGCCTTCTAGTAATTCCTCAGTTAAACAAAGAGTTATCCCATGATCTAGAAAGTAAGTGTTTATATCATGGTTTCTGTTGCACAATTTTAATTCATTTATCTTACTGATAACAATTTAACAAATTTATTTTAGTGATAAAATTATACAATTTGATATAATTTGAAACCAAGTAAAGTATGCTTTTCCCTTGTGACATCATTAGTGAGTACCATGAGTTTTTGAATATCGGTCAGTATTAGTCACCCCTATTATCAACCAGAGTCCTCTCTTTAGCCCATTCCCTAGTTCAAGGCAATTCCTGTTTATGAGGCTGACATGGGAATCAGGCATGACTCTGCAGTTCCTTCCAAACCATCAGTGAAATGTTTGATTATATTTACTATCGTGTTTTATGAAGTCATTTTATTCTTGGAATTTTGGCAAACCTTGAATAGCATTTATAGTCATTCCCCAACAACTAAAATATCTGATTTAATCTGCCAGATAGTAGAATTTACAGAAAGATTTTTAAAGCTTACGTTTTCATATGTATATATTTCCAATGAAACTTTTCTAAAATTGTCACCAAACACCCAGCAATAAGTCTATTATTATCTGTACTAATTTGCCATACTTAGGCCGAGTAGAAAGTTTACTTTAATGGTCTCTTCAAAATTTCAACTCTGCCGCTGACATTTAGTGAATGTCAAGATACTTAATACAGGGCTGTATGTTCTGCTTTTTGTAATAGACTCTATAGTTATTGGCTTTATCCCGCTGAGAAAATAATTTTATCTCAAATCTTAGAAAATGTATTTTTGAATCAAGTAAGTATGTAATTTTCTTAAAGTGTCCAACCCTTCATCAAATTCTTTTCATTTATTAATTTTACAAATTTTAATAAAAAGAGTAGTGATCATCTTATTTATGAAATATGTTTATTTGTTTAAATATGCAGAGCTTATTGAACTACGTTAAAATAGAATGACACTATGAGATCACATAGAACTTGAGAGGAGATTTAACAGGAGGTCAAAGAAACTTTTACTTTAAGTTAACAATATCAACCACTTCCCAAGGCAAGAAAAAATGTAAGATTTTAACATGCTAAAGTAATATGGTCAACACCATTTAAACTGCCAACTGATTTGTCATTTAGGGTTTGTCTGACCCCTATACACGTGAGGTAGGGTAGGAAGAAGAGAGAAGGTAGGTCCATCTCAGGTGCCTGCTTAGGTAGTCAGAACTTAGGAGATGAACTATGCTGAGTATCAGAAGAGTTAAGAAACCTGTCTAAGGATGGGCCACTTGTCCAAGCAGTTGGAGCCAAATTCTGTTCTTAGTCCAGGTATTTAGCAAGGGACTTAGAGACACAAACAGAACTGCTACCAGAAGCCAAGTGGACACCATTATGGTGCATGTAGTGAAAACTGAGAGAGTGAGAGAGAGAGAGAGACAGAAAACTGCATCTGCAAGAAGGTCAAAAGAGTCACTCATTGATATTGATTTTTAAAATTTCTTTTAATGATTTAATAACTATTTACTGAATTCATTCAGTGTGCCAGGCCTAGAGTAGGCTTCAGTGATGTAAATGTAAACAAAAGTGGCACAGTCTTTGACATCATGGAACATAGAGTCAAAGAGAAAGAGAAATATTAGTCTAATGGCCTTGAAAATAAAAACAAGTTACAATCATGAAGTGTATAATAAAGGACAACGTTGCTATGATAACCCATAAAGAGGTAACCTGACTTCTCAGGATCCCTTGCCTTCTGCTTTCTGGTCATATATGACCAATGGCAGGTACCAGTACCAGAGCAGACAGCAGAAAGGGACCGATATTTACATATTGTTTCCTCTACCTCCTGCCAATTATAGCTTTCTAGTCTCAGAGAAGCCTGTACATCTCCAGCAGCTCTGGCCATGTTCTCTTCATGGTTCCAGCTCTTGTTACTATAGCTCTTGTTATTGTTAGTATCTGGATGGCTTGAGATTAAAGCGTCCATGGTTGGCCTGGTGCATTGGCTCACACCTGTCATCCCAGCACTTTGGGAGACCAAATTAAGTTGCTTACTTGAACCCGGAGTTTGAGACCAGCCGAGGCAACAAGGTAAAATCCCTTCTCAACAAAAATATAAAAATTACCCAGGTATGGAGGCATGAGCCCCTAGTCCCAGCTACTCAGGAGGCTGAGGTAGGAGTATTGTTTGAGCCCAGGAGGCAGAGGTTGCAGTGAGCTGAGATCATGTCACTGCACTCCAGCCTAGGGGACAGAGCGAGATACTGCCCCCCAATAAACAAAAACAATAAAATATAAAAGTGTCTGTGGTAACAGTCATTCATTTCTTTTAAAATTTGATTGGGATATACCCTTCTTTTTCCTGCAAGGACAATGGCTGATGTCAGTTAGGTGAAACCTGGGGAAAGGCAGACTAGGAAGATGAAACAGCATGTGGGGTACAGGTGAGGATGGCAGGTAATAGGTGAGTGTGTCTGGAACATGGAACACAACCAATCTGACATGAGGCAGGAGATCTGATAAACATATGGGTCATTTGGGGGTTTTGTCTCTGTGATAAAAGCATTTCTGAAGGGTTTAAGTCAGACTATAACGAAGAGCTCTTTGAACAGTCTGACATAGAGCTGATGATTAATTAGACTAAGATGTCGGTAATGGAGGTAGACTAAGAAAAATTGAACTGAAAGGTTTAATCAGGGGTCAACAAAGTAAGGCCTGTGGGTTGGCTGTCATTGTAAATAAAGTTTTATCGGCACATGGCCACACCTGTTTATTATGTATTGTCTATGGTTACAACAGCAGAGGAGAGTAGTTGGAACAGAGACTGTATGGCCCATGAAGTATTAAATGCTTCCTGTCTCGTGCTTTAAGAAAAACCTTGTCAGCCCTGGGTTAAATCAGTAGTATTTGGCATTAGATTAGATATGGGGGTGAGGGCAAAAAAGGGAGGCAGGGGAGTCAGGGACAGAAGAAATGTGACTGCAGAAGCTCTTCTCTGACAGTGATAATCTTATTTTAGGTGCATGATTTTCAGATTTATAATATATATAATGTGTGTTATATATATTATAAATATATATAAAGATATGCAATATGAAAATATACGTAATCTTCTTGCATTCGCCACCAAATCATCCCAATGCTGAATAAGACTTCTTCTATTGTTCTTTTGTTTTAATTGCAAAAATCTAGTTTCCCCTTTGAAGAACAGAAGTAGAGAAAACATTAATTCACAAGGGAAAGGGCCATTTCTCTAATTTTGTTAGAATGTCTCAGGGCTCAATTCTCTTCTTTTATGTATATTCACTCTTCTTTTTTTGAAAAAAATCTTATCCCACCTCATGGCTCTAAATAATTTAAAATGATGACAACTAATAGTTTATATTTCTAGCCCAAACCTCTCAAACTCCAGACAAATAATTAATTACTTTCTCAACATCCCACTTGCATTTCTAATAGACATCTCACAATCACTGCATCCTTAACTGAATTCTTGACTTCCTTAAGTAGACCTACTCACAGTTTTCCCATTTCAGTTGATGAAAGTGCCATCCTTTCAGTCATTCAGGCCAACACCACTGGGATCCTCCATTAGCAACTGTGTTGCCTCTACCTTCAGAACATATCCAGAACCCCACCATCTTTCCCCTCCACCTCCATGGTCACCGTTCTGATCAGAGATGCCATCTTTCCTAGCCTGAATTTCTGTAATAGCTTCTAACAGGTCTACTTGCTTCTATACTTGGCCCACCCACTACAGTCTATTTTCAATGCAATAGAATGAACCTCTTAAAATAGAAGTCAGATCATGTCCCCTGTCTAATCAAAACTCTCCAACAGCCTCTGATTTTTACTTGCTCAAAGTACTTAATATTGCACACAAGATCTTACATAATCTGGCTTCCATATTCCTCTGGCTTCCAATATGTTTTCTTCACTCCACTACATCATAGAGCCTCCTTGAATTAACATGTTCTGAATCCAATGCATTCTAATAAAGGAGTGAAAAGTAAACCTGATTCCCAGGGACAGTTAGTGAGATGGTTGGAGGTATCCATTCCCTCCCGCACTCTCTTCTTTCCTTCCATCCTGGTATAAGTTATTAAGCAAAATCTTTAGTACCTTCTAATATGTGTTACACGACTGCTAGATGCCAGTGATAGGAAAATTCATAAAAGAGAGGAGGACACAATCTGGTGGGGAAAAATGATATGGAAACCAACCAATGCAAGACACTGTCAGAAGTGCAGGCATAGGGCCAGGCGCGGTGGCTCACGCCTGGAACCCCAGCACTTTGGGAGGCTGAGGTGGGCGGATTGCAAAGTCAAGAGATTGAGACCATTCTGACCAACATGGTGAAACCCCGTCTCTACTAAAATGCAATAATTAGCTGGGTGTGATGGTGCATGCCCGTAGTCCCAGCTACTCTGGAGGCTGAGGCAGGAGAATTGCTTGAACCCAGGAAGCAGAGGTTGCACTGAGCCGAGATTGTGCCACTGCACTCCAGCCTGG
>NW_016107442.1:699694-701971 GCF_001604975.1 Cebus imitator | reverse complement strand
AAAAAAAAAAAAAAAAAAAGAAGTGCAGGCACAGAATGATGGGATGTAATTTTAAAAAACTCACCATGTCTAAGTTGGGAAGGATAGAGATTCTGTATAATGGATGCAAGATCATTCCAACCAATGTAGTTTGGAAGAACCCAAAGCATTCTAAACTAGCTAATGAACTTCATGTTGCTCTATATCACTCAAGTATTTCCATAGTAACCAGGCCTGTGCTCTTGTGTGGAGCATGCGTGGCTAACCATTGAATTATATTCCTTGTGTCACCATTTAAGAGCAATATAAATTCCTCACGTTTTCAGAATGCTTCCCAACTTGAGACACAGACATTCTACCAAGAATAGATTTGACTTAATTATCTATATGTTTACAGTGTAAATGCAGCCTTTCTAAGAGAAGCCTACATTTGTTAAATCAGTCTATCAGATCACCTTCTTTCTAAGAGGAGGGTAAGTTCCATATTGAAATGAACACAGCCCAGAGACACTAAGAAATCTACCCAAGGGCACACAGCTGAGCAAGGGCTGTGACTTAATTTTTTTCTCAAACATTAGGTTTCCTGAATGCAAAGTTGTTTTATTTAATCCTACCTCATAAGATTGCTCTGAGCAGTAAAAGTGACATCTGAAACATGCAGGACACTCTCTATGCTATCCTAACGGTGCAGTAATTGCTAGTTTCTCCAATGCCCCACAGCCAACCTATTCTATTGGCTGTTGCAAATTCTAAGTTATAGACTATTAAATGATCCGTCAAAACTAGATATGGATGAAAATGCACTTTAAAATGACTTTGGGGAGGTAGAGGTTGCCAATTAGGTGGGTGGAAATGCTTTGTGTCCTGTAAAATCCAAGAGTTGTCTGTCACCAAGGACACCCTTGGAGAGAAACTGCTGAGTGAATCACCTTCCATGTGGGCCTCTATTGTTGGACACTACTAGACTCTTTAAAAGAGGTTGCTCTCAGCATCACATGTATTTACACTGGTTCTTGAGCATCATTATGGAAGGTGAATGGCCCAGTATAGTTCCCTCCCTCATATATGTGGCTTCCATATTCCTCTGGCTTCCAATGTCTTACTCACTCCACTACATCATAGAGCCTCCTTGAATTAACATGTTCCTAATCCAGTTGAAAAGTAAACCTGATTCCCAGAGGCAGTTAGTAAGATGGGTGGAGGTATCCATTCCCTTTATGCTCCTACATCAACTTGAGATCCTTTGATTGCACAGAGGCCTTTGGCTTAATGTAACAAAATAATGACTTTTTCTATTCCAATATTTCCATTGGTGTTTTACTTGAATCCCTATTTTACAACAACAACAACATCAACAAACTCTTAGTCTCAATACTTACACAGTTTCTTCTATGTCCAAAACACTCAATATTGAGTTCTCTCAATAAAAACAAAACTTGGAGGTATTTTTGAAAACAGTTCAGTTGGGGACTCTCTTTACTATCTAAGGCAGGGGTCCTCAACCCCTGGGCCATGGACCAGAACTGGGCTCCTTAGATACTGGGCTGCACAGCAGGAGGTGAGTGGCAGTTAAGTGAGCAAAACTTCATCTGTATTTACAGCAGTTCCCCATGGCTTGTGTTACTGCCTGAGCTCCGCCTCCTGTCAGATAAGTGACAGCATTACATTCTCTTAGGAGCATGAACCCTATTATGAAGCATGCATGCAAGGGATCTAGGTTGTGTGCTCCTAGAGAATCTAATGCCTGATGATCTGTCACTGTCTCCCTCAGATAGGACTATCTAGTGGCAGGAAAACAAGCTCCCACTCATTCTACATTACGGTGAGTTGTATAATTATTTCATTATGTATTTACTGTGTAATAATAATAGAAATAAAGTAAACAACAAATGTAATGTGCTTGAATCACTCCAAAACCATCCCCTGCTCTCTGCATCCATGTAAAAATTGTCTTCCATGAAATTGGTCTCTGGTGCCAAAAATGTTGGGGACCACTGATCTAATAAGGCATTTAACAAACTGTTTCTTACTTTTTTTTTTTTTTTCTTTTTGAGACGGAGTTTCGCTCTTGTTACCCAGGCTGGAGTGCAATGGTGCGATCTCGGCTCACCACAACCTCTGCCTCCTGGGTTCAGGCAATTCTCCTGCCTCAGCCTCCTGAGTACCTGGGATTACAGGCATGCACCACCATGCCCAGCTGATTTTTTGTATTTTTAGTAGAGACGGGGTTTCACTATGTTGACCAGGATGGTCTCGATCTCTTGACCTCGTGATCCACCCGCCTCGGCCTCCCAAAGT
>NW_016107442.1:695727-698474 GCF_001604975.1 Cebus imitator | reverse complement strand
TTTTGTATTTTAGTAGAGACGGAGTTTCACCATGTTGCCCAGGATGGTCTCGAACTCCTAACCTCATGATTCACCTGTCTCAGCCCCCCAAAGTGCTGGGATTACAGGCATGGGCCACCACGCCAGGTCATTTTTGTACCCATTTTACATTTGGTAAATTAATGTTTTGAGGGATGTTAAATAATTTACAAATCAGAGTCAAATTCTATTCTTCAATTGCTTATATTGTTTGATTACTATCTTTTTACTTTTATTTTGTGAATTCAGATTGATAAAACAGACAAGAGACTAAATGCTGTTATACAGTGACATTCTGGAAAATTCAAATTTCTGGGTACATTTTGATCTAAAGAACATAGAGATGTGTCTTTTTGTTGTTACACATGCAAAGAAGGCTTCTCTCCACTGTACAATATCCCATTGGCTTGGCTGTGAGCTCATCTGCTCTCATTCTCGGCTTCAGTTTCCTCAAATGGAAAATGAAACGCCTTAGGCTAAATGAGTTTTAGGATCCATTGGAAAGCTGACTTTATACAAACCCAAGTTATGTAGTCTAGTGCCTCTGGCCCACTCTACATGGCTGGCTTTCTGTTTTATGCTAAATTCTCTTTATAACAACTTCTAAAGTGAACCTTTTCTATAAAGTGCCTGATACAAAATATTTTAGGAATTTCGAGTTGTAAGTTATTTGTTGCAATTTCTCAATTCTGCATTGTAACACAAAAGACAATATGTAAATGAATGAGCGTGGCTGTGTTTCAACGAAATTATTTACATCAACAGGCAACAAAGCCACTAGACATTCCCAGTGCTACACACAGAGAAGAGCCTCGAAGCCCCTCGCGTCAACACATGGCAGATGAGGAATGACAGGAACATTTCAAACATTGCTTATATTCTCTGTCTAACTGTCCTCCTAGACACTTTGAAGATATTTCTTACTCACACAGCTTCTCAAAGAAAGGATAAAGAAAGCTTTTCTGTTTCTTTCTTATATGAGCCTGAGTGGCTTCTACTTGACATGGAATGTTTTGTGTTGCGTTTGCGCTGGGCTTAGAGGCTGAGAAGAGTCAATATCCAATGGGGGTGTTGTCTGGAGAGCTGGAGAATATATAAATATTGCATTTGGAATGTACTTTCCTCTTGAACAATCAACCTTTCTGCACAAGTTTGCTTGCTAAGGGTCTGTTATTGGCATTTTTGTTATAACTCCTCTAATACCAAGCCTTTTCAAAGGACTTACGACTCAGAACAAACATTCTTTTGAGGTTGAATCTGGCATTCTTGATTTAAGGAATACATTTCTTTGTATAAACTTTTCACAACACTTCCTGAACCTGTTTTAGGGATCTCAGAAAATCCTAGAAAAAAAAATTGGTGCCTCATGCTTGAGCTTCTAGCGGGTTTTGTGAGCTGAAAATGAGTAAACACGATCAAACATTATTTTTTATCCCATTTTTATTGGAAATCTCTCCTGGGATAGTGATTTGTAATTAATGATAGTTCAGGAAACCCTGACAACTATCTTACAGTTGGGGAAAGGTGATATAGGCTGGCTTGTGAAGCAGTGAGCTCCTTGTCATTAGATGTAATCAAGCAGAAATTGAGTAACCACCACTAATTATACTGTTCAGAAATTTTGCATCAGGTAAGAGTTTAAGAAAATAGACTCTGCAGAGACTCACCTCCCCACTGCTGAGGCAAAAGCAAGGAAAGGAGAGGAACAAGGCATAAAGCTTCCATACTCTCCCTTCTCTCCTCTCTCCTCTTTGAACTGGAGAAACTTGATCTTACTCTTTTTCATATTAGACGTTTAGGGGACTTTCTACGGAAGAAAGTGTTTTACCACTAATAATAATAAAATAAATAAATAAAATTTAAACCACTGGGCAACTGAGATCTTAAATTATCTTAAGATTTAAAATTTTCTACAAGTAGGCTTTGATACATTCCAAATAAGAACTCATTCCTGTCTGTCTCCCTCTCAGTATCTCTCTAATATCCACAAAACAAGCATGAAAACTTTTTATTCTAGATATATTTTTCAGCTACATTTGATAGAAGAGTAGAAAATTCTTCATATGTTTTTCATTTACAAGGGATAGCCATCAGTTTAGAATTTTGACCATCATTAATAAGTAAACTATTCAAAAGTCAAGAAGAGTTATGTTTATCTCAGCCCTTTAAGGATAAAAGGAAACCTTTAGTCGATATCCATTGGTCTGTTGCATCTTGGCTTTAGGGGCATGCTCTTTGTGTTATATCTTCACATTGCTTTTATAGCTAATTCTCTTAAAGAAGAATAGAGTCAGAAAATACCAGTCATGGAATTCAGAAAAACCTGACAATATTAGTATCAAACATTTATCAGGTATGGTAGGTAACTGATAAAAATTTACTGAATGAATGACTGAGGCCATGATTATAGATACTCTCTAAACAAATTCATCTATAAAACGAAGAATTTTGGGCAGGATGCAGTGACTCACATCTGTACTCCCAAGCACTTTTGGAGGCCAAAGTGAGCAGATCACGAAGTCAAGAGTTCAAGACCAGCCTGGCCAACATGGTGAAACCCCATCTCTATCAAAAATACAAAAAAATTAGCTGGGCATGGTGGCACATGCCTGTAGTCCCAGCTTCTCGGGAGGCTGAGGCAGGAGAATCACTTGAACCTGGGAGGCAGAGGTTGCAGTGAGACAAATTTGTGCCACTGCACTCCAGCCTGGGCAATAGAGTGAGGCTTC
>NW_016107442.1:677809-695617 GCF_001604975.1 Cebus imitator | reverse complement strand
ATCTCGGCTCATTGCAACCTCCGCCTCCTGGGTTCAGGCAATTCTCCTGCCTCAGCCTCCTGAGTAGCCGGGATTACAGGCATGTGCCACCATGCCCAGCTAATTTTTTGTAGTTTTTTTAGTAGAGACAGGGTTTCACCATGTTGACCAGGATGGTCTCGATCTCTTGACCTCGTGATCCACCCGCCTCGGCCTCCGAAAGTGCTGAGATTACGAATTTTTAAGCCACAGTCATTTGATTTAAATATGGGGCCAATAATATGGATTATAATAGCAATGTTGGAAAACTATTTCTAGCAATGAACTTTATAGCCATAAGCAGGCATTCTGCTTATATGAAAACCACAAACTGGAAAATATTGATTTGTCCTTTTTGTTCAGGTTATGAAGAAAACCACATATGGTCTCTCTGGCAAAAACTAGTGAATTTATGTTAAAAAGAATTTTTGTGTGTGTGTTGCAAGTGTTGTACACACATAATTACATGATAAACAAATATAATTCTATTTGATTTTCCAAGTAATTAGTATTTTAAATATTTGCAAAAAGGACTATAGCACACATAAAAAAGAGAGACATTGAGAAATCTGTTTTAAGTATAAAACCTAAGCAGTTGGCAGAGGACAAAAGGCAGAAATGTTTTACATCTCATTATTAGGATTCAGTGCATACTTATTGAAGAGTTCCTTTCCCCTAAACCCTAGAATTCTGGCATAGAACAGAACCAAAGTGAATTATATATAACCCTGAAGCTTCATCAAGAGAATCACTGGTATTTGTTTACAGATCAGTATTGAAAACAAATCAGCCTGCAGGCTTTAGCTGTATGGAAGGGTGCAGTTTGCCTCTCAAATAACCCAAGCTGGATTGAAAATGTTCTCTCTGGGCTCCTTATGTTCTTTATGTTTTGTTTATCCTTTCAAATGAAGAGTGAATGAGATGAGAATGGCCTTTGGCCTCAGCTGAGGTCTCTAATGCCCTATGATTGGGGCACCCTTGTCTTTCCCCTGGTTTTCCTTAGCATGGTTGCCTGTGATTCGTCCCAAAGTTGAGTTCTGGGTGACAGCCTGAGAAATCTTTAGTCGAAGTGATGGTTTTCCTCCATCAGTCACCAATAAAGGGACCTATTAATTTTCAAGGCATAGTGTAAGTTCCATCTGTTATCCTAAGTGTTTGTGGAGATTAGATGTCAGGGAGAAGAGTTACTGAATGAATTAAAAGTAAATGTCGCTTCCTAAAACTCAGCCCAGCAAACACAGCTTGGGGAAATATTTCCTTTTGCTTGAGTGACAGTTCTTGGAGTTAGGTAATGTGGTGCTTTCAGACACAGTTTACAACTGCAGAAACATACATTGCTGGACAACTGTCCTGCCCCCTAGGGTATGGATCACTGGACAGTTCTTTCTCACTGTCAGTTTTGCAAAGCCCAGAGGTGGATGCCTACATGACAGAACTGTACTGTCCAGCATGATCAATAAGACAACCCCATAAAGATCCAAAGCAATTTCCTTCTCTTATCCTTGCCTCTCAACTACATTTGCTTTTAATGGACATGAATCCAGGCTGGCAGTTGCTAAAAGATCCTGGGATTCAATGTTTTGTGTGAGAGCACCAAGCTTCATTTCTTATCTAAATTGCTAGCTGGTTCTTGTTTTTAAGCTTAAACACACTGAAGAACAGTTACTTCTGATGATTTTGTCAGAACTGCTACTTTCTAATTTGGCATTGCCTGCAATTTCCAACGCTAATTTTAATATATATTAAAATATTTTAGAATTAGAATATGACAGCCTACTAATCATTCAAATGAAAAAAACAGTAGAGTGGTTGAAATCAGCATTGTTCTCTATAGCAATAATAACAAGAAATTGGTATCTTTGTTCTACCACTCCTATGTGGCTCTGAGATTTTCAGCAAACTACAAATACATAACAATCTTATTTCACAAGTTATGACTCATGTTCATATTCCTTTGGACCTAGCAAATTTTCTTTTTTTAAATATATGTTTTATTGCATTTTAGGTTTGGGGTACATATGAAGAACATGCAAGATTGTTGCATAGGTATATACATGGCAATGTGGTTTGCTGCCTTCCTCCCTATCACCTATATCTGGCATTTCTCCCCATGTTATCCCTCCCCACCTCCCCACCCCCTGCTGTCCCTCCCCTGTTTCCCCTCTACAGACCCCAGTGTGTGATGCTCCCCTCCCTGTGTCCATGTGTTCTCATTGTTCAACACCCACCTATGAGTGAGAACATGTGGTGTTTGATTTTCTGTTCTTTTTGCTGGCAATGTCTAGCCATTGGAAAACCAAAAAGTATGCAATTTTTTTTACCTTGAGTCTTCATGAGCTAGGAGCCAATATATATGACAGAGTGGAGACTGTTTAGGAAAAGAAAGGAAAGGCAACTCATATTTATTGAGGCTTTATAACGTATGATTGTAGTGGGCACTGTTGGTGCTCTGCTCATATTCCCTTGGGTTATTCTTTACATTTTCTAGCACCTCTTGCTGCCTTGCTAAGCTTTTTCTTCATCTAATGGCCTGCATCTGTGGCTCAGCTAGGGAGCGAAGATGGCCCCGTATTGATGGAATCCCTGTGTCCAAGATGCAGAGTGGGAAGTGCTTGAGAGTTTGCAGCTTCACAATATCTTGTAGCTAGATTTATGAGTTGAGGGAGGAAGACAGTCTAGCTCTCTTGCCTTAAGTCACAGCAAAATCTGGAGCATAATTTGTGCAAGACATTTGCTCTCTGCACGATCACTCTGAGATTGGGACTGTACCTGAAATTATATCCTTGCTTGACTTCTCCCCACACTCTGTTACTTCTTTCTCCTGGGAACGCTTTCTCAGTAAATCACTTACTCCATAATCCTTGCCACAGAGTCTCCTTGGAACATACTTATGCTATGCCTTCTACATATACTGTATTCCATATGTTATGCCTTTTAGGTATACTGTATATTTAATCTGCACAAAAATTCTGCTAGGAAATGAAGGATCAGAGAGATCAATTAACCTGTTCAATATCATACAGGGATATATAGAATACATAGATCCACTTCAGAGAATAAAGGCATTAGGAGACTAGATTGCTCTTGCAAACTAGATCTGAATACTAACTTCTTACACAAAAGACATCATTTGAGTAGGAAAAGATAAGTGCAGATTTATTTTGCTGAAAATATATCAAGTATATAGAGTATTCTATTTTGGTACTGGAAGCAAATGAGTGTTAAAAACTGCTATGTGACTTGTCTCTTGACCGCTTTTTAAAATAAAGAACAGTTATGCATTGCATAATGATGCTTTGGTCAACAACAGACCACATGTATGATGATAGTCCCATAAGATTATAATTAAAGTAAACATGTATACCACCTTAGTGACATTGTAGACCTTTCAGCAGGATAAGATGTGGAGGTGGAAGATCTGATGATCCTGACCCTGGGTAGGTCTAGACTAGTGTATGTGTTCATGTCTTTGTTTGAACAAAACTCTTCAAAAGTAAAAATAAAGAAGTAAAACTATATATATATATATATATATATATATATATATATATAAAGAATATGAAGAAAATATTTTTGTACAGCTTTACAATGTGTGTGTTTTAAGCTAAGTGTTGTTATTATAAAATAGTCAAAAGCTTAAACAATGATCATTTATTTATAAAGTAATAAAGCTATAATTAGCTAAGGTTAATTTATTGTTGAAGAAAAATTTTTTTTTAAATTTAATGTAGCCAAAACGTAAAGTGTGTATAAAGTCCTGGGCCTAAACATTCATTCACCACTCCCTGGCTCACCCAGAACAACTTCCAGTCCTGCAAGCTCTATTCATGGTACATGCCCTACGTAAGTCTACCATTTTTTATCTTTTTTACACATTTTTACTATACCTTTTCTCTTACTTACCATTGTGTTACAATTGCCTGTGATACTCATACAATAGGTTTTATATTTCCAGTGTAGCAATGGGCTATATCATATAGCCTAGGTGTGTAATAGGCTACACCATCTAGGTTTGTGTAAGCACACTCTATGCAATGATGAAATTGCCTAATGATACATTTCTCAGAATGTATTCTTATTGTTAAGTAAGATGTGACTGTACTTGTGTCGGAAGTGGCTAGATCCACTATCACACGCTGGCTTTGCTAGACACAAATGAGTGATTTATAAGCAGGAAATCAATAAAATCATTCTTTACCAACCACAAAGGAAGTTAAGAAGCTTGGCAGAAAAAGGTCCTTCAAGCCTTCAACTTGGATTTTTTTTAATAGCAAATTAGTTTAAGTCAATGGCCACAAATGGAGAGAAATACAGTCAGTATTTAGCTTGATCTTTCTCATTAATAACTTCTACTATATCTCCCACAATTAATTTTATAAAGTAGCCCCCTGAAAACAAACAAACAAAATGCTTCCCATAACTTCTACAATGAAGTACTCTTCTCAGATTATCACTAAATTTAACCCAAAGATTCCATTATTTCTGCTTTTTTTTTTTTTTTAAATTACCTTTGGTGCTTGGGGAGTTCAGAGTTGCCACAGATGCAGGAGTTTATGACTCATATCAGAAGCACCACCAACAGTATCAGAAGGCTGCGACTGGTAGCCTGGCCTTCATCCTACATTTTCCTGGATCTTCCAGGTCATACACAAATACTGCCCAGTTCCCCTTTGGTTGAAGGAGGACTTCGAATCCCTTCACTAACATCCGACAACAGCAATGTAGGCAGAAAAAAGCCATAAGGTCTGAGTTCTATCAAGCAGTTGGAGGAATGACTTATAAGGGATTAAAGTCTCAGAAAATAGGATGTTATAAATATTAGCTTTCCATATGTGGATTCAACTAACACACATTAAATTCAAAGTATTTTCCAAAATCAACTTTATGAGGAAAGATATTTTAATTCATTTCATAGAAGTCTGAGGTTCAGAGGGGCTGATAATTTGCTCGCTCCAGTAAGTGAAAGAGTTGAGATTCACAGCTGGAATCTCCAATCTAAGCTCAGTGCTCCAGCTCCTTCACAGTGTCCCACTGGGCTCAGTGGTACACAATGAGAAAGGCATCCTGCGGAGGCTGGAGTGAACCGGGTCATCATTATGTTTCTGAGAGTTCACTGCAGGCAGTTTTGTCAACTGCACCAGATTGCGAGTGAAGCTGGAAGAGGCAGACATAGGACAGCTATGTCTTTAGAAATAAGCATCAAGAGAGAGTAGCCAGAGCTACTTTGGCTAGACTTAATTTAAGGGCCCTAGAGTTCTCCTCTGCAAGGAACTCTTATTCTATGTTATAGCACTCTATTTATTAAATTCATTCTTATATGGAGACGACAATGTGCCAGATCCCTACCCTCAAAGTACTTAAACTCTAATGGGAGAGACAAACAAATTGGAAAATTTCCAGTGGTTGTAACTCTTACTAATGAAATAAAGAGTGTGACAATGGAGAGTAACATTTAATTGTTCTTTTTTATGTAACCACTTTCACTAACAGACCATATGAGCTCCTAGGACTGATACTTTTGTTTTTTACTCATCTTTATATTTCAAATGTCTAGCATAATTTTGTATCCTCAATAAATGCTCATTTATTTAATGCATAGATGAGTGAACATATAAAGCAGCCTCTCAGTGATGTGCTCTGTATTAGTCTCTTCTCACACTGCTACAAAGAACTTCCTGGAGACTGAGTAATTTATAAAGAAAGGAGGTTGACTGGGCAGGGAAAATGTGGCACATATACACTATGGAATATTACGCAGCCATCAAAAACGATGAGTTCGTGTCCTTTGTAGGGACATGGATGAACTTGGAAACCATCATTCTTAGCAAACTGACACAAGAACAGAAAATCAAACACTACATGTTCTCACTCATAGGTGGGTGTTGAACAATGAGAACACACGGACACAGGGAGGTGAGCATCACACACTGTGGTCTGTTCGGGGGAAATAGGGGAGGGACAGCGGGGGGTGGGGAGTTGGGGAAAGACAGCATGGGGAGAAATGCCAGATATAGGTGATGGGGAGGAAGGCAGCAAACCACATTGCCATGTATATACCTATGCAAGAATCTTGCACATTCTTCACGTGCACCCCAAAACCTAAAATGCAATAAAAGAAAAGAAAAGAGGTTTAATTGACTCTCAGTTCTGCATGACTGGATGGCCTCAGGAAACTTACAATCAAGATGGAAGGGGAAGATGCACGTCTTACATGGCAGAATGTGAGAGAGAGTGAGTGTGTGAAGGATGAACTGTCAGACACTTATGAAACCACCGGATCTCATGAGAACTCACTCACTATCGCAAGAACAGCATGGGGGATGCTGCCTCCATGATCCAATCACCTCCTACCAGGTATCTCCCTGGACACATGGAGATTATAGGGATTACAATTCAAGATGAGATTTGGGTAGGGACACAAAGCCTCACCATATCATGCTCCAAAGGACTGCTAAGACAGAAATAAGTAGCTCAAAGGAAAGCCCACTTTTCCCCTTTGAAACTGAAGCTAAAATGCTTTCAGGCCATCTCTCTTTGATACATTTGGTCTTTCCATAATGAGAGACAGACTATTTACTCTGACACATTTTCTACTAGCGGCCACTTCCCATGAACATCTTATGGTGAATGAGGTTACAACTGGCTGTTTTCCAGAAATAATTAAAAGATAATTAAAAAGAAATATTAATCTGAGACTTCAGAACTTGTTGGATTTGAGTTTCTCAGTTGGTGTTAGAAGTGAAGTTTACTATCAAAATATTTTAAAAGTGCATTTTTTATACTGCTAAATTTTCTAAGTTGTCTCAAATCTAACACTGAAGCAGTACCTTCATAATATAACCCTCCTTTACTGCAATGCTACTTGAGGCAAAGTATATATAAAAATGAGAATTTAAAGAAACTTATATAATCTTTACTTCAACTCAGCCTTGACTAAACTCCAAGTTTCAGGTAAGGACTCACGAATGAGATCCCAGGTACCCGAAACACATAAACATGATGAAAACCATGAAGATGAAAATGACAAGAGTTGCTTTAAAATGTCTTATCCAAAATATAAAAAGTTTTCTTTTTTAATTTCCCAAGTGAAATTTATTTACCCTCTCACTTATATTATTTTGGTTAACTGTCTTCATGTGATAAGTGCATTTTTTGATTTAATGAAACAGAGTTAAAAAAAAAAAGCATAAAAATTACCATATAAGACCAGACCAATCAATGCCTTACATACTTTTATTTGTGTGGTTTGTCTTCTTTAGCCTTAACCACCAACATCCTCTTATCTTCTGCCCTGCGGTTTCCTAACGAGGATTTCTGAGAATGTATATGAATATCTGCAGATATTAAATAGTGATGACACATATAATAGTGAGGCTTTCAGATAACAACATATGTGAGCATGTGACACCTGTAGGGACATAGTTGGCTCTCAGTGAATGGTATATATTTAACATACCACACACACACACACACACACACACGAATGGAATCTGTTTCATTGGGGCTTCTCTATTGGCCTGTCAATAATGATAACTGGCACAATTATTGTGTGCATTCTATGTGCTTTCCTTGCTCAATGCAGTAGTCTATTGGAGGTTTCTCAAGCAATTTCAAACTTGAAGATTTAACTCCACATTTCAAAAACGTAGCCATGTAAAACAATTTTAAATTAAAGTAAATGTGTTTGGATTATGGCACAGGCAAGACAAAAGAAGGGTCTTCTCAAATAAGTTACTGTTTATGCTTCAATATCCCCACATCTGGGAAAGACAAATAACATTTCACTTTCTTTGTTCTATTTGTTGCTGAGCACAATTTAATTGCAACCAGATAGGAACTCATCCTGATGAAATGCAAAGAAGCTAAAAATGATCTTTTGGTTATGACAAGAAGTTAAGATTTTTGGTTTGGATAGTCACTAGAAGAAAAACAATTTTGGAGAAATCATGAGGGCATAAGCAAGCAGCATGCTGCAAATGTCTGGGAGGCAAATATTACTTATCTAAATGAAACACATTGTGGGTTTGGCAGCCAACAGCTTCCATGATAAAATCAGTGTGAAGCAGAAGATGTATATATCAGAACTGTGTTTGATGTTAGCCCTGCCACTTGCTGCTGTGATCTTATCTATAAAAATAAAGACAAAATGCCTTTCTTATACAAGGATGCTGCAAGAATTAGATTAGGTGACCCAGGTATGTGCAAGCCACCAGCACAATGCTTCCGTCAGAGCACACTCAATCAACAGCATTCTGTCATCTCCGGATTGATCTGGGTCTCAGTTTTCACATCTGTGAGATGGGACCCACCTTAAGGGTGTTGGGCATTTCTCTATGATTCTCAAAGGAAGCTCATCCGGCAATCCCAGTAGTGGGTATATAACCAAAGGGAATGAAATCAGTAGGCTGAAAATGCACTCCTATATTTATTACAGCACTACCCACAATAGCCAAGATATGGAATCAACCTAAGTGTCTATCAACAGATGAATGAATAAATAAAATTTGTTCTATATACACAATGAAATATTATTCGACCATTAAAAAATTAAATTTCTGTCATTTGTCACAACATGGACAAGCCTGGGGCACATTAGGTTAAGTGAAATAAGTCAGACACAGAAAGACAAATGTTACGTGATCTCATACATATGGAATCTAAAAAGTTGCTTTCATAGAAGTAGAGAGCAGAAGAATAATAGAGACTAGAGGTTGTGAAGGAGGCAGGAGGGGACATGGTACGCATTTGGTCAATGGATACAAAGCTACAATTTGATAGAAGCAATAAGTTCTGGTGGTCTAATTGCAGTGTAGGGTGATTAGAGTTAACAATAATGCATCGCATATTTAAAGTTAGCTAGCAGAGACATTTAGGAATGATTTCATCACAAAGAAATGATAAATGATAAATGCTGATTACTCTGATTTAATCATGTACTACTTATACATGTTTTGAAACATCATGTTGTACCCCATAAGTATGTACAATTATTATGTGTCAATTATGAAAAAGAAAAAAGAAGATGAGAATGTGTCTCCATTATACTATAATTTTGCTTGGGAAAGAAAGCATAATAAACATTATGGGACAAGACAGGGGCAGAAGTAGATTTCTTTTAAATGGGACAAATCAGAGTTCTAAATGACATGAACATATTTTAACAATGATGAATGTTACTATCTAGGGAAATTGATCAGTTCTTGCCAAGTGCTTTAAAGGCTCTGTTATCTTTAGACCACCTGGAGGAAGATTCCATTTATTTGTATGCCTTTTTCTGTTACATTGTGCAGCTTAATTAGCAAACAGTTACTGGAGGTGTTTCTAAGCACCAGGAGAAAACCAGATTGTCAAGAAAGTTTTCTTGACCTGTGACATCCAGGCAGTCTCTGTTATCCTCAGATTTATGTAGCGTGGAAAGAGCGTCTCATTAATGATCACCACACCCGGTGGATGTCCAGGAGCATCCTCTACTCCCCTTTAACACTCAGGGGTTGTGAATATATAGCTAGAGTTAGGCTGCTCTTTCACCAACTAGGAAGCACTTTTAAAACATCAGGATGCTTATCACAAAATCTGAGTCCATACCCAGATAAATTTTTTGTACTTTCATACAAGAGATGGAATTTTGCCATGTTGGCCAGGCTGGTCTCGAACTCCTGGCCTCAGGTGATCACCTGCTTTGGCCTTCCAAAGTGCTGGGATGACAAGCTTGAGCCATGGCACCCAGCCTGTATTTGTTTTTTAGATATATGGCCGAACAAGAAAATAGAACCAATATTTTTGGATGCTAATATATGCCAGAAACTGCTTTTTTTTCCAGACAAATAAATAATACCAGAAATAACTATTTATATATTACATATGTCCTGGCTGTGAAGATATCAGCTCTTTATTCTTTGACATTTCTGTTTTGAGTTTCAAAGTCAGAATTATAAGTAGAGTAGAAGAAGTTAGTATCTAGACTTTTAAATAAAGCCAGGGAATATTCTACTTGAAAAAAAAAAGGGAAACATTTGAAGGACAGAGTTACTAGTTAATTTGTATACTTTTATTACTGTCGTTTGTTTTAAGATGAAGTCCACTTCCCCCTCACACTATAAAGCATGAGCCTAAAGGAACAAAACATAAGAGGTGCAATTTTAGAACTGTCACCTTCTCTGCCTGAGAAAGTATCTCCACGGGTGCTTATTAATAATGATATATTTTAAAAAGTTGTAACAGAAAGTCCCAACATGTTGAAAATATATTATCTTCTCACTGACAAAATAGATAGCATTTATTGTCTCTATCATGTGTGGCAATTTATTAGGCACATGTGGCATCTCTTTTTCTAAGGCTTTTCTTGCCAGGACATTAATTTACTTCTTCAGGATTTTTTTTTTTGTGCCTTATCTTTTTAACAAGACTGAGCAGAAGGTTAAAGACTATGTCATAGATTTCTTGTAATCTTCCACGTACTTACCACACAATGATTAGCATAGATAATCTCATGGATACCATGTCTTCAATATGGCTTATAAGGAAATGATAGCTACCATTGTATTGAGTGTTTCCTATGTGATAGACATTCTGATGAGTTTTGTACACATACATTGGACACTTCCTACAATAATGCAGCTAAGGAGGTATTGTCTCTAATACATGAGGAAACGGAGTTAATGGTGAATCTCATATTACATAAACAGAAAGCAGAAGAGCCAAGTTTTCTCTGACTCTGAATGTATGTGTCTAAGAAAATTTTATTTGAGAAAAGCCTCATATTGATATATTTGATTTTAGTCTGTTATTTTGTCAATCCAATCTAATTCCACATGCCAGAACAATTGCCAAATATTCTTAACTAACCTCATGTCTGAGAGCCTTGAGCAGCTTTCAAATTTATTTGATAATAGAATCTGGCCTCCATAGTCTGGCTTTCAAGATATTTTTCCAGGGAAATGATCCAGATGGCCGAATAGGAACAGCTCTGGAGTGCAGTTCCCAGTGAGAACACAGAGGGTGAGTGATCACCATATTTCCAAAAGAATTTTAACTGCCCACAGACCAGGAGATTTCTGGGTAGGAAATGACGACAAGTCTCCAGCACTGCTGTTTCAGCCTGTGCAGCAGGTTTCCACACAAAAACTCAGACAAATCTGGGTACCATTTCAACTGGTGCCTGGAACACCTGGGAGACAGAGTCACCCATTCAACTGAAAGAAAAGGGGGCTGAAACAGGGATCCAGGTGATCTGACTCAACAGGTCCCACCCCCACAGAGACCAGCAATCTGAAACAATCTGGATTGCGAGTTTCACAGCAAGCACAGCTGGACCCAGGACAGTCCAGTTCTGTGGGGGGAAGGGCATGTGCCATTACTGAGGCAGTCCACCATTACTGAGGCAGTCCGCCATTACCGAGGCAGTCCACTATTACCAAGGCAGTCTGCCATTACAGAGACATTCCGCCATTAATGAGGCAGACAGCCATTACTGAGGCAGTTCTAACTATACTTCTATAAACAAAACCACAAGGAAGTTCACACAGCAGCTGGGCAGAGCCCATGGCAGCTCAGCAAAGCCTCTGCTGGCAGACTGTGACTAGGCTACCTCCCTGCTGGGCAGGGCATCTCTGAAAATAAGGCAGCAGCATGACAGGCACTTTTAAATAAAACCCCACCTTCCCAGGACAGAGCACCTGGGAAAAAAAGGTGGTTATGACTTCCGCTGCAGCAGACTTAAATATAAATGCCCAGCAGCTCTGAATGGAACAACAGAGCTCACAGCTCAGCACTTGAGTTCCTATAAGGGATAGAGTGCCTCCTGAAGCAGCTCCCCAACCCCTGTATATCCAAAGAGACACCTCATAATGGAGAGCTCAGGCTGACATCTGGCAGGTATTCTTCTGGGATATACAGGGACGAAGATAACAGAAAAAGAAACTGGCAGCAACCCTTACTGTTCCGCAGCTACTGTAGGTGATTTCCAGGCAAGTAGTGTCTGGAGTGGACCTCCAGTAGTCCTACAGCTGAGGGTCCTGACTGTTAGAAGGAAGACTAAAAAACAGAAAGAAATAACTTCATCATCAACAAAAAGGATGTCCACTCAGATACCCCATCCAAAAGTCACCAACTATAAAGATCACAGGTAGATAAATCCACAAAGATTGTGGATTTTGTGCTGGAAGAAGCCAGCACAAAAAGGATAAAAACACCCAAAACTAGAATGCCTCTCCTCCTCTGAGGAATCACAACTCTTCACCAGCAAGGGAACAAGGTAGGATGGAGAATGAGTCTGATGAATTGACAGAAACAGGCTTCAGATAGTGGGTAATAACAAACTTCTCTGAGCTAAAAGAATATGTTCTAACCCAATGCAAAGAAACTAAGAAACTGAAAAAAGTTTTGACAAACTGCTAACGAGAATAAACAACTTAGAGAAGAAAATAAATGAATTGATAGAGCTGAAAAACATAACATGAGAACTTCATGAAGCATACACAAGTTTCAATAGCCAAATCGACCAAGCAGAAGAAAGGATATCATAGATTGAAGATCAACTCAATGAAATAAAACAAAAAGGCAAGAATAGAGAAAAAAGAGTGAAAAGAAATGAACAAAGCCTCCAAGAAATATGTGAAAAGACCTAATCTACGTTTGATGGGTGTACCTGAATGTGACGAAGAGAATGAATCCAAGCTGAAAAACACTTTTCAGGATATTATCCAGAAGAACTTCCCCAACTTAGGAAGCCAGGCAAATATTCAATTCCAGGAAATACAGAGAACATCACAAAGGTATTTCTCAAAAAGAGCTACCCCAAGGCACATAATCGTGAGATTCACCAGGATTGAAATGAAGGAAAAAATGCTAAGGGCAGCAAGAGAGAAGGGTCAGGTCACCCAAAGAGGGAAGCCAATCAGACTCACAGCAGATCTCTTGGCAGAAACCCTATAAGCCAGAAGAGAGCGGGGGCCAATATTCAACATCCTTAAAGAAAAGAACTGTCAACCTAGAATTTCATATCCACCAAACAAAGCTTCATAAGCAAAGGAGAAATAAAATCCTTTACGAACAAGCAATTGCTCAGAGATTTCATCACCACCAGGCCTGCCTTACAAGAGCTCCTGAAAGAAACACTAAACATAGAAAGGAACAGCCAGTACCAACCATTCCAAAAATGCACCAAATGGTAAAGAGCATCGACACAATGAAGAAACTGCTTGAACTAACAGGCAAAACAACCAGCTAGCATCAAAATGCAGGATTGAATTCACACATAACAATATTAACCTTAAATGTAAATGGGCTAAACGCCCCAATCAAAAGACACAGACTGGTAAGTTGGAAAAAAGTCAAAACTCATTGGTGTGCTGTATCCAGGAAACCCATCTCACATACAAGGATACACATATGCTCAAAATAAAGGGATGGAGGAGGATTTACCAAGGAAATGGAAAGAAAAAAGGAAAAAAAGCAGGATTTGCAATCCTAGTCTCTGATAAAATAGACTTTAAACCAACAAAGATCAAAAGGACATTACATAATGGTAAAAGGATCAATGCAACAAGAAGAGGCAATGACCCTAAATATATACACACCCAATACACAAGCACCCAGATACATAAAGCAAGTTCTTAATGACCTACAAAGTGACTTAGACTCCCACACAATAATACTGGGATACTTTAATGCTCCACTGTCAATATTAGACAGATCAACAAACAGAAAATTAAGAAGGATGTCCAGGGCTTGAACTCAGATCTGGACCAAGCAAACCTAATAGACACTTAAGAGAACTCTCCACCCCAAATCCACAGAATATACATTCTTCTCTGCACCACATCATGCCACACCTACTCTAAAATTGACCACACAATTGGAATTAAATCACTTCTCAGAAAATGCAAAAGAATGGAAATCATAACAAACAGTCTCTCAGACCACAGTGCAGTCAAATTAGAACTCAAGATTAAGAAACTAACTCAGAACTGCACAGCTTCATGGACTGAACAACTTTTGAATGTTGACTGGATAAACAATGAAATGAAGGCAGAAATAAAGATGGTCTTTGAAGCCAACGAGAATGAAGACACAACATACCAGAATCTCCGGGACACATATACAGCAGTGTCTAGAGGAAAATTGATAGCAATAAATGCCCACATAAGAAGCAAGGAAAGATCTAAAATAGACACCATATCATGAAAATTGAAAGAGCTAGAGGAGCAAGATAAAAAAAACTCAAAGCTAACAGAAGACAGGAAATAACCAAGATCAGAGCAGAATTGAAGGAGATAGAGACAGAAACAACCCTTCAAAAACTCAATAAATCCCGGAGCTGGTTTTTTGAGAAGATCAACAAAATAGACCACTAGCCAGATTAATAAAAAAGCGAAGAGAGAAGAATCAAATAGATGCAATAAAAAATGATAAAGGGATATCACCACTGATTCCACAGAAATACAAGCTACCATCAGAGATTACTACAAACAATTCTATGCACATAAACCAGTAAACCTGGAAGAAATGGATAAATTCCTGGACACTTGCACCAGCCCAAGAATAAACCAGGAAGAAGCCAAAGCCTGAATAGACCAATAACGACCGCAGAAGTTGATATAGCAATTAATAGCCTACCAACCAAAAAAAGCCTAAATCCAGATGGGTTCACAGCTGAATTCTACCAGACATACAAAGAGGAGCTGGTACCATTCCTTCTGAAACTATTCCCAAAAAGAAGGAATCCTTCCCAAATCATTTTATGAGACCAACATCATCCTGATACCAAAACTCGTCAGAGACTCAACAAGAAAAGAAAACTTCAGGCCAATATCCATGATGAACATAGATGCAAAAATCTTCAATAAAATACTGGCAAGCCAATTGCAACAGCACATCAAAAAGCTTATCTACCATGATCAAGTAGGCTTCAGCCCAGGGATACAAGGCTGGTTCAACATACGCTAGTCTATAAACGTAATCCACCACATAAACAGAACCAAAGACAAAAACCACATGATTATCTCAATTGATGCAGAGAAGGCCTTTGACAAAATTCAACAGCCCTTTATGCTAAAAGCCCTCAATAAACTAGGTATTGACGGAACGTATCTCAAAATAATAAAAGCTATTTATGACAAACCAACAGCCAATATCATACTGAATGGGCAAAAACTGGAAGCATTCCCTTTGAAACCTGGCACTAGACAAGGATGCCCTCTCTCACCACTCGTATTCAATATAGTATTGGAAGTTCTAGCAAGAGCAATCAGGCAAGAAAAAGAAATAAAGGGTATTCAAATAGGAAAGGAGGAAGTCAAATTGTCTCTATTTGCAGACGACATGATTGTATATCTAGAAGACCACATTGTCTCAGTCCAAAATCTCCTGAAACTGATAAGCAACTTCAGCAAAGTCTCAGGATACCAAATCAATGTGCAAAAATCACAAGAATTCCTATTCACCAATAACAGACTTAAAGAGAGCCAAATCAAGAACGAACTGCCATTCACAATTGCTACAAAGAGAATAAAATACCTAGGAATACAAGTAACAAGGAATGTAAAGGACCTCTTCAAGGGGAACCATAAGCCACTGCTCAACAAAATAAGAGAGGACACAAACAGACGGAGAAACATTCCATGTTCATGGTTGGGCTACATGTTTTAACAAAAAAACACATGAAGCCTACGTAGCAATGGGACGGCAATCTTGAAAACCCAGCAGTGCCTACAGGTTAGTGGAAGAGGCGGGCCTAATCTCCCAGTATAAACAAAAAAGACACAGGAAGATTCCCTGGTAACCTGAAGGAGTCCCTAGAAACCCAGTAGTGCCCCCACAGGCAGACAAGCGACCTCATCAAGCAGCTCCCCTGACCCCACAGCCAGGTAAATCCACAAAGATGGGAAAAACCAGTGCAAAAAAAGATGAAACCATCAAAGACCAGAATACCTCTTCTCCTTCAAGGGATAACAACTCCTCAACAACACAGGATCTCAACTTGACCGAGGAGTGTGACGAATTGACAGAAACAGGCTTCAATAGGTGGATAATAACAAATTTTTCTGAGCTAAAGGAACACGTTCTAACTCAATGCAAAGAAACGAAAAACCTTGAAAAAAGATTAGATGAAATGCTAACTAGAATAACCAGCTTAGAGAAGAACATAAATGACTTGATGGAGTTGAAAAACACAGCACAATAATTTCGTGAAGCATACACAATTTTTAATAGCTGAATTGATCAAGCAGAAGAAAGGATATCAGAGATTGAAGATCAACTCAATGAAATAAAAAGAGAAGGCAAGAAAAGAGAAAAAAGGGTGAAAAGAGATGAACAAAGCCTCCAAGAAAAATGGTATTATATGAAAAGACCTAATCTACGCTTGATCAGTGTACCTGAATATGATGGGGAGAATGAATCCAAGCTGGAAAACATGCTCCAGGATATTATCCAGGAGAACTTCCCAAGCCTAGCAAGGCAGTCCAAATTTCAAATTCAAAAAATACAGAGAACTCCACAAATATATTCCTCAAGAAGAGCAACCCCAAGGCAATTAATCATCAGATTCACCAGGTTCAAAATGAAGGAAAAAATGCTAAGGGCAGCCAGAGAGAAAAGTCAGGTCATCCACAGAGGGAAGCCAATCAGACTCACAGCAGATCTGTTGGCAGAAATCCTACAAGCCAGAAGAGACTGGGGGCCAATATTCAACATACTTAAAGAAAAGAACTTTCAACCCAGAAACTCATATCCAGCCAAACTAAGCTTCCTAAGTGAAGGAGAAAATAAAATCATTTACGGACAAGCAATTACTGTGAGATTTTCTCACCACCAGACCTGCCCTACAAGATCTCCTGAAAGAAACACTAAGCATGGAAAGGAACAAGTACCAGTCACTGCAAAAGCAAACCAGTTGGCAAACACCAAAAATGCAATGAAGAAAATGAGTCAACTAATGGGAAAGAAAACCAGCCAGTAACAAAATGGCAGGATCAAATTCATGCATAACAATATTAATCTTAAATGTAAATGGCCTACACGTCCCAATCAAAAGACACAGACTGGGAACTGGAGAAAAAGTCAGAACCCATCAGTGTGCTGTATTCAAGAAACCCATATCACATACAAAGACACACATAGACTCAAAATGAAGCGATGGAAGATTTACCAAGCAAATGGAGGACAAAAAAAAGCAGGGGTTGCAATCCTAGTCTCTGATAACATAGACTTCAAAGCAACAAAGATCAAAAGAGACAAAGAAGGACACTACATAATGGTAAAAGTATCAATCCAACAGGAAGAGCTAACTATCCTAAATATATACGCCCCCAACACAGGAGCACCCAGATACATAAAGCAAGTTCTTAACAACCTAAAATGAGACTTAGACTCCCACAAAATAACAGTGGGAGACTTCAACACTCCACTGTCAATATTAGACAGATCAGCAAGACAGAAAGCTAACAAGGATATCCAGGTCTTGAATGCAGAGCTGGACCAAGTGGACCTAATAGGATATAAAGAACGCTCCACCCCAAATCCACAGAATACACATTTTTCTCAGCACCATATTGCACTTACTCTAAAATTGACCACATCATTGGAAGCAAATCACTCCTCAGCAAATCCAGAAGAACAGAAATCATAACAAACAGTCTATCAGACCACAGGGCAATCAGACTAGAACTCAGGATCAAGGAATACACTCAAACCTGTACAACTACCTGGAAACTGAACAACTTGCTTCTGAATGTCGACTGGATATACAATGAAATGAAGGCAGAAATAAAGATGTTCTTTGAAACCAAC
>NW_016107442.1:666456-676144 GCF_001604975.1 Cebus imitator | reverse complement strand
GTGAAAATGGCCATTCTGCCCAAAGTAATCTATAGATTCAATGCTATCCTGATAAAGCTACCAATGACCTTCTTCACAGAATTGGAAAAAAACACTTTAAACTTCATATGGAATCACAAAAGACCCTGCATAGCCAAGACAATCCTAAGCAAAAAGAACAAAGCCGGAGGCATCACACTGCCAGACTTCAAACTATACTACAAGGCTACAGTAATCAAAACAGCATGGTACTGGCACCAAAACAGAGACATAGACCAATGGAAGAGAACAGAGACCCCAGAAGAAACGCCACATATCTACAACCATCTGATCTTTGACAAGCCTGGCGAAAACAAGCAATGCATAAAGGACTCAATACTTAATAAATGGTGTTGGTAAAACTGGCTAGCAATGTGCAGAAAGCAGAAACTGGACCCCTATCTGTCATCTTACACTAAAATTAACTTCAGTTGGATCAAAGATTTAAACATAAATCTTAACACCATAAAAACACTAGAAGAAAACCTATGCAAAACCATCCAGGACATAGGCATAGGCAAGGACTTCATGACTAAAACAAAAAAAGCGATGGCAATAAAAGCCAGGATAGACAAATGGGACGTAATTAAACTCCAGAGCTTCTGTATAGCAAAAGAAACCATCATTAGAGTGAATCGGCAACCAACAGAATGGGAAAAAAGTTTTGCAATTTACCCATCTGACAAAGGACTAATATCCAGAATCTACAAAGAACTAAAACAGACATACAAGAAAAAATCAAACAACTCCATTCAAAAGTGGGAGAAGGATATGAACAGACACTTTTTAAAAGAAGACATATATAAGGCCAACAAACATATGAAAAAATGCTCATCATCACTGGTCATTAAAGAAATGTGAATCAAAACCACACTGAGATATCTCACACCAGTTAGAATGCTGATCATTAAAAAATCTGGAGACAACAGATGCTGGAGAGGATGTGGAGAAATAGGAACACTCTTACATAGTTGGTGGGAATGTAAATTAGTTCAACCATTGTGGAAGGCAGCGTGGTGATTTCTCATGGATCTAGAAATAGAAATTCCATTTGACCCAGCAATCCCACTACTGGGTATATACCCAAAGAACTATAAATCATTCTACTATAAAGACACATGCACACGTATGTTCATTGCAGCCCTCTGTCCAATAGCAAAGATTTTGAACCAACCAAAATGCCCATCAATGATAGACTGGACAAAGGAAATGTGGTACATATACACCATGGAAAACTATACAGCCATAAAAAATGATAAGTTCATGTCCTTTGCAGGGACTTGGATGAATCTGGAAACCATCATTCTCAGCAAACTGACACAAGAACAGAAAGCCAAACACGGCATGTTCTCACTCATAGGTGGGTGTTGAACAATGAAAACACAGGGACTCAGGGAGAGGAGTATCACACACTGGGGACAGTTGAGGGGGGTAGGGGAGACACAGCAGGGGTTGGGGAGGGAGGGGGGGGTGAGGAGGTATAACATGGGGAGAAATGCCAGATATAGTAAGCACCTAAAGTAAAATAAATAAATTTTTTAAAAAAGAAAAGAAAATGGACATACTGCCCAAAGTAATTTATAGATTCAACACTGTTCCCAACAAGCTACCTATTATCCTCTTCACAGAATTGGAAAAAACCACATTAAACTTCATATGGAACCAAAAGAGTGCCCACATAGCCAAGTTGATTCTAAGCAAAAAGAACAAAGCCAGAGAAATCATGCTACCTGACTTCAAACTATACTACAATGCTATAGTAATCAAAACAGCACAGTACTGGTACCAAAACAGAGATATAGACCAATGGAACAGAACAGAAGCCTCAGAGGCAACGCCACACAGCTACAACCATCTGATCTTTGACAAACCTGACAAAAACAAGCAATCAGGAAAGGATTCCCTGTTTAATAAAAGGTGTTGGGAAAACTGGCTAGTCATGCACAGAAAGTAGAAGCTGGACCACTTCCTGACACCTTACACTAAAATTAACTCCAAATGGATTAAAGACTTAAACATAAGACCTAACACCATAAAAACCCTAGAAGAAAACGTAGAAAAAATAATTCAGGACATAGGCACAGGCAAGGACTTTATGACTAAAACACCAATAGCATTGGCAACAAAAGCTAAAATAGACAAATGGTGTCTAATTAAACTCCAGAGCTTCTGCACAGCAAAAGAAACAATCATTAGAATGAACCAGCAACCAACATAATGGGAAAAAAATTTTTGTAATCTACCCATCTGACAAAGGACATATATCCAAAATCTACAAAGAACTAAAACAGGTTTACAAGAAAAAACAAACCCATTCAAAAGTGGGCAAAGGATATGAACAGACACTTTTCAAAAGAAGACATATCTGAGGCCAACAAACATATGAAAAAATGCTCATCATCACTGGTCATTAGAGAAATGCAAATAAAAACCACATTGAGATACTATCTCATGCCAGTTAGAATGGTGATCATTAAAAAATCTAAAGACAACAGATGCTGGAGAGGATTTGGAGAAATAGGAACATTTTTACACTGTTGGTGGGAGTGTAAACTAGTTCAACCATTGTGGAAGACAGTGTGGCAATTCCTCAAGGACATAGAAATAGAAATTCCATTTGACACAGCAATCCCATTACTGGGTATATACCCAAAGGATTATAAATTATTCTACTATAAAGACACTTGCATACGTATGTTCTTTGCAGCACTGTTTACAATAGCAAAGACCTGGAACCAACCCAAATGCCCATCAATGATAGACTGGACAAGGAAAATGTGGCAAATATACACTATGGAATACTGTGCAGTCACAAAAAATGATGAGTTTGTATGCTTTGTAGGGACTTGGATGAACCTGGAAACCATAATTCTCAGCAAACTGACACAAGAACAGAAAATCAAACACCGCATGTTCTCACTCATGGGCGGGTGTTGAACAATGAGAACACATGGACACAGGGAGGGGAGTATCACACACTGGGGTCTGTTGGGGGGGACTAGGAGAGGGACAGTGGGGGTAGGTGGTTGGGGAGAGATAACATAGGGAGAAATGCCAGATATAGGTGATGGTGATGGAGGCAGCAAACCACTTTGCCAGGCAGGTACCTATGCAACAATCCTGCATGTTTTTCACATGTACCCCAGAACCTAAAGTGCAATAAAATAAAATTAAAATTAAATAAATTTCTCCATTAATTAATTTAAATCTCATCTTTTCTCATTCTCCTTTAAAGCTCATCTGACCATTAAAAAAATAAGTTTCTGCTAATAACATGTAAATTCAGCAGTCAGTCATCTGCAACTCTCCACTCTATGGAGGGGGCCTAGTTATATGATGGGAAAAACAATTGGGTTTGAAAGTTTTTAGTACATTCTTACAGCCGCATTTTTAAATTCCTTGATCACTCTGTCTACAACTGTAGACCTAGCCTCACGGTTATTTTGTATCCCTTTACCCTGAGTTATTTTTCTTCATAATACTAATTAACTGTATTTGTCAGGTTAAGTAATGCTACGTTATTCTATGGAAATAAACAGACCTTAGATCTCAGTTGGTTATCAGAATCAGTTTTTTTTGTGTGTGCTTTCATTATAGCTTGATATGCATCAGATCTTCCTCCTCTATCGCATTGCTGAGTGATCTGGAACATGTAAACTCTAAAGAGAAGATGACAAGTAGCGATGGAAAAGGCTCTTCACTGGCTTGGCTTGAAAGTGACACCCATCGCTTTTGTTCACCAGTCAATTGAACAGAACTAGTCAGGTGGCCCTAATCTAATTGCAAATAATGCAGGGGAATTCAGACGAGCACATGTACATTTGGTAAGCACTATCTCTACCACACTATCTCACAGAAGAGCATATATTTATTTCTTTCTCTCCTCTCTCTCCCTTCACTAAAAGATTCATTTATATGGTTGAAGATTTTGTTTTATTTTCCATGCCAATAAGATCAAGTGGAACACAGTGGTTACTCAAATTGTTGAGTAAAAAAATGCATGTAATTGATTAAAGATGGCCACACATTCTTTGACAGTTCTTTCATTGAGAAGAAATGAAAATGAAATTCATGATAACTTTGACCAAACAATACAGCAGAAGTGGCAGTATGCTAACTGTAGGTCTAGCTTGCAAAAGAGTAGACAGTTTCCACTTTCTTCCTAGTGGGGCCTATCTTGAAGCAAGGAAGCACACAATAGCCACTTGGAGATGCTGCATGGAAAGGGAGGGAGTGAGGGAGGGAGAGGGAGGGAGGGAGGGAGGGGAGGGAGGGAGAGAGAGAGAGAGAGAGAAAGAGGAGTGGGAGAGGGAAGAGACAGAGACAGATCTAAACAACCCCATTTCAGTAGTTTTTATCGTATCTGAGGTCACAAACATTGTAGAGCAGAGATATATCATTACCCTCTAAATCCTTGACCCACAAAATAATACATAACAATAAACAAGTGTTGTTGTAAGCCCCTAAGTTTTGGAATTATCTATTAATATTACGCAGCCATAGATAATTGGACTAATATTTATAATGACTGACCCTTGCCTGTTCGATCTGAGAACCTACAATCTAAATCATACACATTTATTATCTCCAAGGACCAAAGGCTCAATGTTTTAAAAAGATGCCTATATTTTCATATCAATTTACAAGGGCTTCTATTCTGTGAAGTCTTTACCCTCTCTCTGGTCTAATTTTGAGGACTGTCTTCTTTTACATACCCTAAATGTTCTGCATGGGCACATCCTGCCATCGCGCTCAGGACACCTGATTACTTCTGTGTATTTATTCTTCCTTCACTGTAATCTGTACAATGATGTTCACTGTGTGACACATTCCAGGACACATTTCTCAGTGGCCCCTAATCATTCTACACCCTTTGCCTTCCACCCCAGGAGACAATTTGAAACACAAGTGAAAGAGAGTAATGTTCTTAGAGGCATGGATTTTAACCTATGTCAATGAATTAAAAGCAATTTAAAAAACAAATTTCTCACTTTAGCTATTCTTAATCTCACTTGTATATACATTTTCCAACCGACTCTCATGTGTCTTACAGCTCATGTAACCACCAATTCAGTCACCAGAGGTGACAGCAGCTGCTATCATACACTCATTGGTTTAAACATTTTTGTTTTCCTATTAGTTGCAAAACTTTTAAGAGCAGGCAGCTTGAGTCTCAGTTACCCACTTGAGGTAACCCACATCTGCTATTATTTGTATGAGTAAGTGAAGATATAATTGGCAATGTCATGCAAAACTGGAAATATTTATTTTTTTAAAGCCATTTGGGCCTATAATTTAATCACAAGATAATTATACTTGGAATGCAAAAGGATTGGATCATGGTGGCACTGTTTTAAAGTCTCCTTTAAATATAATGAAATATTGCAATAGGTGGTCATAACTGCAGTTTGACCCCGATTAATATAAAATAATTGGGGAGTAAATTTCCATCCTGTTCTAAATCCACAGCTCTTTGGCTACAAGGCAAAATGAATGTGAACATTTTCTAAGTATCACTAAAAATAGCTTAAATATCTAAGTAAATTTAGAAATGATAAATCAATCTCCATAGTTAAAGACTGCAATTTAAAAAATCTTATTAAGCAAGACTCACATAGTTTCAGGAATGTTCTCAAAATAAAACTGTCTTACAAACCAAAGGCAACAAACATAGTTGAATAATTCTATACTACTTTTACAAAAATATGGCATTATAGCATAAGGTAAATATAGTGGTTCAACCAGCTAAGTAAACACTAATTAAGAATTAACATTGATCACAGCAATAAAGGATATTTTCCTCTAATCAATCACTTAGGTTCAGAAACACCATATTTATCTTAAAACATTCTCATTAGGCAAAACTACTTGATAAATTGAGTCACTGGAGATCAGAAGCATGCATCCAATTAAGAAGAATGTTATTGAGTGATTTTCATTTACTGGCCTCTTCTGTTCTCTGTATTTTAGTTCATGTTCAGCACCTCATTGAAAAGAGTTATATCCCAATTCATTTTATTGCCCAAGACCTCTTTCAAAAAACGGCTCTGGCCTGTAATCCCAGCACTTTGGGAGGCCGAGGCGGGTGGATCACGAGGTCAAGAGATTGAGACCATCCTGGTCAACATGGTGAAACCCCGTCTCTACTAAAAATACAAAAAATTAGATGGGCATGGTAGCGCATGCCTGTAATCGCAGCTACTCAGGAGGCTGAGGCAGGAGAATTGCCTGAACCCAGGAGGCGGAGGTTGTGGTGAGCCGAGATCCCGCCATTGCACTCCAGCCTGGGTAACAAGAGCGAAACTCCGTCTCAAAAAAAAAAAAAAAAAAAAAAAAAAAAAAAACAACAACAATAACAAAAAACGGCTCTGGAGATTCCTGGTTAGAATATATTTTCTCTTCTCCTAAGCTTCCATAACATGCCTCAGGAATTTGGTATTTCTCCCTCTGAATTGTAATTATTTCTCTGTATTAGCTTTTCTGCCAGTCTGGGGGTTCCTCAAAGAGCTGAGCCCATGTTTTATTCATGGTTGATCCTCTGTGGGGCACAGCACTTGGGCCTCCCTTCTTTGAGCAATCAAAAACAAAAGTGTCATTTTTCTTTCACTTATTTTCACCTCCACATCCTTTTCTAAGAAAGACCTTTTCGACCGGGCGTGGTGGCTCACGCCTGTAATCCCAACACTTTGGTAGGCTGAGGTAGACGGGTCAGGAGGTTAAGGGATCGAGACTATCCTGGCCAAGACAGTGAAACCCTATCTCTACTAAACATACGAAAATATTAGCTGGCTGTGATGGCAGATGCCTGTGGTCCCAGCTACTCAGGAGGCTGAGGTGGAGGAATCACTTGAACCCAGGAGGCAGTGGTTGCAGTGAGCCGAGATTGCGTCACTGCACTCCAGCCTGACGACAGAGCAAGACTGGTCTCAAAAAAAAAAAAAAAAAAAAGAAAGAACTTTTCAAGTCATTGGTAGTTTTGAAGAGGCTACATTTAAGTTCTGATAGATAAGCAAGGTAATCAACAAATCTAGCAGTATAGAGAAAAAGTTCCTTCCTGTAGTGGTGGTGATCTGTTATATATTTTATTTGAATTTTGAGGTCCATTTGCTTTTATTATTGACAGGTGATTTTTTGTTTGTTTAATTAAAAGCAGTAATTAAGTTTCCCTTAATTACATGTTTTATTTGCCGATAGGTGGTATATCTAGGCATTCATATTGTAAAAAGAAATGGAACTCATTTGTCTGAATCATAATGTGCAGAGGTATAGAGGTTATCCATATATTGTTTAGTTCTTTTTAAATTTTACACATAATAAATGATTCTCAAAATGGCAGTGAGGAAAAAACAGCTCATTCTTTATATTTTGAAACTTTTTTGGCCCTGAACACAAAACCTTAATTACAATATTTAATTTATTAGATAAAATGAGCTTCTATAACATTTGAGAGTGAGCAGCATATTGCGGAAGATGCTTGGAAGAGTCAGGCTGATCTAGCTCCAAGAAGCTTCTGATTAAATATCAATATTATGAGGTTTGAAAAAGGTTCACACCCACTACTTTACAACATGAAGTAAGATTTAGGCTACAAGAGAGATGCAAGCTACAAATATGAAATAAGTTTGGGCTGTAAGGATAATTGACTCTAATACAAGTTCAGGAGTGTTTTAGATTAGCAAAGTACAAATGGTATTTCAGCTGTTAGATATTTAATAAAATAACTACACCTCAATACATTGAAATTTAGGAATAAACAGAAGATTAGTCAGATTCCATTTTTGCAATGTCATTTATTACAATTTTCTCCTATTTTCCCTGTTCCCATCCTAGTATACCAAATTATCATCATATGTCCTCCCATCCATGATTCTAAAATTTTAGATAAGGAAATTTTCCAAGTGTTTGGAATTGAGGTCTATGCTCATGCCCTTTTACAAGAATTCCAAATTCCTTCAGCTTAATCTCATTATATCTTCTTTTAATATCCCTGAACTAAATGACCTTAATCTAAAATTTGTACATACAACCAAAATGACAAAGGTGCTTTTCATGAATCCCCAAACCTCCTGATATTGTATATAAAATTGTGAATTTTCCTGGAGTTAGATTACATGACCATGGTCAAATTCTCAAAAGGAGCTCCTGCCCCACTGAATTTAAGAAGTTCTAGTACTTCCAGACCATTGGTGATATGTTACACAAAAGGCGCTTGTAATGGTAGCCTTTAAGATTTCTAGGAAGTATGCAGAAAATTTCCTGAAGGTAATGGTCATCAAAAGAGTGACCATGGAATCTCTTCTTTTGCAAGGCATTCATTATTGAGTAGCTCCTTATCTCTTGGTGTAATTTTGGCATGAAGTGAAAAGTGTAACCTCTGAGTGTCGTTTCCCCTTCTGTTCCTCCTCTGTCTTTTTTAGGCATAATAGGATCATCTATTGACTTGAATCAGAGTCACATTCAAAGCCGTGATCATTATTGACTTGGCACTCTCTGTATCCTGTGTGAGTCTCCAGGAGAGGGGCTAGTGTCTGGGGCTGGAACAGTTTGGGTTGCTGGTAATTCAGCCATGTGCATGCATTCATGAGCGTGTGTATAATAAGAGCGAGACAGAGGGGGAGAAGTAGGGAAGGAAGAGAGATGATAGAGAGAGAGATCAATCTGAGAAAGAGAATGATATGTATATACTCACACACATACATATATAAATATGTATATAGCTATATATATAAAACTATAGTTATATGCCATATATTTAACTATATATATGTATATATATATATATGTATGTATATATATATATATATATATAACAGTTTTACATTTTATATTTAGGTATATGATCTGTTTTTAGTTAATTTTGTGAAGAGTATAAGGTCTGTCTCTAGATGCTTTTTTTCATATGAATGTTCATATAAAACTTTTTTATATGAATGTTCATAGAGTTTTATATAAAACTATATCTATAGTTTTTTATATACAGCTATATATGTATATATAAATCTGAGAGATCAATCTGAGAAAGATATGTACACGCACACACACACACACACACACACACACAAACACATAAATATGAGAGAGAGTGAGAGAGATCAAATCTGATCTCTAATTGTATTCACTTCAGACCTCTCAAACTGCAAAGGGACCAGGCAAATATAAATAAATGAAAAGATTCAGTGGGGTCAATGGAAATCAAGAAGAGGGCAGTCTTGGCAGTTTCTTCTCTATTCTCACTGATTTCATTGATTGGACGACAGACTAATGTAAAGTCAGACATATTTTTATGCAAAGCCGAGAATCTGGATTTTTGTGTGCAATTTTCCAAGGTTTATGCATTAACAACTAATTAAAAACATTTAAAAGAATATAGAGCAAACAGAGGAAATTCTTCTCAGTTTGACAAAAATGGCTACAGAAAACATATACCTAACATCATCATACTTAAGGTAAAAAAAGAAAAAAAAAAAACCTAGATGCTTTCCAATTTAAGTCAGAAACAAGCAAGAATTCCTCTCAAAACTTCTTTTCAACATTGTGCTAGAAGTGTTAGCTAAGAAGAATAAGACAAAATAGGAAATAAAATGTAAACACTTTGGAAATGAAGAAATAAAACTATCTTTTTCTCAGATGGCATGGTCATCTCTAAAGAATACAAGAGAAGAGCTGGGCG
>NW_016107442.1:591593-665334 GCF_001604975.1 Cebus imitator | reverse complement strand
AAAGAGGTCAATGGAACAGAAAAGGGGATTCAAAAATAGTCCCAGAAAAATTAGTCAACTAGTCTTTTACAAAGGAGCAAAGGTAACGCAATGGTGTATATAGTCTTTTCGACAACTGCTGCTAGAGGTGCCAGATTCAACAAACCTGAACATATATATATATATATATATAAAGAATCTAGAGACAGACCTTATACTCTTCACAAAATTAGCTAAAAGCAGAACATATACCTAAATATAAAATGAAAACCGTCAAATTCCTAGGAGGTAACATAGAAGAAAACCTAGAAGACCTTGAGTATGGAAATAACTTTTAGACACAACATCAAAGGCTTGATCCATGTCAGAAATCATTCATATGCTGGACTTGATTAAAATTCAAACCATCTTGCTCTGCTAAAGGAAATGTTAAGAAAATGAAAAGACGTCACACGCTGGAGAAAATATTTGTAAAAGATACATCAGACAAAGAATTATTATCCAAAATATACAAAAACACTCTTAAAACTCAGAAACTAGGAAAAAACAACTGAATTTAAAAAAAACGTTAAAGACCATAAGAAGCACCTCCCAAAAGAAGACATACAGATAGCAAATAGCATATGAAAAGATGCTTTCCATCATATGTAATCATGGGAGTGTAAAACAACAAGAGATACTATTAGGAACATATTTGAATGACCAAAATCCAAAAACTCAAAACACTAAATTCTGGCAAGGATGTGGAACAACAGAAATTCCTATTCATTGCTGTTGGAAATGCAAAATGGTACAGCCAGTTTGTAAAACATTTTGACAGTTTCTATAAAAACTAAACATACTCTTACTATGTGATCCAGCAATTGTACTCCTTGGTATTTATCCAAAGAAGTTAAAAATTATGTCCACATAAAATCTGCACATAGATATTTATAGTAGCTTTATTTATAATTGCTAAAACTGGAAGCAACAAAGATATACCAGGAAATCAAATAACTGGAAGTACAAAGGTGGTAAAAACAGGCAATGAACTATTATTCAACACTAAATATAAATGAGCTGCCAAGCCACAACCAACATGGAGGAATCTTGAATTCCTACATTTAATTTATTCTCCCTATTACTAAGTGAAAGAAGACAATCTGAAAGGGTTGCATACTATACGCTTCCAACTGTAAGACATTCTAGAAAAAGAAAAACTGTGGAGACAGTAAAATGATAAGTGGCTACCGGGGGTTGGCAGAAGGGAATAAATAGGTGAAGCGCAGAGGATCATTAGGGAAGTAAAAATACTCTGTGTGATATTGTAATGATGGACACATGTCATTATATATACATTTGCTCAAACCCCTAGAATGTACAATATCTAGAAGGAACCCTCATATGAACTATGAACTTTGGGGAATTATGACGTGTCAGTGTAGGTTCATCAAGTGTAACAAATGTGCCACTCTGGTGAGGGGCGTAAATAAGATGAGAGGCTGTGCATGCATTGGTGTAGGGAACATAAGTGATATCTCTGTGTCTTCCTCTTATTTGGCTTTGAATCTAAAAATGCTCTAAAAAGAAGTCTTTCTTAAAAAAATTACTGAACAAACAAAACATAACATTTGTTGATATGGAACCTAGGGTCTGAGGTTTGCATACTGTCACCTATTGCTTAATCACCCCACTTATTTTCCTCCACTATCTTTGTAGTAAATATGGACTATTCCGTATCTACAGAAAAATGCCTTGAAATTTCCTATCTTACAGCTTATTCTTATAAAACCCTCTCAGTTTACAATTCGTTCTCTTGACTGTTCTACTTCCTTACTCTACCATTCCCAGATTATCTGCCTCCATGATGCAGCATTTTTTCTTCTAGGATTATGAAACATATAATTTCTATTATTTGCATGGCAAATTGTCATGTATTTGTCCATTGGGTATTCTTTCTGATGCTGCTGTTGTTATTTTCCCATGTTCATGTGCCTGTCTCCTCTCTTTTCATTATTAATTCATGCATTAATTTATTCACCCTACATAAACCCATTCTATACTCTGCATCTTTGGGCTTGACATTGAAATGGGCTGCTTCAGGGTCCTGAGGTGGGGTCTCCTCCCAGCCCTGCATCCTCCGTGCCCTAGACCTGCTCCCCAGAGGAGGGGCCTTGACCCACAGTGGTGCCTGGCACTCAGGGACCCCCCAGCCCCCCAAGCCCTGGTCTCTAGCGCCTCTCTCCCCTCTCGTACTGAAGATCTGTGCCTCTAGTGCATTTTGGGGGGTTCGCATCATCCCACCGATATTGTATTGAAAATATCATGCACACTGTTCTTGCTTCTACTAATCAATAAACACTTTATTAAAAAAAAAAACAAAAAACTGTAACTCACCATACTTTGTAACTCACCATAAATGTACTTCTAATATACATGGACCAATCAAGAAGGTTGTTATAAGCCTCTGAGACATGAAATCTTCTGAAGGCTTTCTGTATTGATATGGTGTTATGGACTGAATGTTTGTGTCCCCTCAAAATTTAAATACAGAAGCCGTAAACCCAATGTGATGATATTGGGAAGTGGGGCCTTTGGGAGATAATTAGATTTCGAGGAGGTCATGAAAGTGGATGAAAGTGGGTTCCTTATGATGGGATTAGCTCCCTTACTAGAAGAGAACAGAGCAGGCTCTCTCTCAGTCTAAAGTGTGACTTATACACAATTGGTATTCAGAACTATGTATTGTTTGGTTACTTATTTTTATTTGTAATAAATTATAACACATTAACAATATATTCCTACATTTCATAATGTGGATGCCATTGTTGTTGCCAATGAGTATCTATGTGGGAACTAATTGAGGACCAGTAACAATTTATACACACTGATTTACAAACAAGAAAGAAAAATTATTTGTTTACATTGATACTGTCCATGTACATTTTTTTTCAATTCAAAAGAAACACATAGTTCTGTCATAAGGAGATTTTCTTTCCCTTTAATTTTCTGAGCTTATTTCTGAAAGCACTTACAATAGCTTTGCACAGTTCAGCATTTATGAAGGAAAGCTTTGTTAGTCTAAAATGTGGCTGTAATCTTTTTTTCAAATAATCTCAGCACAATGATTTTAAACCTTATTTGGTTACCTCAATTTTTTCCCAAAGAGTGAATGTGGACTTAAACTCATTTTTCATAGAAAGCATTAATGATAGTTTCTTGTAATCACACTCAGTGAGAGTCAAACAATAGTGTCTCCATGTGAAATAGACTTCTGCAATAAGGTGGAAATTAACTTAAATTCTTTTTAAATGGCCCCAAAAAACACACACATCATAGTGGTCATCTTTGAAGTGCGAATTATCTATTTTATTAGCTCTTGAGAGAATGGACTATGTTTCACAGAAAAATTCTTATGGCTTACTAATGTGTTTCAGTCCATTGTTCTGAAAGCACAGGATAAGAATTGTAATGGTAAAGATGAAAACGTATGAAGACATTGAAAACTGAGGTTCCCATTGTCATAGCACATTGGTTATCTTTGTCTCATTCAACAGCATATTTTAAAATGCCACACTGATTTTCAAATGAGGAAGAAAATTTAAAGAGTTCAGGCAATGCATGCTAAACTTATCACAATAATACATTCATATATATTGAAAATATTGGATAAAGAATGAAAAAAGAGAGAAGAAAAGCATGCCTAAAGACAGTGCTTGGTCGGCAGATATCTTAAGGCAGAATTCAATGACTTCGGTTGACGATTCTTCAAAGATCTAGAAAGAGAAATACCATTTGACCCAACAATCCCATTATTGGATATATACCCAAAGGACTATAAATCATTCTATCATAAAGACACATGGACACGTATGTTTATTGCAGCACTGTTTACAATAGCAAAGCCTTGGAACCAACCCAGATGCCCATCAAAGATAGACTGGATAAGGAAATGTGGCACATACACACCATGGAATACTATGCAGCCATGAAAAAGGATGAGTTCATGTCCTTTGGAAGGGCATGGATGAAGCTGGAAACCATCATTCTCAGCAGACTGACACAGGAACAGAAAACCAAACATTGCATGTTCTCACTCATAGGGGGGTGTTGAAAAATGAGAACACATGGACACAGGGAGGGGAACATCACATACCGGGGTCTGTCAGGGGGTTGGGACGGTTTAGGGGAGGGACAATTGGGGATGGGGGGATTGGGAAGGAATAACGTTAGGATAAATATCTAATGTATATGATTGGGGGGTTGGTTGCACCAACCCCCCAGGGCTTGGTTTTCCTTTTTTACTTACCTTGCCCTTTTTGCCCTTTTCCTTCGGACTTTAAAGTTTTATTTTAAAAAAAATTGGCAAAAAGGAAAAGGAAAAAAAAACAGAAAAAACTTGTCTAGATCTTTTGGGATTTTTCTCCTCTCTCTGATTAATCAAAATATAACAAGGCAGAAATGAGGAAAGATGCAAATGTTTTGTGGCCAATCAGGAAACATACCTTGGGGCATATATGGTGAGTCCAAAAATTAGTGGCCCAGAATAATAGAAAAAGGAGAGATTCAGCAGAAGAAAAAGGACATGTATCATCATTTATCTCTGTTCCATCTCTCCATTTATTCTGCAAGGATGGGCACAAAGGAAGAAAACTGAGCAGGAATTAAAGTGGCAGATCTACAGAGTCACTGAGAGCTCATTGTCCAGATTTGGATGAAAATGGCTTCCTAGCCCTGCCCCAGTGAATACTACTCATGTCCATTATCATGTAATTTACCTCTTCTAACCTCCAGTTGTTTCACCTGTAAAATGGGGATAATTAAGGTACCTAAATCATAGGCACCAGAGATACTAAATGATATAATGCAGAGGAAGAGTATTAAGTACAATGTCTGGCATTTACTAAGCCTCCAGTAGAGTCTAGCCATAAGGTTTCTATTATATTAATAATTAAAAATATATAAGGGATTTTAGCCATTCTTTGATGAGTTTAGTTACCCAAACTTTTTTTCTATAATAAGCTATTTTGCTAACACTGGAGAACTGGAGACATGTACCCTCAGTCACAACGTGTTTGACTCGGCTATAGAGACCTGTCTTGCCCAAGGACTGATTGTGGTAGAAACCCCTGATTCTTCTGGGACATTAAAGATGATATTGTTTGACTGTGTCCCCACCCAAATATCATCTTGAATTGTAGCTCCCATAATTTCCCACATGTCAATGGAGATACCCAGTGGGAGGTAATTGAATCACAATAGTGAATAAATTTCATGAAATCTGATGGTTTTAAAAAGGGGAATTCCCCTGCACACTCTTTCTTGCCTGCTTCCATGTAAGACATCACTTTGCTCTTCCTTCATCGTCCAGCATGATTGTGAAGCCTCCTAGCCATGTAAAACTGAGTCCATTAAACCTCATTTCTTTATAAATTACCCAGTTTTGGTATATCCTTATTAGCAATTCGAGAACAGACTAATACACAAGATAACTCTGACACCACAGAACTCCGTCAGGGGTTAAGACTTTGTGGGTCTAAAAATACCAGACTATTTTCTCTGAGGAATTGTACTTCTGCATTGGGTAAATACATTCCCAGAGGCTTCAAATAACAACTCTGGCAACTGGTTTGCCCAAAAAATTGAGCTGATCTGTCTTCCAGTGATGTTAATCTCTGAACTTCTGGAGAACCTAATCTGGTTGGCTAGCTTCAACTATTCAAATTGTCTTCAGGAAGCGATTGCTTCCCTTCTTTCTCAGGAATTTACATGGCTTACATTTTCTGCTGCTAGAGAACCCTCAGCCATGGATTCTCTCAGGCCAAGGATGGAAGGCGAAATTCCCTGACAGTCTGTTCTAGGACCATTTGGAAAAAAGGGGCCTGAGATCCTACCAGAGAAGGAGGGTGTTTGGGGTCCTAAGTCCTGGGGAAGGGAATACCAGGTATTAGGGCCTGATTATAGATCTGGGCCTGTTCCTATTAAGGAAAGTGCATTTATGGGATAGAGGAGAGGGAGGATGATTCGCCACATATTAGATATAGATTCTAAAGATCTAGAAAAATAGTAAAAAAACAAAAACTACAAGAGTATGTTTAACCTAGAAAAATGAATAGTTACTCATTAACTTATATGCATCTCTTTTTATTTATCCTTTTAGTCACTTAATACAATTAACTAAGAAATTATACAACATGAGACACTGTGCTAGGGGTGAAGTATTGACTAAAACCTGACCCTTGTCAAAAAAAAAAAATAAAAAAGAAAGAAACCTCATGTTTTTGCTTCATTATCTTGCATAACAACATAAATATATTTTATTATACACATATCAGATACATTTTGTTTGTTTTAACCAATTCTGTCTCATGGGAACAACCTATATCTAAAAAGATTGCAGTTTTGTGTCACAGAAAGCTATAAAAATTTTGGTTTGTGATTTTATAGTTATATCTCAGAAGTTCCAGTGTTTTGGTGTTCTTTTCTGGTATTAGAGGTACCTGCTTAAACTTTTACAATGAAGAATAAAAGCACTGGCTAAATGCATTCTCAGAAGCTTTGAATAACAACTCTGGTAACTGGTTTGCCCAGAAAATTGAGCTGATTTATAACAGACTTAAAAAATTAATTAAATGCATAATATATATTACTAGAATAATAGAATGAATAAGGAAGATTTTTTAGTAGATAATAACTTGTGGATAAACCCATGATTTTTTTGCTCTACACAAAATTAGGGACATAAATTACTGATTTTTTTTAATGGTACTTTACCTTCTGGGGTACACGTGCAGATCATGCAGGATTATTGCATAGGTACACACATGGCAATGTGGTTTGCTGCCTCCGTCCCCCTATTACCTATATCTGGCATTTCTCCCCATGTTACCTCTCCTTGACCTCTTCACACTCCTGCTGTCCATCCCCTGGACCCCCACAACAGACCCCAGTTTTTGATGCTCCCCTCCCTGTGTCCATGTGTTCTCATTTTCTCATTGTTTATCATCACCCGCCTACGAATGAGGACATGTGGTGTTTGATTTTCTGTTCTTGTGTCAGTTTGCTGAGAATTATGGTTTCCAGATTCATCCATGGTCCTACAATGGACACAAACTCATCATGTTTTATGGCTGCATAGTATTCCATGGTGTATATGTGCCACATTTTTCTTGCCTAGTCTATCATTGATGGGCATTTGGGTTGGTTCCAGGTCTTTGTTATTGTAAACAGTGCTGCTATGAACATACGTGTGCATCTGTCTTTATAATAGAATGATTTGTAATCCTTTGGATATATACCCAGTAATGGGATTGCTGTTTCAATTGGAATTTCTATTTCTATGTCCTTAAGGAAGCACCACACTGTCTTTCACAATGGTTGAACTTAGTTTACACTCCCACCAACAGTGTAAAAGTGTTCCTATTTCTCCACATCCTCTCCAGCATCTGTTGTCTTCAGATTTCTTAATGATCGCTATTCTAACTGGTGTGAGGTGGTATCTCAATGTGGTTTTGATTTCCATTTCTCTAATAATCAGTGATGATGAACACTTTTTCATGTTTATTGGCCTCATATATGTCCTCTTTTGAAAACTGTCTATTCATATCCTTTGCCCACTTTGGGATGGGTTTGTTTTTCTCTTGTAAATCTCTTTTTGTTCTTTGTTGATTCTGGATTTTAGCCCTTCGTCAGATGGGTAGATTGCAAAATTTTTTCCCATTATGTTCGTTGCCAGTTCACTCTAATTATTGTTTCTTTGCTATACAAATGTTCTGGAGTTTAACTAGGTCAAATTTGCCTATTTTGGCTTTTGTTTATCCAGCTGACATTCAGGAGCCAGTTGTTCAGTTTCTATGAAGCTGTGTGGTTCCGAGTTAGTCTCTTAATCTTGAGTTCTAATTTGATTGCCCTGTGGTCCGAGAGACTATTTGTTATGATTTCCATTCTTTTGCATTTGCTAAGGAGTGATTTACTTCCAACTATGTGGTCAGTTTTAGAGTAGGTGTCATGCAGTGCTGAGAAGAATATATATTCTGTGGATTTTGGATGGAGGTTTCTGGCGATGTCTATTAGGTCCACTTGGTCCAGATCTGCATTAAAGTCCTGGACATCCTATTTAATTTTCTGTCTTGTTGATCTAATATTGACAGTGGTGTGTTAAAGTATCCTACTATTATTGTGTGGGAGTCTAAGTCTCTTTGTAGGTCATTAGGAACTTGCTTTATGTATCTGGGTACTCCTGTATTGTGCGTGTATATATTTAGGATCATTAGCTCTTCTTGATGCATTGATCCTTTTACCATTATGTAATGTCCTTCTTTGTCTCTTTTGATCTTTGTTGGTTTAAAGTCCATTTTATCAGAGACTAGGATTGCAACTCTTGCTTTTTTTTGCTCTCCATTTGCTTGGTAAATCTTCCTCCATTCCTTAATTTTGAGTCTACATGTGTCCTTGCACATGAGATGGGTTTCCTGAATACAGCACACTGATGGATCATGACTTCTTATCCAATTTGCCCATCTTTATCTTTTGATTGGGGCATTTTGCCAATTTACATTTAAGGTTAATATTGTTATGTGTGAATTTGATCCTGGCTTTTTGTTGTTAGCTCGACATTTTGTCCATTAGTTGATGCATTTTTTTCATTGTGTCCATGATCTTTACCATTTGGTACGTGTTTGGAGTGGCTGGTACTGGTTGTTCCTTTCTGTGTTTAGTGCTTCTTTCAGGAGCTCTTGTAAGGCAGGCCTTGTGGTGTTGAAATCTCTCAGCAATTGCTTGCCCATAAAGAATTTTCTTTCTCCTTCACTTATGAAGTTTAATTTGGCTGGATATGAAATTCTAGGTTGAAAGTTCTTTTCTTTAAGGATGTCTGATATTGGCCCCCACACTCTTGGGCTTGTAGGGTTTCTGCTGAGAGATCCGCTGTGAGTCTGACGGGCTTCCCTTTGTAGGCGACCAGACCTTTCTCTCTGTGCCCTCAGCATTTTTTCCTTCATTTCAACCCTGGTGAATCTGATAATTATATTCCTTGGGATTGCTCTTTTTGAGGAATATGTTTGTGGTGTTCTCTGTATTTCCTGGACTTGAATCATGGCCTGGCTTGCTAGGTTGGGGACGTTCTCCTGGATAATATCCTGAAGAGTGTTTTCCAGCTTGGATTCATTCTCTCTGTCAAATTCAGGTACACCTATCAAATGTAGATTAGGCCTTTTCACATAATCCCATATTCTTTGGAGGCTTTGTTCATTTCTTTTCATTTTTTTTCCCTATTTTTTTCTTTTTGTTTTATTTCATTGAGTTGATCTTCAACCTTTGATATCCTTTCTTCTGCTTGTTTGATTCAGCTATTGAAGCTTGTGTATGCTTCACAAAGTTCTTGTGTTGTGTTTTTCAGCTCCAAGTTATTTATATTCTTCTCTCAGCTGTTTATTCTAGTGAGCATCTCATCTAACCTTTTTTCTAGGTTCTTAGTTTCTTTGCATTGGGTTAGCACATGTTCTTTTAGCTCTGAGAAGTTTGCTATTACCCACCTTCTGAAGCCTGTTTTGTTAATTCAACAGATTCATTCTATCTTTGATCCCTAGTTGGTGAAGATTTGTGATCATTTGCAGGAGGATAGGTGTTCTGGTTTTTGCTGTTTTCATCCTTTTTGCACTGGTTTCTTCCCATATTAGTGGCTTTATCTACCTCTGGTCTTTGTAATTGGTGACTTTCAGATGGGGTCCCTGAGTGGACATCCTTTTTGTTGATGATGAAGTTATTTATTTCTATTTTTTTAGTTTTCCTTCTAACAGGCTCCTCTGTAGCAGTACTGCTAGAGGTCCACTCCAGACCCTCCTTGCCTGGGAATCACTCACGGGGGCTGCAGAACAGTATGAGTTGCTGCTGGTTTCTTCTTCTGTTTTCTTTGTCCCAGAACAGTACCTGCCAGATGTCAGCCTGAGCTCTCCTTTATGAGGTGTCTCTTTGGGTATACAGGGGTCTGGGAGCTGCTTAAGGGGACAGTTTGATCCTTATAGGAGCTCAAGTGCTGTGCTGGGAGCTCCATTGTTCTGTGCAGAGCTGCTGGGCAGGTACTTTTAAGTCTCCTTCAGTGGAACTCATAACCATCTCTTTTCCCAGGTGCTCTGTCCTAGGAAGGTTGGCTTTATTTATAAGTTATTGTCATGCAGCTGCCTTTTTTCATAGATGCCCTGCCCTGCACAGAGCAGTCTACTCACAGTCTGCCAGCAGAGGCATTACTGAGCTGCTACAGGCTCTGCCCAGCTGCTGTGTGAACTGCCTTGGTAGTGGTGGTGGCCCTTCCCCCCCTCAGCTGGACTGTCCTGGGTCCAGCTGCACTTGCTGCAAAACTCTCAGTCCAGAGCATTTCAGATTGCTTGTTTTGTGGGGGTGGTACCCAGCAAGCCAGATCATCTGACTCCCTGTCTCTGCCCCATCCATTTCAGTTGAATGGGTGTCTCTGTCTCCCAGGTGTTCCAGGCTCCAGTTGAAACAGCTGCCCAAATTTGTGTGAGTTTCTATGCACCAACCTGGCACTGGCTGAAACTGCTGTGCTGAAAACTCGTGGCACTTTTTGGCCCAGGAATCTCCTCATATGTGGGCAGTGAAAATTTGTTTGGAAATGAGGTGAGCACTCACCCTCTGCATTTTTCTTGCTGCAAAGTACACTCTGCAGCTGTTCCTATTCAGCCATCTTGGATCCTCCCTCACTGTTTTTTTCTTTTTTAGAGATGGTTTGTAACTTTTTTTTTAGAGATGGTTTGTAAAATACAGTGAGCATCAGACTGGATGTTACACAACAGCTTCAGTAAGATATAGAAGGCCATTGCATTGCTCAATTAAAGGGAATGTTTGTTGCAAAGACAATTATTCTTCCAACAGGCACCTGTGCTCACCTTTCAAGTGCAGAGTAATACTAGGCAGTGGCTGCCCAGCCAAGAATATTACCTGCTCTTCCTGCATATAAAGGAGTCATGTGACCGGTTGCAGCCAATAGAATGCTCATAAGCAAAAATAGTTAAGAAGCATGGGGATCATTTCTAACTTTTCTCTCTCCAAAATGCAAGCATCTAGCCAAGTATTCAGAGTCCAGAAGAGATTGCTGAAGCAATAGCTCAAAAGGGACTCACTCCTTAAAGAACTGTTTGAAAGAAAACTGCTCACTAATCAGAGACACCTGTTTAGACTTTACAAATATGCGCTATCTCCTTCTATTTGTATATTTCTTTGCGACAGCAGCAAGCATTACCTTAAACTACATTGATAGCTTGTGGTTGAATGTGAAAATGTTGTATGGAAAGATAAACATGTTAATGACAACTTGGGTCCAAGATAACAAGCCTATTAAAGGTATATATCTCTTTTAAATGATTGAATAGAATTCATTATGACATTTTTTTTCCCTAGTAAGATAAATTAAATTTCTAAAAGAATGGTAGCACTTATGGCAAGATCTTATGTTGCAAATACAATGGATGAATGAATAGTAACTACTCAACCTCCATTCTGTTAAAGATTAACACATAATTGGTAATTTGGCTTTTTACACATGCATCAGTATTAACACATGTCCATCTGAAAATATATTCTGCACTTTAAATATAAATTATAGGGTTTTGTCAAGAATTATTGAAGGAGATAGGATCACATTTATTCAATGTGATAAATAATTCTGGACCCCCCCATTTGGAGAAGAAAAGAAAGAAAAATAGTTTATTGACTTATAATATGCATCCATAATTTTTTATAACACAATAATAAATAATACAAAAAACACTATAATCCTATACAGGCAAAAGTGGTTAGCTCTGGGTCAGGCAAATTGAAAGCAAGACAGTAAGCCAGCCTCACCACCATATTGATGAGAATCACACCTTAATAGATGGAGAGGCAACTAGAGAGGGGTTTAGATGATCTTACATAATAGAGGCTTTTAATCATGCTGGAAACCTGCCTACCTCTAAATTCTTACACGGAGATAAAAAACCCTTTTATTTTTAAAATTCAATTGTATTTTAGGATCTTTCTGTAACAGCAGCATAATCTATGCCTAAATGTTATGTCCCAAATTGTGCCACTTGAAATTTCCTATGTTGAAGCCTTAGTTCCCAGTATCTCTGAATGTAACTGTATTTGGACTTTAAAAAATGCAATTGGGGCTTTAAAAATATAATTAAGTTAAAATAGAGTCTTTAGGGTAAGCCCTAATCCAATGACTATGTCCTTATAAGAAAAGCAGGCTAGAACACAAACAACACATGCAGAGGGACAACCATGTGAAGACACAGCAGGAAGAGCCATCTACAAGCCAAAGAGAGGCCTCAGAAGAAACCCATCCTGTTCACATCTTGATCTTTGACTTCCAGCCTCTACAATTGTGAGAAAATAAATTGCTGTTGTTTAAGCCACCCAATCTGTCCTATGTTGTTATGGTAGCCCCAGAAAGTGAATACGAATAATACATAATTCATGCGTTCATTCTTTCAACCTTTACTTAGCACTAATCTGTCCTGTGCTAATGATGTAGATGACAAGGTAAATTAAATCCTTCTATGTCTTCAGAAATCACAGACAAATGGATAAGAAATCTCTCCTTCGATTATACATTGGTTCCTTATAATGGAATCTGTTATTTAAATGAAATATATTCTATCAGTTATAGGTTAAATTGTGTTCCCCCAAATTCACATGCTGAAGCCCTAGTCTTTAGTCTTTCAGATTGTGACTGTGTTTGGAAATTTTATGATTGTAGATGTAATTAATTAGGATGACATCAGATTGGATTAGGAAGCCACCCTAACCTATATGACTGGGTGTATTAATCAAAGTCATCCAAAGAAACAGAACTAATTGTGTGTGTGTGTGTGTGTGTGTGTGTGTGTGTGTGTGTGTGTGTGTGTGCATGACACACACAGAGAGATTATTATAAGAAACTGGCACACAATTATGGAGTCAAACAAATTCCAAGATCTGCAAGGTGAGTCTGCAAGTAGGAGACCCAGGAGAGCTAGCACTATAGTTCCTGTTGGAGTCTGAAGCCCTGAGAATCAGCAAAGCCAATCTTTCAACTTCAGTCTGAAGGCCAGCAGGCTACAGACCCAGGAAGAGCTGATGTTTCAGTGTGAATTTGAAGGCAAGGACAATTCCCCTTTACTTGAGGGAGGGTCAGCCTTTCTGTTCTATTCAGGTCTTCAGTGAAGGGGAGGAGGCCTGCCCACATTTGGGCAGATGATCTGCTTTGCTTAGTCTACTGATTCAAATGTTAATCGCATCCTAAAACATTCTTACAGACACACTCAGAATAATGCTTGATCTAAATCTGGGCATCCCATGGCCCAATCAATTTAACACATAAAATTAATCATCACAACTGGTGTTCTTATAAAAAGGGGAAATCTGGACAACAAAAAAGACAAGCATATAGGGAAGACGAGAGAATGTCTTTTACCATAAGCATATCAGGCTACCAGATGCCAAGGAGAGGCAGGGAACAGATTCTCCCTTACAGCCCTCAGAAGGAACCGACCCTACTGACACCTTGATTTTGGGATCCCAGAACTGTAAGGCAATAAGTTTCTGTTGCTTAAGCCACCCAGTTTGTGGAACTTTGTTATGGTTAGCTTTAGCAGGTTATACCATCTATTCTACACTAAAGTTAAATATTTTAAATTCTGGAATCAGTAAAGAAACCCTGCCATTTGCCATTTGGAGTTAGGAGAGTAAGCCATGTCAGTCCTTCACAGTTTCTTTCCTTGATCTCATTTTATCAGCAATTCACTGATGTACCCACTATTCTTTCAACCAACACTTATTAAGTGTCTTCATCCATATCTGTTGCATTGTGCTATAAAGATTATGATAAATACCACAGAGCAGAGGATGCTAATCTCAGAGTTAAATGTATTGTGATTCTTGGGGATATGTCCTACAATGAACTGAGACTGATTTATCTTTATGAATTCAAGTTGCTTGTATCCCACCAGTCTAAAGAAAATAAATTCCAAAAATAATATCACCTTTAAATTGATAAGAGACAAGAATATCAAAGAGACCAGATAGGCTATGTTAACAATTATCAAAAAATAACATAGATATCAGAGGGAAAAAAATAGAAGATTATTAAAAGATGGTTATTTTAGAGATTTGGGGGAATTAAAGAGAAGAGAGAATGAAAAAGTATTCTTAATCAAATGACTCATTTATATCAATAATATGAAATATTTTTAATTATCTCACAAACTGAACACTTGCATCCGAATGTCCATGTCAAGAAATAATTTTGTGTTTAAATCTTTGCAGATCTAATGATTCATACTAACATCTCAATAGTTAGAAAACTGTCATTGAAAGGAAGCTTGAAAATAATTAATTTTTAAGCCGCTTAATTTTTCACTTTTCATTTTAAGGATTGTCACTAAAATAGTAATTGTTTTTCTTCTCTTGCTAATCCAACAATTTCATACTGACAGCCTTTCATTGGGAAATTTACTATCACATTACAGCTTTATACTTTTAAATACAAACATTTTCAAGCTGAAATTAGATACATTGGCAAGAAATATGGTCTTTAGTTAATGATTTATGTTGCTGCTTTGGCAATAGAAATGTCTCTTACATATATTATACAGACAAGTGGCTTCATTTTGTTGAAGTGTTCAAAGGGAATGCTTTATGATTACTGCTCAATAAAAATAGTGTGTTGACATTTTTACTCCCCTTACTTCACAGGAAAAAAAAAGAAAATGCTGCAATAGTATGTCATAGCAATTAATAGTATGTACATAGAAATTGGTAGACCAAGCTACAAATCCTGGATTTTATTTTACTAATTCTTTGGTTTAGAAAAGTGGTTTAGCATTTATGCTATAGTTTTCTTAGCTATAAAATAGGATCATTAGAGTATACAACTCTGAAGGTGTTTGCAAAGATTGAATAGGACAATTCATGGAAAGAACTTAAATAAAAGGGAAATTAAATAAGTGCTCAATAGTTGTTAGTTGAGACTGTTATAGTTATTACTTATAAAGTGCTAATCAAGTGCCAGGTTTAGAGCTGTGGAGTAAAGACATGAAACTGAGGGATTTACACTTCTCTGGGACCTCACTAAATGTACTGTGAAATTTAAAAATGGGGATGTATGTGAAATCACCTTGAAAGAGAAAAAAAAAAAAAAACTCTATATAAATACAAGAAAAATCTGTCAAGACAGGAAGTAAACCAATGCACTATTTAATTCCAAAATGTAGGTCAGCTTCTCACTTTGGAAAGTTATAGTTTTAATTTAAATTATTGCCAATACTCAATCTTAAATACGTTGAACACCTGTTCATTAATTGATTAACTCAATTATGCTATCATTTATGCATTCTCCAAACATGTACAAGTGTCCACTCTGTCATGGGAACTCCCCAGCCTTTCTGGCAGCCCAGTGTTTTGTTTTTCAAGTACATAGCCACAGCTTTCTTCCCCTTCATGTCAACTTATTTCTTACTTCTTGGTTGACCCTCTAGGAGAGTTCTATGATACACTCAGCACTTTGTAGTGAACTTACAAATGTCTTAAAATAATGGAGTGTCCCTATACTAGCAAAGCATCAAATCTAATTGAAGGAGCCACCAGGAAAATGAGTATCTGGCACGGCCCTGGCTGGGCTTGGGAAAATAATTTGAGAACCGAGATGTTGGCAGGTGACCATATTAAGATCTACTGGAATGGCATTTAAAGATTTCGTATACATGACAAAGCCCATCTACTCCTAAAATGGGCTTGATTTATAGCCCAAGATAATGGTACTGCTAGTATCTCAAATGCTAAAAAAAATCATATTTAATTGTTTTAATTCACTATTAATCGATTATTATAATGCACTGCTAAAGGACAATTCTTTCCAAATTCTACAAGAATAAATAACATGACCGTATTATCTTTCCAACTTGCTGACTGTATAATATTGTGGTAATATAAACTATAATATAATCCAGTGGTTTAGTAGATTTTACTACTTTGACATTATATCGTAGATTGGTATCATTTGTCATAATATATATAACTCAATTTTATTTTAACAAATAGTAAAATCAAACCACATGAGTTAAGAATGGATTGTATAATTTACTTTTTGAAAATGTGAATGTAAATTAGATCTTCCCATCATGACCCCAGAGGAATAATGATTTATTTCAATATTTGTGATTTTAGGATTTAGATAGTACCTACTTACCAAGATACTCACTTGTAAAGTTTCCTTTAAGAATATAGAGGCAAAACAGTATAGCATAGAACACACATTGAAAGTTCATATTAACAGGCCCTTTTTTTTTTTTTTGTAGACTCTAGGGTTAAAAAGCACTCTATCCCTTGCCTCTCTTCTCATTCATATGGTTTGTTTATAGGATCAACAATACTGGTGGGAAATGTTATAGTATTCATCTTATTGTGTGCAGCTCTGATGGTTCCAAAGTTCTTTCCTGTGCTGAGCAGAAACATAACTATTTTTTGTTTCCATTCAATTTCAGTATTCCTTTTAGTGCTAAGAAAAATAATTCTCAGAAGGTGGCGAAGCAAGATGGTCAAATACAAGCACCCAGCAATTATCTCTTTCCTGCAGGGACACCACATTGAACTATAGACACACACAAAGGCACCTTCTTAAGAATCAAAATCAGGTGAGTGATCACGGTAGCTGGTTTTTACATCATATTGAGAAAGACACACTGAAAAGCATAGAAAAGGTAGTCTTTAATCACCTATACCACCCCCCTCCATCCCCCATCCCTTGGCAAGTATTACCATGTGGCACTGAGAGAGATTGCATGCAGTTGGGGAAGGAAGAGTGCAGTGATTTCAAGACTTAGCATTGGAACTCGGTATTGTCCTGTCACAGTAAAATGTAATATGGGATGGAAGTCAGCCATCATTCAGGGAGGGAGCACTGAGACCAACCCTAGCCAGAGGCAAATTGCCCATCCCAGTTGTCAGAGTATGAGTTTCAGCAAGCCCTGCCACCACGGGCTAAAGGGCTACATCAACTTGAAAGGCAGCCTAGGCCACAAGGACTGCCATCCTTGGGAAAGTCCTAGTCCTATGCTATGCTGAGCTCAATGAAGCCATGGGACTTGGAGTGCATGTGACCTGGTGAGATACCAGTCAGGGTGGATGACGGACGCTTGCACCAACCCTTCCCAACCCTAGGCAGTATAGTTCACAGTTCTAAAGAGACTTGCTCCTTCTGCTTGAGCCAAAAGAGCTGTGCCTTGCAACTTGGATACCAGCTCAGCCACGGTAGAACAGGATAACAGGCAGAGTCCTGAGGCCCCCATTCCAGGCCTTAGCTCAATTTTATTTTTAAAAATAGTAAAAGCAAACATTACATGAGCTAAGAATGGATTTTATAATTTGCCATTTATTTTCAAAATAGTAAATTGTAAGTTTACTGTTTATAAATTTATAACATTTCTTGACACACATTGGGCCAGAAGATACCTGCTGCCTTGAAGGGAAAAACCCAGTCCTGGCAGGAATCACTGTCTTCTGACTAAAGAGCCCTTAGGCCATTAATAATTGTAGTGGTAGCTAGGCAATACTTGCCTCGGACCTGGGGTGAGACTCACAGGTGTGCTGACTTCAGGTGAGCCCCAGCACATTCTAGCTGTAGTAGCTATGGGGAAAGTCTCCTTCTGCCTGAGGAAGGGAGAGGAAAGAGTAAAGGGGATTTTGTCTTGCAGCTTAGGTACCGGCTCAGCTACAGTGAGATAGAATGCCAGGCAGGCCCTGGGGCTCCTGATTCTAGGCCTTGGCTCCAGGATGGCATCCCTGGGCCTGCCTGGCATTAGGAGGAACTCATCACTCTAAAAGGAAGGACAGAAGCCTGGATGACTTTGCCACCTGCTAAGTGTAGAGCATTTGGTCCTAAGAGTGAAAATAGGCAGGAGCCAGGCGGTGGTCACTGCAGGCCTTGGGTGAGACCCAGTGCTGCACTGTCTTTGGGTTTAACCCAGCACAGCCCTAGTGGTGGTGGTCATACGGGTGCTTGCGTCATCTCTCTCCTAGCTCTAGGAAGCTCAGCACAGAGAGGACTCTGTTTGTCTGGAGGGAATATGGTTCTGAGTCATTGTTTAGGGGAATACTGTCTGAACACGGTCTACTTTGAAGTTTCTCAGTCTTTTTCATAATATGTCCCATCAGCATAAATATTATCAAGCTCCATTTCTTATAATTTTCATTATGTTGTCCAAATGAAAATATTCCATTGCAAATTATTGAAATCTAAAATTTTGTATTAAAATATAAATTATTTGTTAAAATACTTAAACTATGATAGGTTATTCCACATACAGAAACGTCTTTGGCTATCTCAGTATGTTCTCATCTTTCCCCCGTCTTATCACTATTCTTCTAGTGACTTATTTGAAGAACTGATCACAGTGCTCCAAGGGTGGTCTCACCAGCAGGGAATGGAGGAGGACCCATCACTGCTTCCTGTTTTCTGGACCCAATTTTTTTCCCTTTATCTGGTACTACTCATGTCTACATCATAATCATCTTTTGCCTGTACAACCTCAACAGGCTCTTAAGTGGTCATCCTGCTTCCCCCATGAATTCTGAGTATTAATCTTCCACTTAGCAGCTAAAGGGCTTTTTTGAACACATAAAGTTTATCAAGTCATCACCTCCTCAAACATTCTATTCACTTCTCATAATAATGAGCATGATATCCAACTCCATACCCTGTGTTGTCTACATAATCTCACTTTCCTCAGTCTACCCTTATTCCATTCTTCACTCATGAATCTCCAGCCAAAATTGTCTTCTTCCTCTGTCTCAATGAGTAGGTCAAACAGGCTCCACACAGCAGGGTGTGTATACTGACTGCCTTTCTGTGGAATTCCTTCTCTCTTCCTGCATATTTACATGGCTGTCCTCTTCTTGTCATTCAGGTTTTAGTTTATATCCCTCCTCTTCAATGAGGCCTTTCATGGCCTCCAAATAGTGAGTAGCTTCCCTCATCACTTTCTAAGTGACTTAATAGTACTTGCCACCATAAAATAGTCTTATGTATTTGTTTATTGTCTAGTTGTCTAATGAGGTAACTTCCACAAAAGCCGTAATCTTAATAATTTTATTTAGAATAATGTTTGGAATGTAAATATTGTTGAGTGAATGAATGCATGCCTGCATGACTATGAAGCTATTAAGATCAATTTGAACCTGGGCTTGAATTGCTAATCTACATTTATTATGGTGAGTCTAACAAGTTACTTAACCTTTCTCTGTCTGAGGTTATACATCTAAAAAAGGGGCAGGTAAAAATGCTACTTTCTTCTCAAGGTTATTGTAAACCTTAAATAAATAAATTGCTCTTTGTAAAATGCACAGATAACTGCTGTATAAATGTAGCAATTAATAGTAATACAGCCCAATGTTTTGAATTTTGGCAGCCACACTGTTGACTCATATTATACCTAAAGTGCAATGTAAATTCTCTGTCTTTTTTTTATGTGTGCTGCTTTGAACTCTCACCTCTATTTTTTTTTTTTTTTTGGTTTGTTTGTTTTGTTTTTTTGTGCTTACACAGCTGCCTTTTAGAAGCCAACTATAGGATTTTATATTGGTCAGCTTTATTTGGTTTCGTTCAGCACATCATTCTAATCTGTTGACAATGCTGAAGGTTTTGAGTTTGTTATTGATTGAATGTCACCTTGGATATTTGAACCCAGGACTTCAATCTAACTCTAAGCTACTTAACTCAAGTGACCTCAGTCTAGAGAATGCTGAGGATTCATGGGGCCAGTGTGTTGTCTTCTAGCAGTTTCCCTTCACTTTCCCAGAGCAGAGGCTTGTGAAGGCTGGCCCTAGGTCTGTAAAACACATATCAGAAGTGGGAGAGGACACAGGCTAAAAGCAGGTTACTCCGCTGACAAGAACCAAGCTTATGGGAAGAAGGTACAGAAAAATAGAAACTTGGATATAGAACAAATCTTGTTTTTTTTTTTCACTTTTAATTTTGAAATAATTATAGATTAATAGGAAATTGCATAGTACAAAAGGGTTCTAAGTACCCTTCACCCATTTCCATCTTACTTAGTACTTAACACCAACGCATGACTTTGACATTGGTATAACGTGGGTATGTAGTTCTGTGTCATATTAGCAAATGTGTAGATTTGTGTAATCACTACTATAATTAAGATAGAAAAGTATTCTATCACCACAAAGGTCTCTCCCACACTTTCCTTTTCCAATCATATACCCAAACCCTCATTATTCCTGACTCTGGGCAATCACTAACCTCGTATCCAATTTAATAATTTTATCATTGAGAGACTACTATATGGAATCATACCGGATGTGACCTTTCAAGATTGGGTTTTCCACTCAATATAATGCCATTGTTATCTATGTTTGCTGTTGTGTGTACCACTAGTTTGCTAATTTTTATTGTTGAGTAGAATTCCACACTGTGGATGTACCACAGTTTGCTTAATCACTCACCATTGAGGCACATTTTGGTCTTGTTTTTTGTGATTAAAAATAAACTGCTATGAACGATCACGTGCAAGTTGTTGTGTGTCCAGGTTTTCATTTTCCTGGGATAAATGCACAGAGTACCATTACTGGTTTGAATGGTAACTGTATGTTTGGTTTTTTTAAAAAAGTGTCAAACTAGTTTAGTTTTTTGAGTGGTATACTGACTCATATTTCCATTGTCACTAGTTTTTACTTTAGCTGTTCTAATATATGTGTAGTGATAGCTCGTTGTCATCTTAATTTGTATTTCCCTAATGGCTGGCGATGTTGATTTGCTTTTCACGGGCTTATTTGACATCCATATTTTCTTTATGATGAAATATCTCTTCATATCATTTTGTCATTTTCTATTTGAATTGTCTGTTTTTACTGCTGAGTATTTAGTTTTTAAATACATTCTAGATATGAGTTCTTTGGCAGATGACATAGTATCTAAATGTCTTCTCCCAGTCTGTTGCTTGTTTTTTCATCTTCTCAACAGGAATTTCAAAGAACAAAGGTTGTTTAATTTTGATGAAATTCCATTTGCTTACTTTTTTCTTTTATGGATCATGTCTGAGAGCTCACCAAGTCCTAGGTCCTGAAGATTTTCTTCTATGTGAGCTGCTACAAGTTTCATAGCAGTATGTTTTACATTTAAATTAATTGTTCATTTTAAGTTAATTTTTGTATGAAGGGTGAAGTCAAGATAAAGTTCATTTTTGTTTACCTATTATCTGATTTCTCCAGCACATTTTGAAAAGACTATTCTTCCTCCATTTAATTGTTTCTGAACCTTTGTCCGAAGGTGGTTGGGCAAATTTGAGCATCTTTTTGTGTTCTTTGTTCTGTTGCATTGATCAGTCCTTCTGCCATTCCACACAGGACTATTGCCGTATACTAAGTTTTGAAGTCATGTAGAGTAACTCCACCTACTTTCTTATTTTGCAAAGTAGTTTTAGCTATTATAGTTTCTTTGGCTGTCTGTACAATTTTTAGAATAATTTTGTCCATGTGTATAGATATCTGTTGGAATTTCAATATAAACTGTGTTAAGCCTATATATCAATTTGTGTAGATTTGACATGTTTATTGTTTTGATATGTACATACACATATATTCCACAACTTTTAGCTTTACTTAGTTAAAAAAAAATGGTAAAAGTATGTATACTCCACATTCCTGGAAGTGGAATATAGAAGCTATAGAACAAAATGTTACCTTTTTTCAATGTGTGTTTCTCTTTCCTACTATATTAGGCCTTTACAAAAGGCTGGTATTAACCTCATTTTAACAGTGAAAAAGCAGAACAAAGAAGTGAAGTGCCTTGTCCAATTATTTCTGGTCAGTTTCTATAAGGAGGTAATCTTTATAGCAGATTAGATTTTGAAGGTTAGCTCTTATCATATGAACACAATAATTCGTTAAACCATTAAAAAAAATCATATAATACCTGGCCTATACTGGATCAAGGTGAAAGTGAGAAAATATGCTAAGTTTAATATTTCATGAAAATAAGCAAACTGGAGACAGTTTTCTGAGCATTGGCAGGGGACGGAAAGGTTCTGGTTTGTCTAATATCTGGCTGTTTGTTTTAGGATTGTGTACCTTTTCTGGGTGTCATTTTGCAACTCTGGGAAACATTGGTGATAGCTCCTGCTATGCCTATTTCTCATTATTAGTGTAAGAATCAAATGAGTTAGCATATATGCAAATATTTTATAAAATGTTAAGCTATTTATAAATGTAAAATGTTCTTGTCATTGCCATCATTACTAAAATACTTATTACACAGCAACACAGATGTCAATAGAATGAGAAAAATGCTTAAGCAGAGAAATATGAGCAATCACAAAAATAAGCAATGCAAACACAACATATCCAATAAATTTAAAAGACTATCTGCAATGCTACAGTATTACATGCACAGGAATGTGATGAAGAATTGTATGTAATTACATAAAATAAGAAAATTACTTATGGGATTTCTTTCTATGGAAATTTAAAATTTTGATTCCTTAGCCAACATATTTTAGATTAAAGACATGAAGACAGAGGAAAAGAAAGAGTCCACTTTTACTTCCTATTTCATCCCAACATGGGACCCCGATTCCTATCAGGCCTGTGTCCTAAATATACTTCATTCTTATAGTCCCATAATTCACCCTCTTTCCCTACTACCGATTTTTCAGAATCTTATCAATATCTGAATCTCTCACATGAACATTCTACTCATTTGAGAGATGAGTAGACAATTCCAGCCACTCTACTCTCTCACCCTTTCCTGAAATGTTATCGCTCCTATAGTCTGTGCCACAAAATTAGGCATTTAATTTTATATTGTATTGTATTGTTTGCTAATTATGTCATGGATATATTCTTTCCCATGCTAGATTGTGACTTCTTGGCAAGGAGCCAATTTTCATGCTTTCCTGTGCCTCTTTCAGCATTTAGAAAATATGGGCATATAATTATACTCCATAAAAATTGTTAATTGACTAAACAACTTTCTTAGGTTCATTATAACTCTTTAGTTCTATGATACTAAAGTACAGAACACAAAATGACCAAAATTCCTATATTAATTATCTGAAATGATGAAATCATTCAATGCGCCTGGGCAGCTATGGAGAAATGTTGTTGGCAGTGTGAACAGTAGTGGTGTTTGCAAGGGCTATCCGTCCTAAATGGCTCCCATGCACTTTGAGTTTTTGACTGATTCGTCAGTATCTACTGAGTAGATTGCTTAAGAAGAAGTATTGGGGTCTGGGCGTGGTGGCTCACGCCTGTTATCCTAGCATTTTGGGAGACCAAGGTGGGCAGATTGCCTGAGGTCAGGAGTTCAAGACCAGTCTGGTCAACATGGTGCAACTCCATCTCTATTAAAAATACAAAAAAATTAGCCAGGCGTGGTGGCCTGCACCTATAATCCCAGCTACTTGGGAGGCTGAGGCAGGGGAATTACTTGAACCAGGGAGGTGGAGGTTGCAGTGAGCAGAGATTGCACAACTGCACTCCAGCCTGGCAACACAGCGAGATTTCATCTCAATAATAATAATAAAAAAAAAGTATTGGAGTTTTATTGGAGTTTTATTCCTCCATTTATTTGTGTCATCATCAACCATTTGGTATCCATTGCCTCAAAGTAAATCAAGGTGCTCTAAAGGGTTAATTTATGATTCTTGGAAAATTCTATAATGTTCACTCATCTTATTTTAAGAAAAAGTAAAAGTAAGCTGGGCATGGTGGCTCACACCTGTAATCCCAGCACTTTGGGAGGCCGATGACATAAGGACATCATGTTGATGACATGAGGACACCACTGAAAGTTATTTGAATAAAATGATGACACAAATTAGGAGAGATGGGACAGATATTACTCATTAAAAAAAAGCCAAGAGTGACTGATAAGAGTCAAGGAGTGAGAGGTAAGAATTAAAGGTCATCCTTAGGTATCTAGTCTGGGTAATTAAGATAGCATGGCTCCAACCTGTCTTAATCAGCTTGGGCTGCCACAACAAACATTGTACTGAGTGGTGTAAACAATGGAAATTTATCTTCTTAGAATTCTAGAGCCTCCAAAGTCTGAGATCAGGGTTCCAGCATTCTGTTGAGGGCCCTCTTCCTCTCTTGCAGGCAGCTGGCTTCTTGTATCCTCAAGTTCTCACAGAGAGAGATCATTTCTCTTGTGCCTCTTCTTATAAGGGCACTAATCCCATTCATGAGGACTCCCCCACCATGACCGAACCATCTCCCAAAGGCCCACCTCCAAATATACATTGGGGATTAGGGACTTAACATATAAATTGTGAGGAAGCACAACAATTCATCCCATAGCATACCCATTGTGATGTAGAATACAAGAAAATTTAGGGATAACTAATTTGGGGAGAAAATGATGTGTTTACATTAAACCAGGATGAACTTGAGGTCTGTTAACAGGGAAATGCTTCTTCCCTACTACTTATGTGTTCTGCCAGGAAGAGAAAATTCTGCTAGTGTGGTATTTCAGTTTCTTCTCTTCTCCCTGGACTCACTCTGTCCCTGGGGAGGCAAACAATTTGTTTGGTTGTTCCAACTGGGGAGAGTGACTCTTCTGTCCAGAAACAGCCTTCCTGTGGAAAGCATTGACTGTCACCTTTCACTCCATGTTCTACAGCTGTAAATTCTGTAGGAGCCTCCGTTTTGGAAGCCTAATTCTCCACAATCCATGTCAGATTGTGGTTCATATTAACAACCGCACTTACCCATATTTGAAAGTCATGTGCCCCAACCTGGCTGTGGCTTGGCCTCCATCCTTCCTGCTTATTTTTCAGCATTCTCAGACAATGAAAGGTATACTTTATAGGAAGGACTGTTTAGCAATTCCAACAAGTCCACTTTTGACAACACATCTGCAACCCTTTTTTTGGCTTCTCACACAATTGGCTCATTCAAGTTTTTAAATGTTGAGCCAATTAAAATATAAATATGATGTATGCTTTCATATACTTCCAAAATGTAATAAATGCTCTGTAAGTATCTGTGGAGATTACATATTTAAAATTATGTGGGAAAAATAATTATCTGCTGTTAGACATATTTTAGAGAGATTTAGAGATATTCAATTATTGAACTCCTATTTGACTGGTAATGTGCTCAGTATGACCTCACATCCTATACTTTCTACAAACTTCCCCCATTCTCATTTTGCCAAACCAGATTGCCTTTCTCTTAAAAGCTCCTTCTCTCCTGTCATTGAACCTAAACTCATGCTCTTAGTGGTAGGCAAAATAACTAATAGACCCACAAATATGTTCATGCCTTAATTCCCAGACCCTGTGAATATGTTATGTCACATATCAAAAGGGAATTAAGATTGTAAATGGAATTAAGGTTGCTAATCAGTTGACTAGAATATAAAAAGATTATTCTGGATTATCCAAATCGGTTCACTGTAACCATAATTGTTCTTATATGTGAGAAAGGAAGGGTGGTGAGTCAGAGTCCAAGAAGGAGATATGATAGCAGGAAGCAGAGGTCAAAATGATGCAACTGCTAGATTTGAACACAGAAGGACCCACTAGCCAAGTAATAGGGATGAATTCTAGAAGCTGTGAAAGCAAGGAAACAGACTCCCTTCTAGAAGAGAATGCACATTAATGACATCTGACTTTAGCTTAGTGCAACCCATTTCATATCTCTGAACTGCAAAACTGTAAGACAGTAAATTTGTGTTGTTTTAAGCCACCAGGTTTGTGGCAATTTGTTGGAGCAGCAATAGGAAACAAATACATTCTGCAATTCATTCAATGCATCTTCCCCGAGTGGCCATTTATAAATACATAGACTCTGACCCACCCTGGCCAGAAATAAATCAGGCTCCTGTACCTCTCCATTGGCCAGTTCTGTGATCACAGGCAGGTTATTTAATTTTTACATGACTATTTCCTCACCTTTAATATGGGGATTATCATGACACCATCCTTATAGGGATGAGTTAATAGATGCAAAACCTTTTAGAAAAGTGGGCACATAACAAACACTATAGAAGTATATGCTAATATTTTCATTATTGTGCTTACCTCTACAAATCATTTTAGAAATCAGTTCAAATGCCAATTCTTCCATTTCCTTTTTGAACAATAAGTTCTTTCTTTCTTAAATTCACAGTGGATTTTATCTTTACAATGTTTTATAGCATGTGATATTTTAATTTTTATTTAATCACTTTCATACATATTGAATCCTCTCTAAGATCCGTTAAAAATTATTGATATGCATTTTATTTATTTACTTTATTGTAATCTTGTTATTCCTATACTGTCTAGAATAGTGTTTTGCATATTATAGGTGTTCAACAAACATATTTAAACTACCAATGGTGTTTTCCACTTGTGCTAATTTCAAGAAATAAACGAAATCTCTCACTATTCAATAAGCAACACCTCTACAGAAAGAATTAATAAAACAGAAGAATTAATAAAAACCTGAAGAGTAGCAGGAAGTCTATAAAAAATACTCTCTACAAGTATTTAGTGGGACTCATTCTTTTCTCACTTTTACTCTAGATGTTCAACTTTAATAATATGTTAGATCAAGTGTGATTTTATACATTAAGCATTAGCCCATAAATTCTGTCTCTTATAGTCTGCTCTGAAGGTTATCGCTTTGATTAAGAGGCATGGTATACTGTGGAGACTGAATTTTAGTACTTTGCAAAGACCTGGTTGGAATTAACATTTCTGAACTTCTAGAGCCCCTCCAGTAAGATTGCTATGAAATTGGCTTTAAAAGAAGCTTCTGATGACAATGTCTAGCTGATTATTGTTTTAGAGATGAAAAAATATCAAAGATAATTACCATAGAAATAAATGTATTAAGTTCTAAAATTAACATTCTCATTAGTGATTATGTATATATTTTTTGACACATCTACAGTTAATCTTAAAAATTTGATCATTGGTGTGGGGTTATACTTCCTGGCATGACCCAAGAAGTGAAACTCAATTACAGTCAAATGCCATTAACTTTGGTAGTATGTTTAAAAATTAACCTCAAAATGCCCCCAGTTTTTGTTAAAACTATAGAAGTAGAAATTAAGTATTGAGAAGGTAAGAAAAGTATATCTTCTAAACTATGTAATCTCTTATTTACTGGCTCTGATAAGAATAACATTTCATATGGTTGTGCTTTCTATCACTAATTTGAAGTTTCAGTATAATATTTTTATTTAATTACATGATTACAAAAAAGTCTTTACTTACATCTTATGCATTATATGCCAAATTAATTCTCCTTTGAAAAGGCCAATTGCTCATAAGAGCAATGAATTCTATTGAATAGCTCACTGAATTTTGAGAGGACAATTAAGAAATGTTTATGTACACATAGAAACACACATCGTTCACATATTAAGATGTAGAAGAAAATCTTTGAAGATAGCACAATTTACAAATGGAGGAAATACATCTTCAGCTTGCAAACCTCAAAGCTCTACGTCAAATAATGTGATAAATCTTCATTTCCGATGGCACTAATCCTACACTGAAAAATTAATTCTCCTTTGAAAAGGCCAATTGCTGATAATTCCATACAAAAGAGGTCTATTCTTTTTAGTGGGTATGAATCCATCCTGCTAATGCAGAAACTGACTTTTTCAGATTCTTTTAGCCTTTGGTATGAGTGAATTTTTAAGCTTTCTCTTTTGCTGTGTTAGAAATAAATATAATGATTTTTTATCGTGCTGATTTTTAAGCGTTTAAAGGAAAACGGTTGATAGCTCATTAAGGCACATGAGATGCCACTAAGAGTCTACAACTCCCATTTTGGTACTGCATTACCAAAAACTTCCATTTCCACTAGAAGGTGTCATTAGAAGCACTTAAGCAAAGAAAGCTACTGGGAGCAAAAATGCCCCAGACAATTTCTGTAAAGACTTTGATGCACCCATTGCCCCATAGTTTAAAATGATGTATCACTCAAAGAGCAACCTCATTAACAGATCATTTAGATTATCATGAGTTATGATGAACTCAAGCCTCTGTAATATTTTCTTAACAACTTGCTTTATTACAGCAATATAACAGACATATGCCTTAAAGAGACGTCTTTCTTTCTATTCTATTGGATGCCACTGAAATTCAGCATGTGGAGCAGGAGGAAGAAGTAATAAAGTCTTACAGGGGAAAAAAAAGAACTTGTTACCTAAGGGCAATATCAGAAATGATGAGAAATGAGATAAGCCAGTATGACTAATTCAACTAGAGCTGAAGACGATGGGTCTGAATCTGATTTGCTCTCCTCCAAAAGAAAAATGTGCTCATGAAAATAATAACTAATGTGTATTTAATGCTTTTGAGGAAAATTACTATGTGGAGCTCCAAACTGTGTGCCGTATTCTGTGCCAGGTCTCTCTCTCTCTCTCAATCATCTATCTATCCATCCATCTAAAATTTATTTTAGATAAATTTTATCTATCTATCTATTTTATCTATCTATCCATTTATCTAAAATTTATTTTAGGTATTTTAGGTAATGGTAGGTAGTAAAGTAACTCTGTATTTTAGGTATTATCATCGCCATGTTAAAGATATTCCCAGAGTAATATATTTAGTAAGTTGTTTGAGTGGGGTTTGGATGCAGGTATATTTGGTTGCAAAGTCTGTATTCTTTACCCCTCATCATATTGCCTTGCTTTTGTTTCCTGCTTCACTTCTTTTGTCTTTGTTTCTTATTAAGACAAAGGCAGGAATTGACCGTAGGTGAAGACTCTTCTTTGGCTAATCAATTTATTTTATCCCTAAGGAGGATTCCTATTCTTGTTTCTTGTCTTTCTTCTCTCTCTCTTCCTCCCTCTTTTTTCTCTCTCCCTCTTTCCAACCCCTCCCTCATAAAATGACTAGACTTTACCTGTGTAATAGATTAATCATGGCCCCTAAAAGAGATATGCTTAGGTACTAATCCCTGGGAGCTTATCCATAAAAAATGTATTTGCATATCTAATGAAATACGATCTTCAGAGGAGTTTCGTACATTGGATTATCCAAGTGGACCCCAGGTGAAATCACATGTGTCCCTTTAAAAGAGAGGGAGATATCCGTCTCCCTCTGGGCTTCTCAGTCTAGAGGGAGGAGATACACAGAAGAGAAGAGGCAATGAGATCACTGAGTCAGAGGTTGGAGTTAGGCATCCTAAACCAAGACATTCCTGGAATTACCAGAAGCTGGAAAGCAAGGAATGCACTGTCTCCTAAAGCCATTAGAAGAAACGTGACCCTACGGGCACCTTGAATTCTTTCTTCTGGGCTTCGTAACTGAAGAGATAATAACTATCTGTTGTTTTAAGCCAACAACTTTGTGGCAGTTTCTTATAGCAGTCACAGGAAACTAACAGAACTCCCTTCTTTTAAATTCTGGAATTGGTGGTAGGGGAAATTGCATGTAAAAACACTGAATGTTCACCTCTAGCTCTGTGAAATCATAGGAAGCATAGATAAATTCTAGGAAACAGAGGGGCATTTTACCTCTGCAAAAGCCTATAAATCTCCTGAGGGTCATGTAGTCTTTTTCCACCCACAAGGTCTCCCAAAATAATCTTCTGATTGCTGAAATATAGCCTACATTGAACAGATATTCATTGAGCAAATCAACCTGCTCTGCAGGGGCTCCAGCAGGACTGGAACATTTCAGGAAAGAATAAAAGAGGGTTAAGTGTTAATTCTTGCCTTGATTGTCAGTGGTATGCTAATCCCTGCTCTGACATGTATTTTAGGTCCATCAGCGTATCCTAACTAAGAAGGCTTTGTGACTAGCAGAAAAGAAAATGTAGGTGAGCCATGCAATGGTGGATGTGGATGGTTCTCAGGGTGTGGTGACAGTTATGATTTAGTCATTAAAGGTGAATTGATACAAACACCTGAACATCTCCTAAATTATATTGTTCCAGAAATCCTTAAAATGCAAGAGAAATGGCAATGATGTGGCAATACTAAACGATATTACATAGGACTATGATTCCCTTCTCCATGTCATTTGGAAAGTTAGGAGAAACCATATTAGGCCAGAGAATAGACTGTGTGCTTCTCAGTGTGGATCCTTCACATCCAGAGTGCCAATCATCTAGGATACACCATGCTGGAGATGTACAGTCAAAGTCCATTCTTACTAGCTGGTACCTTACAGGACTACCTGTCAAATACTTTTAACAGCACCTTAATTTATGCATTTTCTAGAATATATATGAACTTCTTTCCATTCCCAGTATTGTGGCTTCCCTCCTGTCCTTATTTAAATCCTCATCTCTCACTTGGATGCCTAAAGTCGCCACTTCAGAAACCTCTCTTTCTGCAGAATTATTGCCCTGTGATTTATTCTCAACAAATGCTTTCTTGAAACCCTATCCAAATATATGAGTCCTCTACTAAATGCATAAGTACATAAAGAAAACAAGCATACTGACTTTGTGTCATTCCACAGGATTAAATATAGATCCCATATTCTATACACACATATATTACACTTATATAATATCTATATTATATATCTATATGAAATACACATATGTTCTACATATTAAAAGGCCCTCACAATCTGAACCACATTGCTTTGGACTCAATGTTTGTGTCCCACTTCCTAAATCCCAGTATAATGGTATGTGGAGGTGGAATCTTTGGGAGGTAGTTAGGTCATGAGGGAGGAGCGCTCGTGTATGGGGTTAAAGCTGTTACAAAAAGAGACACAAGAGAGATTCTCTCTCTCTGTCAATTGGCCATATGAGGATATAGCAAGAAAGCAGCTATCTGCAAACCAGAAAGGTTCTCATCAAGAACACAACCTATTGGCACCCTGATCTCATATGTCCAGGCTCCAGACCTGTGAGTAATAAATGTTTGTTGTTGAAGCCATCCAGTCTATGATATTCTGTGATTGCAGCCTGAGCTGACTAAGACACCCATCTAATTCTGAAGTCTTCTGTTCCTCTCACTATAATGAAGTCTATTTCATTATTTCATACATATTTCTCATGGCTTTTTGAAATCACCAGGCAATTCCTGGCTCCATGGTTTTAGAGCTGATGTCAAATGAGGACACCCTGATGACACCAAACCAGCAGACATCAACTCTGCTTGGTCACGGCCGCTGCTCTGATTAGTTGGTTTGGGTTCCCCCAAAGGCAGATCCTGAGACACGGAATTGCATACAAATAGCTTACTAAGGATGTAATCTCAGGAAGCAGGAGTGAGAAAAGCATAGGGAGTGATACAAGGATGGAGAAAAGCCAATATAAATGTGCTTTGACAAAGTTACTATGAGAAATCGGAAGTTCACACATGCTAGGACATCTGAGAAGCCTGCTTATGAAACGATCCTATAATCATCCATAAAGATAAAGCGTCTATTTTTCCATCATTTGTTAAGTTTGTTAACTGCACTGCACTTCCAGGTTATACTCATGGACAAGATGAGGAAATTCCAACCACATCACTCTAGGCCAGGAGGCTGAATCAGAAAGATAAGTAGTCCCTCATTTCCTCTGCTCCCTCCCTGTGGACTGGAACATGGATATGGTGGTGGGGAGCCAGTTTTTATCACGTAGATAAAGTGGAGCAAAAAGAAGCTCTAAAAATCTGGATCCCCACATGACCTCATGGCACAGAATAGTAGTATTTTTTTCATCCACCCACCCCTGGAGTGCCTAAAAATTCTATTATTGTCAAATGAAAATTATTTCAGTCTCATTCTGGTGCCTAAACCCCTATCTTAATATTACTCTCTCATGTAGCTATCCCATGCTGTTTACTTTCAGTGCACTCTAGTTCCACTTCCTGTCAGACTGTATTGCAATTATCTATTTAAATGCCCATCTCCATCACTGTATTGCAAGTTGTAGCTGACAGCCACAGTGCCATTTCTGAACCCTGAGTGCTTTGCAGGTCTTGGATTTACAAGAATTTTAAAATAAATTATAAAATGTAATTGCTTCAACAGTAAAGCTATCATACATGCAATTATGAATATATGATATATAATAATCATTCACTGAGCTGCTCACTGAACTTCTTCTCATGAAGCATAATTTGACACATGAAAGTTAATGAAGCATTTCCTGTGAAGCATGCTTTACACATAACATGGATCCAAGATGTATTTCCACCATTCATGTCTTCCTTTCCTTCTGTTACAGTTAGAGAGGTGGTTCTTCTCCTAACTAAAAGAAATTCTATCTATGCTCTAGATCCTCTTTCTTCTCCCATTATTAAGAACCGAAGCTCTTTTCTTTCAATCCCCTCAAGTTATTTCTCTCTGTTGGTTCAAATCTCTCTAAAATAATCAAAGAAGGCTTGCTAGCCTTTACATGTCCCTTTAGGTGGCAGACTCATTTTTTTTTTCATTTATTTATTTATTTTTGAGATATAGTCTGACTTTGTCACCCAGGCTAGAGTACAGTGGCATGATCTCGGCTCCCTGCAACCTTCACATCCCTGGTTCAAGTGATTCTCTTGCCTTGGTCTCCCAAGTATCTGGGATTACAGGTATGCTCCACTATGCCCGGCTAATTCTTGTGTTTTGTAGTGGAGATGGGGTTTCACCATGTTGGCCCGGCTGGTCTCGGACTCCTGACCTCAGGTGATCCACATGCCTTGGCCTCCCAAAGTGCTGGGATTACAGGCGTGAGCCACTGCACCTGGCCAGGTGGCAGACTCTTAATTATCCTCTTGGAGTCAAAGTTTCATAAAAGCCTTCACTTGCTATCTGCATTTTTCCACTCACTCCACAACGTAATTCCAGCACAACCAGGTTTATATTGGGATACATCTACAAACATTGCTCTTGCTAACAAGTCACAAAATTCAATGGATTGCTGTTATCATCATATATATATTTGTTAGCAGCACTCAACATCACTCAGTCCTCCCTTGAAATGGCCACTGTGTCTTTATTTCTGTTTATTCTTCTTTTCTCTCCAGCCACTCATTCTGAATGTATTTTGCTGACTCTTATTCCCGCATCAGACATTTAAAAATAAAAATTCTCAGCACTGATTTCAAGATACGCGTCCCTTCCTGCTCAATATGATTTCATTACTTAAGTTTTTTTTTTCCAATTCTGTGGCTTCATTGGTCATGCCACAAATCCTAAATGTCCATCTCCTGAACAGATCTTGCTTTTGAGTTCCAAAAATGTCTATTAAAATGTGTACTGAGATGTCTTGCTGGCAACTCAAAACCACATGCCATTGTATCTGAAAATTTGGCCCTCTCAGGACTCTCACACAGGAAATTGCACTATAATTTACTTCATTGTTCAAGCCAATAAAATAGAAGTCTTACATGATCTCTCATTCTGCCACCAAGAATGGCCAGCCACTCTGATTTACATGGAACGGAGGCATCTCTTGGGAGGCAAAATTTTTAAAGTTAAAGTTAACACAGTTGACCATCTTCCAATCTGGTACCTGGCCCCGTGAATCCTACTTCCTAAATATCTCTATTTGCTCAATTATTTCCATTCGTATGACCTCTGCTACTGTCTCTTACGCAGGGATCCACACATTCACTCTTGCCCCCTCCATTTGTTACTATTTGTCACCCTCCAAATGCTTTCTGTGTACCATTACCATGGACATTAATGAAAAACAGAATTTATTATATCAACCCCTTCCATCTTTCTCATTGTCTATAAGACCCAGCAATGTCTGAGCCCTGTGTGTCTCCTCAGACTCATTATTCATTATTTCCTCTGTGTTCCAGCCCTACTAACTTTTCCATTTCTCAAATGTGCCATGAAACTGGGCTGGAATTACTCCTCCCTACTCCTTCTTCCTATTAACTCCTCATCTTTTGGGTCTCAGAATCAGTGTTGTTTCCCAAAGACGTTTTGCTTTCTCTCCCTAGACAAGATCAGACATGTCTTTTTCCACCTGCCAATATCAAACTGCACTGCTCCTGCACAGAATTCATTATTTGTTCAATGTCCATCTTCCCAGCCACACTAGAAATTCCATGAAGCAACTATTCTTGTTTTATTCTCTTACAACTATATATACAATACCTGAATCAATAACTAGAAGCAAAAAACTTTTGTGGAATGAATATTTTATTATAGAGTATTTCCTTATGTGATATCATATCCTATTATAACTTCAGATAGTTTAACTAAAATTATAACTATGTTAAGGAAAGAAATAAGGCCATCATCACCCCTCATAAAATTTCAGCAAGTTTTACTGTATCCCATTTGTATGGTTTGGATTTGTGTCCCTGCCCAAATCTCCAATTGTATTCCCCAGTGTTGGAGTAGAGACCTGGTGGGAGGTAATTGGATGGGGCAGATTTCCACCTTTCTGTTCTTATGAGAGTGAGTGAGTTCTCACAAGATCTGGTTGTTTAAAAGTGTTTAGCAACTCCCTCTTTGCTTTCTTCCTCCTTCTCTGGCCATGTAAGATGTACCAGCTTCTCTCGCCTCTTCTGCCATGATTGTAAATTCCCTGAGGCCTCCACAGCCAGGTTTCCTGTACAGCCTGTATGACTGTGAGTCAATTAAAACTCTTTTATTTATAAATTATGCAGTCTCGGGTTGTTGTTTACAGCAATGTGAGAATGAACTAATATGGTACTGAATCTAAGATGTCATCAGTGGTAACGTGTTATTATTGTAAGCATAACTAAGAAAGAAAAATAATGTTGAAAAATAAGTCATGAAACACCTTGACTAAAAGACACATCTAGGTTTCAGATATCAAAAAGCAAAAAACTGGGAAAGGCCACAAGCTCCACAACAAATCTCAAGCTTGCTTCCTTCTCTCTACTGGGCAGTCTCTTCTTGGTTCATACCTCATTCCTGGGCCATTGTAACTTCCTTGTATTTTCCTAAGTAATATCTTCTCTTGTATACTTGAACACCTAGCTTCTTCACATTTCAACCTGAGTGATCATTTCAAAATACAAACCTGATCATTCCAAAATGCAAAGCCTGATTTCTGCATAACCTTATACTGGTTATTTATTCTATGACACATCACACATATATTTCCTCTTGTTTTCTGTCCTCCTGACATGGTTCCTAAAATATGCCACCTTCTTTTCTTTATTTGGAATATTCTGTGACTTGCTGTCCTCAAACTTTCCAATTACATCTCACATGTCAATGGCAGTGAAAATAAACTTGATTTTGACATATGAAATTGTATTAGGAATATTTCTATATAGAGGACAATGCTATGTCCTTGGGAACTTTTTGTTCAACCAGTGTCCAACTTTCTAATGCCTGGCTGTGGCTTGTGTAGAATCAGGGAAGTCACTATTTCTCTGCCCCTGAATACAGCTCCTGCATTATTCTTATGAAGATATATATTTGTCCATCACTGAATTCATCTGTCTCTTCATCCACTCAGCATTTATGGAGCCAATTTTATATGCCAAGTACTTTGCTAGTTTCTCTATATACAAAGATGAATCATTCTAGGATTAAAATATGGCAGGAAAAATAAAATCATCAACAAGTAAATTTTAAAAGTTAAATGCTAATAAAAAAGTGGTAGACACATGTATAAATATTGAATGCCATTTCATGTCGCTCTTCATTTTCCAGAAAAGGGCATTAAGGCTTAAAATAATCAGGTAATTTCATGGAGATTTCATAGCTAATGAGTGAAAAGAGCATGGCTTGAATTCTGGTTTATCAAGTTTCATAACTAGTATATACCTTTACCAAATGTTGTCAAACACATGTCATCCATTTTACGTATGAAATATCCTTTAATCGTTATAACCATGCATCTTCACCAGTTGGAGCTGCTATAATAAAATACCATAGACTGGGTACCTTATAAACAACAGAAATCTGTTTCTCACATCTCTGGTGGCTAGAAGTCCAAAATCCATGCCAGCATGGTCAGGTTCCAGTGAGAGCCCTATTTCGTGTTGCAGACTGCTGACTTCTCCTTATATCCCCACATGGGAAAAGACCAAGAGAACTCTCCTGAGTTCCTTTTATAAACACGCCAGTCCCATTCATGAGCACTCCACCTCAAGACCTAATTACCTCCTATAGGCTCCACCTTCTAGTACTATCCCATTGAAAGTTTGGCTTCAACATATACATTTTGAAGGGAAACCAACATTCAGTCCCTAACACCATGAAAAATAATAACTTTTATTTCTGTTATACTGATGAGGAAACCAAGACTTAGCTAGGCTCAGTAACTAGCCAAGCCACATAGTTAGTAAATAACAGAGCCAGAATTCAAGCTCAAGCTTGTCCAACCAGGAAACTTCTGCAATGTCTACTGTCATGAGTTTCCTCTCTATTCCAGTTCCCATGTATCTGTGAAATGATTTAATTATTTGTACATTACTAGCATGTATTGAGCATTTTATATGTCCCAAGTGTTCCTTAAAGATGCATCCATGAATTAAGTTATTTAGTTGCCAAAAAACAATATGCAGGTTCTGAGGTACTATCCTAAGGTACTGAGGTATTATCCTGATAGCACACTGAGAATGCTATCTGGTCTCTCAAAGATGAAGAATTAAAGAACGTCTCACTATTCCTCAGCAGGAGTCGGTCTAAAAAGAATAATCCACCATCCAGAGCATATATCATGTTAGGTTAAATATACAATCTACTACAAGTTCCAGACCCAGCGTGGTCAATATTGCTTTTCTTCTATTATATCTATTCTGTTTTGTAAAATATATGTTATGGTTAAAGAATAAGTCTAGTGAGCTGCCCTGAAATCAGAGTCATCTGTTTAAAGTTCTGTGGTGACTCCTTCCTCCCTCCCACCCTCATCGCCAACCACATGTTGAGATTCCTGGCAATGTGCTCCTTCACCAGAAAGATAGAGAGCTGATGAAGACCAAATGATGTTTCCCTTTCCCTCAACTTCAGGGGCTTAAAGTCCCAGATGAGGGCCAGGGAGCATACTCCATGACAGAAATAAACAAACAGCCAGGTGGCCCAAGCAATGACTAAACAAGTCTCTGGAAACTTCTCAAGAACACATCAGCTTGCAGCCTAATCTGGTAACAGTGGTATACATGACTACATATAATATAATATGAATAGTACTACTATAGACAAGTGGGTCAACATGATCTGAAAGCACCAGTTAGGAATACATACAGAAGTATAAGATACAAGGTAAAATTTATTGTTCAAAGGCATACAATTACTTTACAACTTTGAAATGCCTCAAAAAATATAATTTTTGGAGGGGGGGTGGGGCTAGGGGAATGATAGAGGTGGGGAGGGACTGGGAAGGGAAAACATTAGGAGAAATATCTAATGTAGATGACAGGGGGATGGACGCAACAAACCACCATGGCATGTGTATACCTATGTAACAATCCTGCGTGATATGCACATGTACCCCAGGACTTAAAATACAATAAAAATAAATAAAAAATACAATGGTTTTGAGACAGTGCTATTCATAAAGATAAATTAATTTTAAAGACTATATGCACATTCTCAAAAGGTTATTGCTGAACACATCATTTGCTTCCCACAATTTAAAAAAAAAAAAACACTTTTGAGACACTATCTGACCAACCATTAAGGCTGAGCAGGCAACATTGTTTAGAAGAACAACTGTGTGTTGTACATGATACTTCAGAAAGGCAGAGACTACTAAGCACATCATTAGTAGGTGATATTACAGTGTCTTCAAACTCAAACATAACTGGCACCAAATTTGCAGGAAAATGAGTTACCTTCCTAATGGTCCTTAATTACAATTGGAATGTTGACTTCACTTGTATTCCAGTAATGAAAGCATTTACTCTCATTCCTCATCTGATTTAAAGGGCGACATAAGCCGAAAGCAAGATGCCTTATAAAATTAGAAAAGCAATTGAACAAACATTAACACTGTGCCCCAGGATGACAGAAGGAAATTTCATCACACACCAAACAACATTAGTGTATCTAAAAAGGTCTTTGGATTTCACAATTTGTAATCCCAGGTAAGAAATATGGGAAAGAAATTGAAAACTCAGTTATTTGGCCAATGCATGTTTATAAATCTAATTTCTATTTCTTAGAGATACTGAGTTACAGATACTATATGAGCTAATCATAAAGATGATAAAACTTTTTAAATAAAAAAATTAGCTACAAAATTAGAACATAGAGACCAGCGAAACATAAATGGAAAACAAGGTATAATAGATATGACAACAATAAAAAGAAAAAAAAAAGCTTATTAAATAATTTAATTTAGTGCTATACATTACAAAAAATTGCAAAACAAATTCCAAATCGAAATATTATTTGAAAACAATAAATAACACCTCTAGTTCAAACAGAACTAAATATTAACTTTTTAGAGGATTAGTACTTTTCTGCATCAGAGAAGAAATGACAACAAAGGTAGTAACAGATTCGACTACAGAAAAATTATAATTTCCTCATACAATGAAAATTTTATCTGAAGCAAAGAAGAAATTAACATTTAATATGACAAACTCTTAATATCTGAATTGTATACAAAGTGTACAGAAATTGATAAGGAGAAGCTCTGGTGATGCCTAGAAGATTGCTAGAAATGTGAATCATGTGTGGGAAAGCTTGATTAGGAGCATAATGAAAAAGAAGAGGAAAGAAAAGTCAGGTTTAGAGTAACAGTATTGTCAATAAGAATTGCTAGAGCCCCCCAGATGGTTCCAATGAGTCTCATCTACTGATATTCACATCCTCTTGGGAGGGGTCTCACATTGACTTGGGTAACCAATATGTTACTGCAGAAATTGTTTGACTTCTGAGGTGAGATTAGGAAAGCTTTTGCAACTTCTGCCATGTACTTTCTTGGATCACTTGCCCTGGGGAAAGGCAGCTGCCATATTGTGAGGAAACTCAAGCAGTCCTATGGAGAGGTCAACATGAAAATAACTGAAGCCTCCCAAGAACTAAAGCCTACATCTCCTTGATTATTGTACAAAGGAAGAAACTGAGGCACAGAGGTTAAGATCCTTGCCCAAGTTTACACAGGAAGGAAGTGCCAGGTCTAAGATCAGGTTCCCAGAGCCTGAGTTCTTAACCTCTACATGATACTGTCTTCTCCACGGTAGAAATAGAATGGAAAAGTGTTTAAAATTGTCTGAAACTGAACAACAAAAAAGGAAATGCTAAAATTCAGAAACTTTTTGGATGTGAAGGTAAGGGGTGCATTGAAATGGCTTTAATTTTTCAAATATGTATAACAAGGAGAACAGTGGAGTTAAGATAAAGATCAGACACTCACAGTTTGAAAAGTGTTACATGCACATAAATGTATGCATGTGTGATCATTCATGGTTGTTTAGAGAGCAAAGTGATACACAGGGAATGTAGTGAGCAAGCTGGTTTGTAATTATCAGATTTGAGTTTTCCCAGGCAAGAAGAATTTCAGCGGGGCTTCATTTCACTAGCATACAGTTAAAAGATGGCTTCTTTCAAATGATAACGTATATACTACTTTCCTTCTGGAGATTAATAAAATGTTGGAAATTTCCTCACTCCACATAATCTTTCTTGTCCCTGTCTTATTCTTTTCAGTCACTCTAGGCATGGATCTAATCTAATTAAAAAAAAAAAAATCTGACTCTTTAAAAACACAAACTAAGTAAAATTCAATCAAATTAGTTTATTTAAAACATGAATATAATAAAAAATAATTCTACTCATTTCCCAATAACTAGAATATAAACTACTATGTGGAATGCAAATGCTATATTTCATTAGTATGTAAGAGAGAATATTCTAGTTTGAGAAGTGTTTTTCCCCCCACTTTTCTTTCATGGCTAACAACCATCAAGAGAAGTGTTTTAGTTTTTCTTCTTCCAAATATATGTGACTTTATTTTATTTTAATATATAAGTCATTTTAATAAATAAATTTCTCTCTATGGGGAGGTAAGAAAAGACAGGTGAAGCAGGTGTTAGTTTTGAAGAGTTCTGTACATATTCACAGCTGCTTAGTTGTTATGCACTGCTGCATGTAATGGCCAAGAAAATTCAACACAAATCCTGAGACAAAAATCCCCAAGAAACCAGCAGAAATGAAATTGGACAAATCCTAATACATAATGTATATACTTCAATATCCTATTGCATGTGGTTACAAATTTGAATATGGCACACAGCTTATCTTTGTATTTTACTAAAATAAAATTAAAACCCACAAACTCTCTGGGGTGATTAAATTGACCATACACAAAAATGCCCAAGGGAATGCTGAATTCCTTTTATGATAGAGGGACTAGACAGTGACCAGAGCAATGCAATTAACCAGACCATTGGTCATGAGCTGGTACTATTGTTCCACCAGCCCCACTTGATTCGCTGCCAAGCTCATCACGTACCCTCATTTGTTAGAAACACTCCATCTTTGTTCCATTTCACTTGCATAGAAAAGAAAAATTCAGATCCTGAAAATCAACATGTTGTTGAATCCTAATTTTATTTGATTTAACTTGCAGATCTCACTTGCAGCTGTTTACATTTTCCATATTGTGTTAATAGTCAAATTTTATTTCTAAATATTACCTAATTTTTGCTGTGCACGAAACAAGCTGTTTAACAAGCTATACCTACTTTGGGGTTCTTCAGTTTTTTAATTCTATTTGACTATGTGCTGTCTTCATCAAATATCTCTTCATTTGGACATCAAACATATTAATTTTTATTATAGCAACCAACAAGTATCATGATCCAAAGCACTAAAGTTGCTTCTTCAAAATTATTTTGAAAATAGCTCTTTTTAATGTAGAAAATAAATTTCCTTGTGTTCCTTATTTTAAATATTATTCATTTACAATATATATTTGATTTTCAATTGATATGTTCTTGCCTTCTTTGAATAATTTTCATTTAGAGAGAAGACAAAATTTCCAAATGTTTAATAAAGCCTCATAGAATTATACTTCATGCAATAAATAAATAATTAGCAATGGAACCTGATCAGAAAATCTCATGAGCAGTAATGACTGAGGGCTCCTGAAGTATTCTATGCTTCCAGATCCTTCCACTTCCCCACATACACAATTAATTCAAAGATAGACAGACGATAGAACAAAGGTTCAGCCATTAAACTCCAACTCCTTCAAGATTTAAAAACAAAAAATAATATCAACAAGCAAATAGTGTGCCTTAAAAATTAAAACTAACTTAATATATGGCTACACAACCTAGCCATTCCATTTCTAACTATCTTCCCAAAAGAAATGACAACATATATTCACACCAAGACATGTACAGAAATGTTCATAGCAACTTTTTTCACAATAGCCAAGAAGTGGAAACAGCCCAAATGTCCATCAGTGAGTGAATAGATAAATAAAATGTGGCATAACCAGACAACAGAACATTACTCAACAGTTTAAAAAAAGGGCAAAGATACATGCTACATCAGTGAACCTCAATAACATTATGCTTGGTGAAAGAAGCCAGATACAAAAGACCACATACAAAGATATCATCTTTTGTTTTGTTTCACTTTACGGTGCTTTGCAGATACCACATTCCTTACAAACTAAAGATTTTTGGCAATCCTGCATAGAGCAAGTCTACAGGAGTCAATGAGAGTCATTTTCAAGAGCATGCACATATTTAAAGACTCAGTGTCACATTTTGGTAATTATCACAATATTTACAACTTTTTCACTATTATTACATCTGTTTTGGTGATCTGCAATCAGTGATCTTTGATGTGGCTATCATAATTGTTTTGGGTGCCATAAACCATACTCAGATAACATGTTGAACTTAATAATAAATGTGTGTGTGTTTTGAATGCTCCACGGACCAGACATTCTCCATTTCTCTCCCTCTCCCCTAGCTTCCATATTCCCTGAGAGACAACAATATTGAAATTAGACCAATCAATAATCCTAGAATGGCCTGTGAGTGTTTAAGGGCAAAAAAAAAAAAAGAGTCACCTGTCTTTCCCATTAAATCAAAAGCTAGAAATGATTAAGGTTGGTAAGGAATGCATACTGAAAGTCAAGATAGGCCAAAAGCGAGGACTCTTGTGCCAAACAGGTTGCCAAGTTGTGAATGCAAAGAAGAATTCTTGAAGAAAATTAAAAGTGCTATTCCAGCAAATACACCAATGATAAGAAACCAAAACAACTTTATTGCTGATTTAAAAAAAGTTTTAGGGATCTGGGTAAAAGTTCAAACTAGGCCGGGCGCGGTGGCTCAAGCCTGTAATCCCAGCACTTTGGGAGGCCGAGGCGGGTGGATCACGAGGTCAGGAGATCGAGACCATCCTGGTCAACATGGTGAAACCCCGTCTCTACTAAAAATACAAAAAATCAGCTGGGCATGGTGGCGCATGCCTGTAATCCCAGCTACTCAGGAGGCTGAGGCAGGAGAATTGCCTGAACCCAGGAGGCGGAGGTTGCGGTGAGCCGAGATCGCGCCATTGCACTCCAGCCTGGGTAACAAGAGCGAAACTCTGTCTCAAAAAAAAAAAAAAAAAAAAAAAAAAAAAAATAAAAAAAAAAAAAAAAAAAAAAAAAAAAAAAAAAGTTCAAACTAGCCACAATATTCCCTTAAGCCAAAGCCTAATCCAGAGTAAGGCCCTGAATTTCTTCATTTCTATAAAGGCTAAATGAAATAAGGAAGCTACACAAGGAAAGTCTAGCTGAGGTTGATTAAGTAAAGAAATCATCTCCATGGTATAAGAAGCAGCAAATGCTGATGAAGAAGTTGTAGCACCTTATCCAGAAGATCTAGCTAAGAGAATTGATGGAGGGGGCTGCATTACATAATAGATTTTCTAGGTAGACAAAATAGTCTTTTATTGGAAGAAGATGTTAACTAGGACTTTCATAGCTGTGGAGAAGTCAATATCTGGCTTCAAAGCATCAAAGGACAGGCTGACTCCTTTGTTAGAGGCTAATGCAGCTGGTGACTTTAAGTTGAAGCCAATATTCATTTACCATTACAAAAATCCTAGTGCCCCTGAGAATTACGCTAAATTTACTCTGCTTCTCCTCTTCCCTATAGGTGCAACAACAAAGCCTGAATACCAGCACATCTGTTTACAAGGTGATTTACTGAATATGTTAAGCCTGCTGTTGGGAACTACTGTCCAGGAACAAAAAAAGATTTCTTTCAAAATATTATTGCTCATTGACAATATACCTGGTCATCCAAGAATTGTGATGAAAATATATAAAGAGATTGATGTTCTTTTCATGCTGCTAACACAGAATCTGTTCCATAGCTCATGGATCAGTGAGTCATTTTGATTTTCTTATATAATTATTTAAGAAATACATGAACAGACATTTCTCAGAAAAGACATTCATGTGGCCAACAAACATGAAAAAAGGTCAACATCACTGATCATTAGAAAAATGCAAATCATAGGCAAGGACTTCATGACTAAAACACCAAAAGCCATGGCAATAAAAGCCAGGGTAGACAAATGGGATCTAATTAAACTCCAGAACTTCTGTACAGCCAAAGAAACCATCATTAGAGTGAATTGGCAACCAACAGAATAGGAAAAAATTTTTGCAATCTACCCATCTGACAAAGGGCTAATATGCAGAATCTACAAATAACTAAAACAGATATATAAGAAAAAAAAAAACTGAACAACCCCATTCAAAGTTGGCGAAGGATATGAACAGACACTTTCCAAAAGAGGACTTATATGAGGCCAACAAACATATGAAAAAATGCTTATTATCACTGGTTGTTAGAGAAATGCAAATCAAAACAACACTGAGATATCATCTCATGCCAGTTAGAAAGGTGATCATTAAAAAATCTGGGGACAACAGATGCTAGAGAGGATGTGGAGAAATAGGAACACTTTTACACTGTTGGTGGGAGTGTAAATTAGCTCAACCATTGTGGAAGACAGTGTGGCAATTTCTCAGGGATCTAGAAATAGAAATTCGATTTGACCAAGCAATCCCATTATTGAGTATATACCCAATGAACTATAAATCATTCTACTATAAAGACACATGCACACGTATGTTCATTGCAGCCCTGTGTACAATAGCAAAGACCTGGAACCAACCCAAATGCCCATCAATAATAGACTGGACAAAGAAAATGTGGTACATATACACTATGAAATACTACGCAGCCATAAAAAACAATGAGTTCATGTCCTTTGCAGGGACTTGGATGAATCTGGAAACCATCATTCTCAACAAACTGACCCAAGAACAGAAAGCCAAGCATTGTATGTTCTCACTCATAGGTGGGTGTTGAACAACGAGAACATGAGGACTCAGGAAGAGGAGCATCGCACATCGGGGACAGTTGGAGGGGTAGGGGAGACAATGGGGAGTGGGGAGGGAGGTGAGGGTGGGGAGGGATAACATGGGGAGAAATGCCAGATATAGTATTCACCAAAAGTAAAATAAACTAAAAATAAAAGGTTTAAAACATAAAAAAGAAAAGAAAAATGCAAATCAAAACCACAGTGAAATACCATCTAACACCAGTCAGAATGGTGATCATTTAAAAAGTCAAAAACCAGCAGTCACTGACAAGGTTGCAGAGAAAAAGGAACGCTTTTGCACTATTGGTGGGAGTGTAAATTAATTCAGCCATTGTGGAAGGCAGTGTGATGAATCCTCAAAGATCTACAGGCAGAAATACCATTTGACCCAGCAATCCTGTTAAAGGGTATATACCCAAAGAAATATAAATCATCCTATTATAAAAATACATGCACATATATGTTAATTGCAGCACTATTCTCAATATCAAAGACATAAAGTCAACCCAAATGTCCATCAGTGATAGACTGAATAAAGAAAATGTGGTACATATACACCATGGCATACTATGCAACCATAAAAATGAATGAGGTCATGTCCTTTGCAGGGATGGAGCTGGAAGATGTTATCCTCAGCAAACTAATGCAGGAACTGAAAACCAAACCCCGAATGTTCTTACTTATAAGCGGAAGCTGAATGATAAGAACATATGGAAACATCAGAGGGAAGAAAACATGCCGGGGCCTGTCAGAGAGGTACCACCATGGCACACGTTTACCTATATAGCAAATATGCACATTCTGCACATATACCCTGGAACTTAAAAGTCTAAGGAAACAAAAGAGAAAAGAAGAAATGCATTTCATAATGTTGTAGCTGCCATGAAAAGTGAGTCCTTTGCTGGAGCTGGGTAAAGTAAATTGAAAATCTTCTGGAAAGGATTCACCATTCTAGATCCCATTAAGAATATTCATAATTCATGGGAGAAGGTCAAAATAACATTTACTGGAATTTGGAAGATGTTGATTCCAACCCTTGTGAATGACTTTGAAGCATTCAATAATTCAGTGGAGGAAAGAACTACAAATGTGAGACAAATAGCAAGAGAACTAGAACTAGAAGTTGAGCCTGAATATGTGACTGAACTGCTCTATCTCTTGATAAAACTACAACAGATGGGAATTTCTTCCTATAGATGAGGAAGAAAGGTGGCTTCTTGAGATGGAATCTACTTCTGGTGAAGATGTTGTGAACATTTTTGAGGTAACAACAAAGAATGTTGAATACTATATAAACTTTGATAAAGCAGTAGAAAGGTTTTGAGAGTGGACTCCAATTTTGAAAGTTCTATTGTCAGTAAAATGCTATCAAACAGCATTGCATGCAACAGAAATGTCTTTTGTGAAAGAAACCATCAGTTGATTCAACAAACCTCACTATGGTTTTAAGAAATTGCCACAGCCTTGGCTGGGCACAGTGGCTCACACCTATAATCCCAGCACTTTGGGAGGCTAAGGCAGGCAGGTCACTTGAGATCAGGAGTTCAAGACCAGCCTGGCTAACATAGTAAAACTATCTCTATGAAAAAATACAAAAAATAGTGGGTTGTGGTGGTACACACCTGTAGTCCCAGCTACTTGGGAGGCTGAGGTGGAAGAATCACTTGAACCTGGGAGGCAGAGGTTGCAGTGAGCCAAGATTGCACCACTGCACTTCAGTCTGGGTGACAGAGTAAGATGCTGTCTCAAAAAAAGTAAAAAATAAAAATAAATTGTCACAGCCACACAACCTTCAGCAACCATCCCCGATCAGTAAGCAGACATCCACACTGAGATCAGAACCTCCAGCAACAAAAATATTATGACTTGCTAAAGGCTCAGATGATCATTAGCATTTTTGGTAATAAAGTATTTTAAAAATTAAGGTGTGTACATTGTTTCTTTAGACATAAAACTATTGCATATTTAATATATAACAATATAGTTTAAACATAACTTGTAAATGCATTGGGAAACCAAAAACTTCTTGTGACTATCTTTATTGCAGTCATCTGAAAGTGAATGTATATGTTCAGTTCAATAGGTATGTTGTTTTGTATGACTCCATTTGTGCAGCCATAAAAATTAATGAGATCATGTCCTTTGCAGGGATGGAGCTGGAAGCTGGTATCCTTGGCAAATTAACGCAGGAACAGAAAACCAAACCCCGCATGTTCTCACTTATATGTGGGAGCTGAATGATGAGAACCCATGTGTGTGTGAAGGATTTGTGTATTTATTGATTTATTTAGAAACTTTTAAAAAATCTTACATATTTAGGGGGTACAAGATTTCTTCCATGCATATATTCCATAGTGGTGAATCCTGAACTTTTAGTAAACCCATTACCTAGACAGTGAACATTGTTTCTAATAAGTAATTTTTCAACTCTCATGCCCCTCCATCCTCCTTTTGAAGTTTCCAATGTCTATTATTCCGCTCTATGTTCATCTGTACCCATTGTTCAGCTCCCACTTATAAGTGAGAGCATATGGTATTTGACTTTGTGGGATATTTCACTTAGGATAAAGGCCTCCAGGTCTCTCCATGTTGCTTGCAAAATACATGATTCCATTCTTTTTTATGCCTGAGTAGTATTTCATTTTGTACAGAAATTATATATATATATATATATATGTATATATTTCTTTATATATAATGAAGATGTATATAAATTCATAAATATATATGCATATGCATAAATTTGTATAAATATACACATAAATATGCATGTGATATATATACACATTTTCTTCCATTGTTGGAGACTTAGGTGATTGTGATGAACACAATCTTTGTGATTGTGAATAGTGCTGCAGTAAACATAAGAGTGCAAGTATGTCTTCTTTTATTTATATAAAATATCGAAAGAGGGGCAGATATGTAGAGACAGAAAGTAGATGAGTGGTTGCATACTCGTGGAGAATATGAATGGGAATGACTATACGTACATGAGGTTTCTTTTGAAGCTGATGAAAATGTTCCATTATTAGTGTGTGGTAAGAGCTAGATAAATTATACACTTAAAACATGTGAGTTTTATGGTATATACATTTTATTGCAGTAAAGCTATTAAAAACAAATGGCCTACACGCTCATAAAACCAGCCTTATCATGTTTATTGAAAACCTGTAATCTATAGATAACACATGACCCAGATTACAGAGGGAATAGGTCTTAAACACAGAAACTATGATTGAAGTGTATCCTGATCCCTAAATGACTGACGTTAGCTACTTATTTTGAGATGTTTCATAGAAGAAACATACAGAAAGCTAAGAGGGGTGGAAAGATGGAGATACAAAAGAAGAGGCCAGGGTCAGGAGGCCCAAGTGTACCTAAATCGCAAGAATGAGCCTCGTGATTCATTCTATAATCCTTTGCCTTTAGAGGGACTCTTGGAAAGGAATTAGAAAGCATCTTCAGAAGGTGACAAAGACAGTGTAAAACAATGTAGGTTTTTAAGTGATTCTTATTTAACTATTGTGTTTAGCATTTGGAAAACATTAGAAAAAAAGTTTTAGCTATACATCATTATTTTATATGTTGTATTTGCTGATACAAAGACTTGAAACATTGGGTGACTGGTGATCAGTATATGCTAAATAAATATTTAATAGAAGAATGAAAGAACAATTATGCTATCCATAAAATGCAATGTTAAATATTGATGAGATATACAATTCAAGGGCAATGGGGAATAACCTGTGAGAAAACTGTGGCAGAAAAGCAGATTTGGGATAGGGTTAAAAGATAATGAGGCCAGTCTTGGACATAATGAAACTGAAGCAGACCTCATCCCATTGACTTGGAACCATCTGGAATACGTCTCAATATATGGTTCTAGATTGAGAATATAAATTAGAAAGTTATCAGTGTAGTTTAAGTCATGGAAGTCTGTGACTTATACATCAATAAAAAAATCATTTTCTTTAATTGATATGAGAAATATTCCCATGTAATTAATTCTTACTGTCATTCTGTAATTTTTGGTTCTGATGATAAATCTGAGTAAGTCTATTAAAATCTTCAGACATTACACATTTTCTTTGAGAACAACAGTGGCTGTAAACAAAGCTGCCTTTGTTGGCTCATAAAGAACATTTGCTGTTCCCACAAATTACTTTCAATCATGCAAAAGTCCCTCTGCGACAGAGACTTGTCCTGTGGTTATTAACTTCCCTTTCTAATTTCACTTTGTTCCCTTTCTATGCTCCTTTTGAGACACCCAGAGTCTGAAAAACGTGACTCAATCCACAGATTAGTTGGTGGGAAGAAAGAAAAATAGTTTATTTTCCCTCTTATTAAATCTTTTTCTTGTTCTATATAAATCCACTTGATCATGCTATGTGGCATTACAATGTTAGTTTTACTGGTAGGGCTATTAAAATACTACCAAAAAGGGGATAGATATTTTATGGGGAACAGAACTTTGATTTGGAGTCAAAAGAACTTTTATTTAAATAACAGCTTTTCCATTTACCAACTTTATGATCTTGGGTAAATTATAAGATTTCTCTGTGATTCAGTTTCTTGATCCATAAAAGTTAAGTAAATTTATGTTCCTAGTAGGTTTTTGATGATAATTACATGAGATAATACATATATATATATATATATATCTCCATTATCCAAATAGACTGGTTGGTGACTTTATCATTAGTTGATGGTGGACAGAATATATACATTTATTTTAATTATACCATAATTTTTTATATCTAATAAAATATTAAATCAGTGGAGACATTATTCAAATATACTTCCCATAAAATTCAATGTAGCTAAGTTTTTAGAGCATTTTGAAATATATCTTTTCCTACCATGTTCTTTGTGTATTTTTCACTAGTTTTCCCTTCTTTTGATCTTAGATGCTTTTAGAAATTACCTGTTTGCTTACTTGAAACTATTCTTTCCTAAAGTAAGAAAGAATTTAAATTTTCAAAGAAAAAAAAGTTTATATAAGGTAAATAGATATTGTTCATATCCATATATTATTATTTAAAATACACAGATTTGTTGTTAGGGATGACACCAAGTCTTCTGAACTCTCATGAGGTCTTCTAGAAGGATTGCCTCCTCTACTATGAACTATGTTGCTTGGGATCAAATACTTTACCCTTTGGTACCATCTCTAGAGTAAAGTAATCAGATTAGAAATTAGATCTCCAGCAGTTAATGAGTTGTTGCCCTTTTTTGAGGATTTTAGATTTGGGGCTTTCATTTCTATGACACAAAACAAATAATTAAAAGCAAACTCTGCATTGTCAGGATGATCACTTGAGTACAGCCTCTGATTTCAATGTTTAGGATCATCTTGGTGGTGTTACTTCATTTGCTGGGGGCTAATGAGGAATGAAAAAAAAACCAGACACATATAGATGAAGCGTCCATAGCAAGGAGGGCTTAATGCTGCCGTGGCTTACCAGGCCAATGAGGGTTCTGCAGAAGTTTAAGAGAAAACTACTGAGAGAATTAAGTTAATATATGAACTCAGGGTCATCGTGTATAACTTGTGCTTACTCTTAGCAGTTAGTGCTGTAGTATTCTGTTACATTCATGCCAGTTATTTAAGATTTCTCTGGCTTTTTAATTTTGTTTATATCTCATTTGTGCTATAGATGGAATGTTTGTGTTCCTCCAGCCTTTTGTTGTTGTTAAAACCTAATCCCAAATGTGATGCCATCAGGATGTGGGGGTCTATTGGAGGTAATTAGGTCATGGAACAAGTACACTCATACAGGAAGTCCCAGAGAGCTCTCTCTCCTTCCTCCATGTGAGGACACAGCAAAAAGTTGGCTGCCTATGGATCAGGACGCAGGCCCTCACCAGACCCTGAATCTTCTAGCACCTCAATATTGGACTTCCTACACACCAGAATTGTGAGAAATACATTTCTGTTGCTTACAAGCGACTCCATCTACGCTTTTCTGTTATTACAACCCTAAAAGCCAAGGACATTTATAAGTAAGTTTTAGGCTTTTTGGTTGCTTAAGATCTGTAAACATAAAGTGTTTTATGTTTTCTCTATATACAAATTTAAATAGAATTTTAATGAGTACAATTTTATATTTTATATTCTAGAGAAAGTTTTCCTTTGAAAGGAAGTCTGTGCTTCATTGAAGTTTGAGAAATATTGAATAATATCTTGAAGTATTAATCAATTCTGTTTTTCATTTCCAGCATTTCATTATCCCTGGATGTTTCCCTGCTTTCAATAGTCATCAAGGAAGGGAGAACATAGAAGAAAGAGAGAACAAAAGAATTGATCCTTGGCTTTGAGTTTCAAATAGCATAGGCTCTGATGCAGACAAAAGATTAAGCAGAAAATATTATTAGGGAAATGTTTACCTGCACTTTACCCTTATCCTCAGACAAGATCAAGATTCCACAGGACTAAGTTCAAAGGTAGGAAATAAGGGAGACAATAGGAATCTCAAACAGATTTAGACTGAGGTAGAGGAAGAATGTGGCAACCATCTCCAAGTAAAACCCAGGACGTAGTCAGTCCTTTGTGGTCTTTCTCATCCAGCACAGGTAGGAACAGAAAAAGTCTCCTGCCTGAGGTTATAGGCAGGCTGGACTGCCTCAGTCTCTCAGATTCCCAAACTCAGTGTGGCACTAGGAAAATGCAATGATGCCCTAAAGAGGCTCTTAGGATAGGTTTATTACAGCCCATATGGGAGCAGGAGTAGCAGAATGCTTCCTGTGGACCCTGCCTTGGAGTGTGGGTCAGGGGCAGCTCAGAGTATGCCGACCTGAAGAGGTTTTGCAGGCAGGGATGAGCAAGACAGTGTAGAGACAGTGCGGAGAGATGATAGAGACCCAGACATAATCCATGTCATGCCCACCCACATCCATATTGTCCTGCTAGGTCCTGGCCCTGCATAAGCTGCATGGAGAAGGGAAACGAGGAGCATGTTAATCCAGTGGAATCAAGTTTCCGGTACCTAATAGAATGATAGATCAAAACAGAAATGAGGTTTACTTGCATACAAATAGCATCAAAACAAACAACAACTAATCTATCCTTTCTCTATCTCTTTATCTCTCTCTCTATCTGTCATCTATTATCTACCTGAAGTTGTAGTGGGTGAGAATCATTAGGACTCTAAGATCACAGTCAAGTTTACGATACTGCATATTTCTAAGGATGGAACTGGAAAGGTTAGAATGTACCAGGAAAGGTGCAGCAATTAGAGGAACCCAAAGATCAATATGTTTTAGGGTCTATCTTCAGGGTCTATCTTGCTCTAACCACTCCAGAAATGTCTGCAGTGTTGGACTTTTGGATCTTGATGTTGATAATATCAAGCAATCACCATGATTGAGTCCTACTACAGAAGCGACGTGGAGCCTACTGGATCAATTGGATCCCGACTTTGTATGTGGATGGGGTTTGGGCCAAGAATGGGAGGTCCAGATCTCTGATGTCTTCCAAATAAAGGTAAGCTTTTGTGCCATTTTGGAGATGGTAACATGCAAAGACGAGCTGCCAACCACAATAAGATGAAAGGAATGAGAAATAGATTTTGTATATAATCAAGAAGTCTCCAAGTGTCAATGCTGTGATTCTTGATACTGTTGTCTGCTGGTAAATGGTTCCTGGGTCACTTAGGTCTGAATCAGAGCCACCTGGCTTTAGGGCAGATGAGTTGCACACTAAGCTTCATAAAGCTGATTCACTGCTCAGTCATCTGGGAAAATTGAGGCAATCTACCAAGTCTCTAAATACAATCTATGGTGTATTGCCTTAAGTCTATTAGAAAAACAGAAAATGGAAGGTTGTTTCCATACTCATCTGTCTTATAGGATTGATATAACTACTTTTTCCTCTATTCTTTTTCTCCAACAGCTTTGGAGGAAAAATCCAGTCTCATCCTACCAATATTAAGGTAGCCAACCTTCTAGTGCTTTAGAGATCAGATTGTATTCACTTTCTAATTTTACTAAGATCATAAACCCTTAGTAGAAAGTCTTCTACACCTGATGTTATTCTACACACACTGTCAATACTTAATACATAAAGATAAGACTTTTGACACATTTGGCAATTCCTATTCTGCTGAATCTAAATTTCCCAGAAATGTCTGATAACATACAATTAAAATGGGAAGATGAAGCTTGATGAGCACCCAAGAATACGAGAAGCTTTGCAGAAGGCAATGGTACAATCTAGTTTTGGAGCAAGACTGCCAAGAAACAAGTTATTTCAATAGTAACAAATAACATCTCATCAAATTGGATTTCACACAGACTGAAGGCTGCAATTCAGCTGAGGCAAACAGCAGGGAAAATCATTTTATTGTCCACTTCAAGTAACAAAGTAATTCCCCTCCTGACATTTATGAGTTGATTTTGTTCTTTTAACCTTCGAAAGCTGAATAAAATATAAAGGAGAGATTGTGTATCTATATGTAAAAAAAGGGTGGGGGAGCTGTACTCAGTGGGAGAAACTGAAAGAAACACTTTAGTTACCTCTGGGACTTAATCTAGACCAAGGATTCTAAGATCACAATTTGGTCTGCTGTTAGGAGAGAGATTGTTCCCATGTCTCCCTTAAGCACCAAAAGCGATTACATAGCTCCAGCCCATGTGCAGGCATCAGCAAGTATTCTGGGATTGACTCCAAATTCAAGTATGTGTAATAGATGAGGATTTTACTCAGTGTGGAACATTTGAACAGATAACATTAGAACTTGTGGTTGATTTATTTTTTAAGTAAAGAAGAAGTAAACTATAAAACCACAAGGCATTTCTTCTTATGATTCAGACACATATTCATTGAATTCATACAGTGAATATGTGTCACCAAATACGTATCTGAACCTTAACAAGAAACGGGACATTTGACTTAACTCTAATGTGCCACAATTAGTTTCTTTCTCCATCAAAAATCAAAGCTAGTCTATTTTGTTCTAAATCTAGAATTGAGATTTCTCCGCCTTTTCTTTTGGCTGGTCACATTAATCATGCTTAAAATGGGAAAGCCAGAGGGTTTGCTGTGGTCCAGACCTATCCCTAGCCTGTTTCCTATCCCTGATTCAGTCTTATCAGAGCTTTCCCATAATCTGTACAACTACCTTCACAGCTTCAGAATTTGACAAAGAAAATAGACAGAGGTACTTACATACAAAAATAAGACCTCTTCTTTTGTCTCTCCCAGCAGATTCTACCAGTCTTTGAGCCAACGAGATTATCAAAATGACTCACTTTTAAACAAACAAACATATCTCACCAGTGTTTTCTAGAATGCAAGAAAAATCACAAATTGAGACCAAGAAAAATTTGTTAATTGCTTAGATTATTTATTTCTTTTTCATGTTTACTACCACTGACTGGTCTGGCTTATTCAGGGGTCTAAATAAAAGAGTATGACCTAAAAATGCATATGCTGCTTTTAGTGAGAACATCTAATTACATGCTTCACTTTTATCTTAAGCTCATTCTATTAAAAAGACAAAAAATAGAAATAAAACAAAAAACTTTACTACATTCCCATCTGGGTCATGACCAGTGCTGAAATACTAACCATACTAGATTCTAACTTTGAAATCATATAATAGTTAACATACCCTGAGTATTTACTATGTACCCAAATACCAATACTAAATATTCACTATGCAGTACTTTATTATAACCACATCACAATACTTTGAAACATAGAATCATTAAATACCATCATTTTCAGATGAAAAACAATTCAGGTGTAGTAAGGTTAAGGAATTTGCTCAAAGTTGCACAGCTAGTAAGTTGCAGAGACATAACTTGAACCCAAATCTCTTTGACTCTAAATTCAGGGCTGAGCTTGGAAGCACTATAAAGTCACTCCTCCACTCAAAAAACACCAACGACTTTATATCTTATAGTATACGACAATAAAAAGACACAAAAATAAAACAAAACTCAAGATTTATAGTTATCTGGCCATTTCTTATTAATTAAATCTTAATTTTCAGCAGTCATCCACATGGGTTCCCATGCTACCCAGGCCATGTTCCCTAAAGTTCTTGTAATGACTCAGTTTACTTTTGTCTCTTCCCTTACATTTTGTTTTCCTTACAGCAATCTTCTGAAATGCACTTCCTTTCTCTCCGTCCCATAATTCCACTGTTACTCCATCTGCATATTACCTCCCAGGCCGTGTCTCTATAACCACACACAATTTAATACAGTTGCAATCCAAGTTGGTGTTCACAATTTATCTGCTATAGATAGTAGTTGGTGTCATGGAGCTTACATTTGTATGTTACCTAAAGTAAACCTTCATCTATTGAGGTCAGGGACTACAGATTTGTAATTTGATTTTTTACCTGAAAACACAATATTAAACTCATATGCAGCTCTAAATAAATTCTTGTTTAAATGAATACATAATTCATTACAAACAAGGGATTTTCACATGAATTTCCTAGACACTTCATAGTTGTGTGAGCCACTTCAAAACAGTATATAAGGAATTAAATACAAATATATCTTTTCAATACTTATTAAAATGTTAGACAATTCAGCTTTAGTAGAAGTTTGATTATAAAATGAAACCAAGCAAAGCTTAAATACCCAATTCAAAAGATTTCTGCTCTATAGTGAAAGACAGATCAATAATGATAAATTGGATTTTTAGCCTTTGGGGATAAACAGGGAAACAAAAAGAAAAACAAACCTTAGTAAAGCAATTTTGGTCTACCACTAGTGAGTTGACAAAATTATTTTACAATCAATATTACATTCCACTGGAACGAAAACAAGATATATCAAAACCTTCACATGATAGATATTTGATATTATTTATCAAATAACAACTCTTAACAGATATAAGCTTTTTTTTTTAGAACATCTATGCAACCACATGTTTTTGAAAGAGGACCAATCCATTTGCTGAATCCGTAAAGTCATTTAGAACTACTGATAATAAACAGTAGCAAACAGTGGAGGTGATGGTTTCGGAATACGTCACTTTCCTTTACATTCCTTTTTCCCTCTACTTTATACCAGTAAAGAAAGAGTCATCATCAAGCCAACAAAGTTAAAGCTCTAGGGCTACCTGCTTGCACAGGCCTCATCAAAGTCTATCTATCTATAGATAGCAAGTAAGGTTTTTAAAATTCCTTTTCTTAAAAAGTGCCCTTCAAGCTGTTTAAGCTTCAGGTTCCACAAACCTTAATTAGTCACATCCTTGACCTGAAGCATGCATGCCCTTGGAATCCAAAATACTTAAAATTCCATTTGGCAAAATTATTTTATTGTTACAGCTTTCTTAGGCTGTTGGTTTGCTAATTCGTTCATTCATTCATTCTTCATTCACTCACTCATTAATCCAAAAAACAGAGACTCGTCTTTTGCAGGCAGAGATCATTGTTCTTACAACAGCTTTATAATGACTACAACTTTCTGCATCTTGTTCCGTGGCTTCTGCCACTAACAGGTAAAGGCATCACACCGTCCTCTGGATAGCTTTTCTGTACTTTATGGCTTCTGTTTTTTCTCATCTTTTGTTGTTCTCTCTATTGACCTGTCAATTTTTGCTACAAGTACTTACTTCATCCTGTATCTGGTTTATGGTTCCCAAGATTGGTTTTGTTATATCTGCAGTTCTTCCATGTTGGGCAAAACTTTCAAAGTAGACAGCCAGCAGATCATGTGCTGGCCGTAATAGGCTGCCCACTGTAACAGGCCCTGCCCTGGTCAAACAAATGCAAGAAACCAACGATCTATGCCTTCCATGAATCTATGTTTACTTCTTTTCTTTTTCTTTCTGACAGCCTTGTTATTTCAACTTCATAGCCAGAAAAACATAATTCTACCCAGCATTATAAGTACTAAAATCTTTTTTGTTTTATTTTTTCTGTATCCCCACAGGGCTTAATGTTAATTGAAGTAATATCATTATAATTAATTAAAATACAAATACAGCTACCATACATCTTACCACGTGTTTGGAGTTGAACTACTGTTTACATGTGTCACTTCCCCTAATTCTCTCAACCCCCTTGAGGTAAATGTTATTCCATTAGCCATTTCACAAACGAGGAACTGAGGCTCAGAGAGCTTAGGCATGCGCAGTTAATAAGCATGGTTGCTAGGATTTAATCTAGGAGGTCTAATTCTGCAGCAGCCACTTTCACCAGTGAACACTGGCATCATCTCAGGAGGTTTAAAAATCTCAGATCCCACCCCCACAGTTGCTGATGGATCAGAAATGTAGCCTGGTAGGGACGGAGGGGTGCTATTTTTCATCTTCCTCGGTGATTCTCTCTCTTTTTTTTTTTTTTTTTTTTTTTTTTTTTTTTTTTTTTTTTTTTTTTTCTTTTTTTTTTTTTTTTTTTTTTTTTTGAGTTGGAATCTTGCTCTGTCACCCAGGCTGGAGTGTTATGGCACGATCTCTGCTCAATGCAACATCTGTCTCCTGGGTTCAAGCAATTCTTCTGTCTCAGCCTCCCAAGGATTACAGGCATTCGCCACCATGCCCAGCTAATTTTTTGTATTTTTAGTAGAGACGGGGTTTCACCATGTTGACGAGGCTAGTCTCAACCTCCTGACCTTGTGATCCACCAGCTTCGGCCTCCCAAAGTGCTAGGATTACAGGCGTGAGTCACTGCGCCCGACCTTCCTCAGTGATTCTCACATGGGTCCCAGCTTGATAACCACTGCTCTACAGACCAAGGTATTCACCATTACGTAATAAATGAGTGAATGGACAATTGAATGCATTAATGCATGGCTCCCCATTCTCTATCTTTTAATAGATAGGTTCCTAGGGTTCCATTTAAATAAAAAGAACAATAACATTTAATTGGACTCTCAGAAAACAATAAAACCAATTTTGTCAAAATTGATTTACCCTGACCAAACCTGTTGCCGAAGAGTTACTCCTCTTTCCCGGAGAGAGGCAGTGAACAGGTTCCGTAAATGACCAGCTCAGTCTAACTCCTTTTTTCACGTGGACAGGGGCCGTGTTGGGAGAGCAGCAGAGCGCATCGAACTGAAGCTGTTCAAATGGGCCCATAGGTCCATTTCTTTGTTTTATGTCCTCCAATTCCCTCAGCCTATTATCCCTAATGTGTCATCCCTACTTGTTTTCTCTCTACTGGGGAGTAGGAGTCCCAGCGCTATAGGCAATTAGCATTCAGAGTAGGCAACGAGAGCTTCATTTTCTACCCCACAGCCAACCCTTTTTTCTGTTATTCAGAGTCATACCAAAGACACAGAAAAAAGAACCTAGTAAAAACTATAAATACTTATCAAGCACCAATTTGTTAGGTGTTAGTCACTTAACTGACATTATAAAGTGACTAAAAGACCCAGAGTTAATAACCTGGGGTTAGGGAGAGGAAGGCAGACAAGCAGGACAAGATGAGTGGTGAAGTTTTAACTTGTTTGTGTGTGTGTGTGTGTGTGTGTGTGCGTGCGTGTGTGTGCGTGCGTGTGTGTCTAGGCGTGATTCAATCTGATCATGCTGAGGTTTGTGAACCACTGCCTTATCAACTAGTTCTACCTGTTCCTTATAGAGCTGAGGGACTAAATACATAGGCTTCGGTCAGAGCATCTATGACAATTAGACTCCAATCCACAAACCCTGCAGCAAACAGCCCAGGAAGCCAAACTGCAACCTCTGCCGCAGTCAGCCTAGAGCAGGCAGGTCTCAGATCATAACAGCCAGCTTCCCTGACTTTTGACTTGCTTCCAACTCAGAACCAACCAAAGAAAACTAATTACGCTCCCCAAAGCACTGAGGAGTTTTAAAATCCCTAGGTCCCACCCCTAGCGTTTCTGATGGATTGCAGACGTAGCCTGGCCTAGGGGGCTATTTTTCATCTTCCACTTCTAGGTAATCTGACCTCAGCTTCCCTGTGCCAACAACCTCCAATCAGGGCACACGTGAAGCCTTCCCTTTCTGCATTATAAAGCTTTCCCATTCCCCTGTCTACCTTTGAGTCTTTGCCAAAACGCAAGTTGTAAGAGACAATGGCTGACTTCCTTGCTGCAGCAAGTTCTGAATAAATAACCTGTTTGTTCTCACTTAAATTGCCTTTGTTTAATTTTACAGTGCAATTGGGGAGGGGCATGAATGCCGTTTTGAAATTTTAAGCCCACCCTCTCCAAGCAGGTGAACCGTCTCCTGTGTGTTTCCCTGAAGTCTCCTTGCCTCCCCCTTAAGATGTGTGTAAGAAGGGGACAGGCAGATGACAGAAAGAGTTACTGGCACCTGCACAAATCCATACAGATCAACCTAGGGAGGCAGAGCCTGGAGTTCTTGCCAGTATTACAGTGGTATTTGAATAAGAACATAAGACCTTAGCATCAACCTCTAAAGAGGAATGATAGCATGAATTCAGTCACCATTATGTTTGAAATGACAGAAAAATTATGCCATCCATTGACTTCCCCTAGATAGGATGAGGTTTTTGAAACATCATGTGGAATGAAGAATCAAGACAGGAATCAAGTTTAGTTAGGGAGAGATAAATTTTGTTGTGGTTGAATACTCAGTGGTGCTAATACGGGTTGCTTACTTGAGAAGTTTGGAGAGGACAATTTGCTCTAAGAAAAGGAGGAGCTCAGGGCCCAGGTGGTGGAAGAGGTAGAGCATTTTGAGCTGACCAGAAGAAATGAGAAGAAATTTGAGAAGCGGGACTTTAGCTTCCTCTAGGCTCCACAGCCATTGGTGCAAATGTCTCATTGAAATTAAGCACGTAAGAGTAATACAATACAGAAGTCAGTGCAGTGACCATACCCCTGACCCTTTGCTGGTTGTCAGCTCACTGGGTGGAAGGGTGCTGTATTCACTCAAATCCAGAAAGCTGTGAGCGTCTGTGGGTTGGGTCACACCAACCTGCTGACATCTGTACACTCACTACTTTCTAGATTGGATGTTGAGATTCTTTTTAATTTCTATAATTATTCAATATGTGCCTGAATGCTAAACATAATGGGCATAACTAAACATAGAAACATTTTTTTATTAAGGCTGAATCTTTAAATAAACAAAAATAATGCCTTTCCCCACTGTCTAATGAACATTTTTAAATCATAGAAATTGGGTTCTTTGTTAAATTCACTGTCTGTCTTTCTAACACTGATATTAGTAAGACAATTTTTTTCTGCCTTCTAGACGAATGTGTCAGAATCAGCACAAAGTAATTAGCAGGTTTAGTTAGCAGTTAGAAACTGAGAGGCAAATGAAATTAAAGTTGGGATCAATTAATTAGTAAAAGGTGCTAGAGTTGTGTGTGCTCCTTAACTAAGTGTTGTTATTCAATGTGTCAGCACTGACAACTCAACACTTTGTGTGGTTTAGAAACACAGAAGAGAAAAGGCTGACACCCAAGGGAGCAGAATGGGAAAGTGATCAGGGCGTGAGACTCCTGGGAAGCGAAGAACAATCTGGGATTGTTCTAGCTTGCCCATTCCCTTTCCTCTGAAGTTCAGCAGTGCAGGGGAGAGACCATCAAGGTGAACACGGGGGTGGGTGCTCGTCCCATGTTTCCAGACTTTGGGCAAATCTGTGCCGAGGAGCCTGGGAGGCCAGTGTCCATTCATAGGAGCCTAAAGTCCCTGCAAAAAAAAATCTGGGCCTGCATATCAGTTTTCTAGGGCTGCTGTAGCAAATATTGCAGACTGGGTGGCTTAAACAACAGACAAATGTTTTCTCAGTTCTGGAAGCTGTAAGTCCAAGACTAAGGTACCAGCAGAGTGGTTACTTCTAAGGTCTCTTTTCTTGGTTTGTATATGGCTGACATCTTCCTGTGTTTTCACATGGTCTTTCCTCTGTATTTTTCTGTGTCTATATTAGTCTGATCTCACACTGCTATAAAGAAATACTCCAAACTGGGTAATTTATAAGGGAAGAAAGTTTATTTGACTCAGTTCCTCTTGGCTGGGGAGGCCTCAGGCAACTTACAATCATGGTGGAAAGCGAAGGAAAAGCAATGCACATGTTACATGGTGACAGGTGAGAGTGTGTGTCAGCTCGGGAAGAACTACCATTTATAAAACCATCAGATTGCATGAGAATTCACTCACTATCACAAGACAGAATGCGGGAACCACCCTCTTAATCCAATGGCTTCCCACCAGGTCTCTCCCTAAACACCCAGGGATTACAATTCTAGATGAGATTTGGGTGGGGACACAAAGCCTACCTGCATCAGTCCTATTCTCCTCTTCTTGTGGAAACACCAATCCTACTGGATTAAGGTCCACCTCAGTGACTTTAATTAGCCTTACTTACATGTACAAAGACTCCATCTCCAAATACAGTCACATTCTGGGGTACTAGGGCTTAGAATTTCAACATGTAAATTTGGGGGAGGCTCAATTCAGCCCATAAAAGCCTGTTGAAGAATTCTGTTGAAAAGGAAGCTGTGTGTGAGAGAGTTCGTCCCACTGTGTGTTTTAAAATAAATAGCTTCTTGATGAAAACACAAGGCATCTGATTCTGGAATGGCATAAGTACTTTCATAGCCCCAGTTCTTTAGCAAAATTGGCTGGGCAAGGCAAGAGACATCACAATGACAAAAACTATTCCAATCCATACACAACCCCAGGTGACTCCTACATCAAATCGGCCTGCCCTCTGCTCCACTTCTGTCTGGCCCCCTTGTTCAGGAGGAGGAGTGGAAAGGCAGAGGGGAAAGCATATAGGAGCTTCCACACTTAGAGATTGCAGAGTAGCTATAATCCCAGCACTTTAGGAGGTCAAGACTGGTGGATCACCTGAGATCAGGAGTTCAAGACCAGCCTGGCCAACTTGGTGAAACCCTGTCTCTACAAAAAAATACAAAGATTAGCTGTGCATGGTGGCGGGCACTTGTAATTCCAGCTACTCTGGAGACTGAGGCAGTAGAATTAAGGGAACCCAGGAGGCGAGGGTTGCAGTGAGCAGAGATTGTGCCATTGCACTTCAGCCTGGGAGACAAGAGCAAAACTGTCTAAAAAAAAAAAAAAAAGAAAGAAAGAAACGAAAAAAAAAGAAATTGCAGAGTAGTTATTTCTAATATGTATTAAATACTGGTTTTCTTGGTTGATAGGCCATTACAATTAGAATTTTTTTAAGTGATGGTATGAAAGCATCTTGTTTTATTTAATTATTTGATGGTGAGTAATCATGCATTCAAGCCTAAGTCACCTGTTATATATTTTAATAAGAATCTTTTGGCTTAAAAAGTGAAAGTACTGACTGCATATCTTCTCATTTGGAAGGCAGCATCTTGTAATGAAGTCAGCAAAGACAGAGAACATATTAAAATGCTACTTATAATTCTATCTATATGACCTTGAGCAAGTTACTTAACTTGTCTTAAGCACATATTTCTTATTGGTAAAATACAACCTGGTAAGGGAGAAGCAAGTGAGATACAGCATACAAAACAACAAGCACATTGGCCAACACATAACCCTTTTCTTATTTAGGTTAATTATGCAGGTAGAGATATGATTCCTTCCTATCTTTCCAATACAACATCATGAAAATAAAAGGACCCCATGCAAGAATCCCAAAAGCCTGATTTTAAGTCCAATTTGATGTTTTGTTCAGTCACTTGACCTCTCTCAGTCTCAGAATTTTTAATGTCAAAATGAAGGCAATGGTCAGCCCTCTTCTGAACTTGACACAATTTATCGAGAGGAAGAAATATGTAAAAGTACCAAATGAGTCACTGGCAGGCTCTGATAATGAGTTAGTAGCATCTCCTTCATCATAGAGTTCAATTCAGGGGGACAAAGTATTAACCCTTTACAAATTACTGGAATGATTAGGTAAAATTTACTAGAAGTTTCTGTTGTAGGAATCATTTCTCAGCCAAAACAACGTAGCCTAAAGAAAGTGGGACTAATTTTTGCAGATCAAGTTTTTTTTTTTAACTGCATATACATTTTGAAAATCAGTATTTTCCCCCAGTTATTCAGGGTTATCTGATAATTCTTAGCCCAGTGGAAATGGGAATGACACCTGCACTTCACATTTCCTAAGTTCTGAATTTGTTTGGTATATGTTGTTCCACAGTCATTGTTTCCAGGTCATATCTCTGCATCCAGCAATAAACCTGGTATTCAAAGAAAACAGATATCCAGAATGAGGAGTAAGAAGGGAGGTGGGAAGGGTGCACATGTGAAGAGGGAGTAGGCCACACCCTCTAGTACTTCCAACTTTATGTTGATTCTGGGACAACAGGGTGGCAACTGAGCTTGGCACCCTGCCCCGGTTCTAGTTTCTACGTGGAGGACTCTAGAGATGGGGAAGTTTCTGTCAAAGAGTTTTCTCTCTGGACATTTTTTTTTTCCCTTTGAGCTATTGGTTAAAAAAATTACTGTTTACGTTTGGGTAAAATATATAGTCTTTTATTTACCTGATTTATATTTTTGAATGCCTGTAATGTTACAGGGACTATTCTAGGAATCTGGGAAACATTTCTGAGCAAAAAAGAGAAACATCTCTGTCCTCACAGAGCTTGTGATTTCAAAATTGTCTTTTTCTGAGTTAAAAGTCAACTATGTGTTTTTAAAGACATGGCAGAGTGTAGCAATTTTCAAACTTTTTCATTTCAAAACATCTTTACACTCTTAAAAATTGTTACGGGTTATAAAGAACTTTTGTTTATACAGGTTATATCTATCACTATTTACTATATTAAATGTTAAAACAGAAATTTATAACAATAAACAATTTTAATTTATTAAAGTAACTATATAAAACCATTACATGCCAAAAATACCTGCTAGGGAATAAATGTTCATATCCCCCTACAATTTACATGTTGAAGCCCTAATCCCCAATGTGATGATACTTGGAGGTGAGGCCTTTGGGAGGTGATTGGGTTTAGATAAGTCATGTGGGTTTGGCCCTCACAATGGGATTAGTGCCCTTATGGGAAAAGGAAGAGATACTGAAGCACTCTTTCTCCACTTTCATGCACTAAAGAAAGGCCATGTGAATATATAGCGAGCATGTGGCTGTCTCTAAGCCAAGAAGATGGCCAACACCAGAACACAGCCACACTTGCACCCTGTGCTCAGACTTCCAGCTTCCAGAACTGTGAGAAAATAATGTCTGTTGCTTAGGTCATCCAGTTTGTAGTATTTTGTTACAGTAGCCCAAGCTAAGACAACAACATATTTTGTAAAAAAAAAAAAAAAAAAATATATATATATATATATATATATATATATAATTCTTTAAAAATCATGAGAAGGACACTTTTTATATTTTTATAAGTATCTTTTTTTGGTCTGGTGTCAGAGAATAGTTGTATTTTCAACTATGGTTGCTTCTTTATTCAACTTGTGGTATCAACGTCATGCAGGGTTTGGAAAATCCCAGTGTATATTTATGAGAAAATGATAGAGAACAAGGCAAATCACGTCTAAGTATTATTATGAAAATAGTTTTTACTTCATGGATCTCCTGACAGTGTCTCAGAGATTCCTGGGGGCTCCTAGACTACACTTTGAGAACTGATGGTAATAGTGGGAAAAGAGTCTCTCTGGTAAACTGAGTTTTGATCTGTGATCTTGAGAAGTTTTTTCACCTCTCTCAACTTCTGCTTTTTCCATCTGAAAATGAGTGGTTTGGATTGCATAAGGGCCAGAATCTTTCCCATCTGTGACCTTCTTTGCTCTGTCTGTCCTCTTTGAGTTGGCCACTTAGTATTTTAATGGAATAGACTGAGTTTTCTTCTTCTTTTGCTCTCCCCATTATTCCCATATTCCTGGGTCTGGCACTAACGGGGGCTAAGATAAGGGAAGGGGGGTCTTTGTGATATTTGAAGTGTAAAAGGATACAGACTCCTAGCAAAAAAGCCCAGGGCTAGTCTATGCAGCCTCACCTTGACAGTGCAGCTAACTTAGTATTGACAATAGATTCCTGGCCCCAGAATGGACAGGTAAAGGCAACTTTTTTTTTTTTTTTTTTTCCTCTCCCTCAAGAGCATGATCTCATCCACATGATCTCAACCCCATTCAGCTACATCCTGAAAAACTCTGATGACTGACAAAAGGAGTCGAAGTAGGACTTTGGTATGCGCAAATAAGAAGAAAAGTAGTTTAGAATTATCCAAGACAAAGAGGATTCCACAGTAAAGTCTGCCCCACTTGGAGATGGTGGGTTCATAAATCCTGAATGATGCCTCTGCCCCCACCTTTTGCGCCAGAGAAGCCTCCCCAGCCTGAACTCTTTGCTATTGAGAAGCCAGCATGACTACATGAATAAACAGTGGTTCTCAGACTTGAATGTGCATCAGAATCTCCAGTAGGGCTTATTAATACAGATTTCTGGGCTCACTTCTACAGCTTCTAATTCATCAGGTTCAGGGTAGAGTTAGAGCAATTACATTTCCAATAAGTTCTCAGGTGACCACATGTTGGGAACCAGTGAAACACAGTATAAATTATAGATGATTTGAGCTATATGGGAACAAGATATTTGGACTCTGAATGTCTCTGTAATCTGTTTACAAAACAATGATACTCCCAGTCCTCCAACATAATACTTTGTACCATTCTAACCTCTTATGATTAAGGGTGAAGTAAAAAGGGTCACATAACTCACTATATTTTTAGTGTAGTTATTCTAAGGGGAGATTCTATAAGGAGCACACTAATTTTGACATTTTTTAAAAGCTTATTTTCTATTTTATGTTCTCTTGGGTGGGGTGGGAGGGACTTCCTAGAGGAATGTCAGTGGTTACTACATGGTTAAAGCCTTAATTTGAACAATTATTTTCAGTCATTAGAGTGCAGATGTAAAATATTAGAAGTGAACATGGGGCTTGAGTTCATGATTGAGACTCCTGAGCTTTTAAATACCCTGCAATTATCTAACACAGACTGAGCCTGTAATTTTTCCTGTCTGGGTTTAGTTTCATTTTTCCATGACCTTTTACCAAGTATAAACACAACATCAAAGAATCTAATGGTTGAAATAAATGCAGTCTATTATGTTACACAAATGAAGATCAGTCTTTGGAAGCCCAGGGCTGAAATCAGAACATTTTGTGGAGACCATTATGGCCATGTGGTCAGTTCTCCCTGGCCTTATAAGGCCAAGTGATGAAAAGGTCATAAATCAGTTAAGCACTTGGTGTTTTTTTTTTTTTTTTTCCACATATAGTATCTCATCTAATCCTGGTGATTCCTTTTTGTAGTGAGAGTGGCTGCAAATAGAATTCCTATTCAACATACAGGAAAAGAGAGGTTCTGAGAAATCAAACTATTGTTTAAAGGCAGCCCAACTTAAACAGAACTCAGATTTGAGCCATTGTGTATCTGACTCTAATGCCCATAGTCCCTGGGAAACAAAAAATTCAACTTTTTGTCAATGGATATTTATCAATATCAACTTTTTTGAGAGAAGAGAAATAGAAAAAAAAAAAAAATGTTCCTGCTCTCTTGGTACTTCCGACTTAGTAAAGAGAAATCAGAGTGTTTCTGGAAGGGATCAAGTTCACCTTCTCATTTTACACATGAGAAGATCAAGGTCCAGAGAAACCAGATGATTTCTTTGTAGACAAAAAGCAAGTGGCAACGGTGTCTTGATACCTTTAAATCTAAATAGAAATGTTAAACAATTCTTTTTAATGAAAAGTTTGCTTATTTAAAGAATTATTTTTGCTTTCTTGCCAAAGCAAACCTTCCAAGTAGAAAGAAGACTGGTATCTAGGCTTTTACATGGGCTCTCTGTCAAGGTCAGGCATGAATAGCAAGTTCTCAATTCTTACCCTGACCTTGAAGGTCCAGAAATGCTCTTTCTGTTTCTGCAAGAGGCCAAGCTTGTTTTTACCTCTGGACCCTTGCATCTGCTATTCTCTCTACCTTGGAAATTCTTCATTTGGGTTTTCACAAGGCCAAATCTTACTCATTACTCAGGTCTCAATTCAAGAGGATGTCCTCTAAGAGGCCTTCCCTCTTGGCTGTCCTAAGAGCCCAGGATGTCAGTTCTCTTACAGGGCAATTGCTTCTGCATCCAATGACCAGAGGGAGTATATTCTCTGAGCTTAACTGGCTTTCCCCATTTTACTGTCTCACTTCCCTTCTCTCACCATACTTACTGAGATCAACTCCCTAATACATCACTTGCCTTTAATTCCTTGTTTTGGGTTTTGCTTTTGTGACAACCCAAACATAGAAATGAAATCTTATTCAACCTGTCGCTCATGACTCTGATTATTTTTTATAGCACTTATTACTACTGTCTGAAATTACTTTTTTATTAGTTTATCATCTGCATTTTCAGCTTACCAGACTCTCCACACTCTCCCCAACATTTTCCACCCAATAAGATGCCTGTCAGAATATAAACACTGTAGAGGCATAACTTTGCCTGTCCTGTTCACTGTTCTTTTCCAAAAACTTAGAACCTGGCATATAATAGGTGCTCAACATATGTTTGTTGAATTAATGAAAGAAACAAATGAAACTTTCCAATGTGTCAATATAAGGGAATCTTGGCTAGCAAATCACGCTTTTCAACTACCATATCAAGGGGTTTCTCTGTTTGGTTCAGTCCCATTTAGATTCCGTTGCTCTCCTTTCCATTTTTGGAGAGGATCAATCCTTAATCAATCACTTTTTGTTAAACATGCTGTCCGGCACAATCAAAAGTTAACAAAGATATATAGAAATCAGTCCAGGCTTTGGAGCCAAAAAATTCATTATCTGCCTCAATCAATATTTATAACAGATATATCGAAGACATGCTAAAGCAGAGTCTCTGGTCCTTTGCTTTCCTTTCATCACATTTGCCTTGCATAATCATCTATGTTTATTAAAAGGGCTCCTGCTCTGTTTCTGTTAGACACTGACCTTCAAGTGCTTGACTTAATAAGCTGGTGAATTACACTAAATCATACAACCTTGTTCAATCATTGATATTACAAAGAATTGCAAGGAGAAACCAGAACAACTTGAAAACACAAGGAAGTACAACATCTTTCATACGGAATAAAAGGGAAAGTCAAGGGAAGAAAGTGTGTCCTCAAAGATGCTCCCATGGAACTGAGAGAACAGAATCCCATGGCATTCAAGATTGTTTTCCCCCTGATTAAAACATTTTGTCAAAGCAAAAATCAAATGAGTACTTGTTTATGAAGCATGTGATACTTCAGAACATAACACAGGAATTCTATGTGTGTGAACAGTGTGTTTGAATAAACAAACGCCACTAGGTAAAAAGAGCATTTGTCACAGTTTTTTTCCTATATCAAGTCAATATAGGAGACTATAGGAATTGAGGGTAAGGGATTCCCCAAAATGGTTTGCTTCCATAAGACATTATAAGGCACTGAAAATGGAGATGCTCCTATGTTATTTAACAACCCCTCCTCATAAACCCAGTGCCTAGAAAAGAGCTTGCCACATAGTATGTATCAATGCATACTTCATTTACAGATAAAATACACAGTTATTTGTACTTTCTTGGGAGGAAAAGATTCTCATATGCAACATGTTTGAATTAGCATAGCCCATCTTTGGCTTATTTGTGAGCCACCATGCCTGGCCCTTTGGCACCGTTTCTAAAGGCTCCCTAACTGATTCTAATGCGTAGCTGGGTTTGAGAATCACTGCAATTTTTCCACCTCTGAACCATTGCAAAAGTTAAAATGTCTTTCTTTCTCTTTATCATTTGTGTAATTCCTAGCCATTCTTCAAAATGCAATTCAAAAGGCATTAGTTCCAAGAAACTTCTTCATTACATAATATTGGTCCACCTTTGTGTTCAAAAATTTCTCTGTGCTTCATCCTAATCCACAATAGATTTCACTAAACTAAATTCCTTGAACGTGAAGACAAGCAGTGGAAATTTCTTGTCTGTTTGTATTCAAAGTGCCTAGAATTGTCCATTTAGGAGCGATTTAAAAACATATTAAAGAATGAATGAGTGGATGAGAAAGGAATTCTTAGAAAGGGGTACTTGTCCTGGTTCTGCTGTTTACAGATTTGCTCTATAACTCTGATGCTAGGTTGACTGCAATCAGATTTAAAATACTATAATACATAAAGTTAAACATATGCATATATAATGACCCAGAAATTTCACCCTTAGTTATTTCTCATTCCAAAGGAAATGAGATGCTCATTGAGTCAAAATGGGGTTATAGTCCAAAATATCCATCATAATTCAAAATCACTATAAATGAAAAATGAACTTAATACCCTTCTAAACCCATTTTAAACTTACAAAATCATAAGTCAAGCCATTGTAAGTCCAGATGCTCCTTGATTTATGCTGGGATTAAATCCCCCATAAAGCCCATCTAGTTAAAAACTGCTTAAGTTGAACCATTTTAGGTCACGAACATATTTCTGTATACATAGACTCCTCAAAGGTATGTAGTAGATTGTTCATAGCAACACATTTTTAATAACCAAAAGGCAAAAGTAATCATCAATGTCCATCAGTAGTAGAATGGATAAAATATCTGTGGCACAGTCATACATAGGATACCATGTAGCAACAAGAAACCTAGAAATGCATGCAATGATGTAGATGAATAATAGATAAGTTTGAGCATATGGAGCCAGTCACGAAACAGGAAACTATTGTGTGTTATGGATTTACATATAGAACAAGCACCAAAAAAAGCAATCTCTTCTTGAGAAGTCAGGGCAGTGGTCAAATAGAGGGAGAGAGCAGTGATTGTAAGGGAGCACAAAATGGATTCTGGGGTGCTGGTTGTGCCTTTGATCTGGTCATTGATTACATAACTGTGCCCAGTTTATTAGAAATACATCAAGCAGTATACTTGGGATATGTATATACTTTTCTGTATATACATTATACTTCAATGAAAAGTTAATACCTTGGTATAAACAATCTGATGGATATGTATATATAAAGTGACTTTGACCTAAACCTTAGAAACACTTAGTTAATATCTGAAAGAATTTACCTTCCAGGGATGCCGTCTCAGATGGGGCCATTGTACTGGATGGCAATGTTGATCAGTGTTAATTTTTTCAGTCAGAGAGCTGTACAGTGGTTATGAGAGGGAGAGTATGTGATGGAGAATGTGTGTGAAAGATGGAATTTCATTGTGCTGTCCTGGCAGTGTTAAACGAGCTTTAAAATATTCCACAATAAATAATTTAAAATGTGTAAAAAGAGAATTTGTTGCCCTTGCTTCAGAATCTTCCTTGCAAAATGTTTATCAAGCCACATAAAAGCATCAAAAGCAGGAATTTCACCAACCGTGTAAGAGCAGCCTGTATCTGTGTACCTTGTCACCGACCTTCAAAGGGGAAACATACACGCTAGAAGTCCCAGGCCTTTTGCTTCATGAAGTAGACTGAGGCCATTAATTTCCTTTTCTAACTCAAAATCTCTCTGTCATTATTCACACCTTTTGACTTCCCTTCTGCACTGGAGGAAAGAGTGTCTTTTCTCTTTCCTGAGTTGCTTTTATACTAGTTTCCTTCAGTACAATTCTTTTTATCTAACCCCCAACTCTATAAAATCTAACCTGAGTTCTCAAAATGAGACTAAATTTGTTCTGAGGTCCCCCAGACCACTTACAGTTGACCTTTGAACAACATGGGTTTGAATGACCCAGGCCCACTTTCTCCATTTCTGCCACCCCTGAGACAGCAAGACCAAGCCCTCCTCTTTCTCCTCCTTTGTCTACTTAAGGTGAAGATGATAAGGATGATGACCTACATCATGATCCACTTCCACTTAAAAAATAGTAAACATATTTTCTCTTCCTTCTGATCTTTTTAATACCATTTTCTTTCTCTAGTTTACTTAGTTGTGAAAATACCATATATAATACACATAGCATATGAAATACATGTTGATCCCCTACGTTATTGGTAAATCTTCTGGCCAACAGTATGTCATCAGCAGTTAAGTTTTGGAGAAATCAAAAGTTATAAATGGATTTTTGACTGCAAAGGGGTCAGCATCCCTAACCTCTGTAAATGTCAACTGTATTGCCAAAGCCAATAGCTCTTCTAAGTTTGCTTCCACATGACTAAGGGTATTTAAAAAGTAGCCATCCTGTTCTTGAAATTCTTTCTTCTCTTGGCTTCTTTTCATAGATTCTTCCTTCTCTGCTCTTCCCCAAAACTCCTGTTTCATTTTTTTCTACTCTTGTTTTCTGAAAATATACATCCCCCGAGTTTGTATCCTCTGCCCACTATGCTATCAGTGCAATCCCATTCACTGTTCTCATGAATCTTCAACTGTCTTTTACCTAAGAAGGCCATATTGTGGGTCAACACAGAGCTCCATGAAGCATAGCCTTCAGCCATAAACACAGCTAGGCGATGAGGGCAGAAACTACCATGATAGAGTGGTACTTCTTGACCCAGGTACCTGGCCCATGCTGACAGCACCAGGAGACAAAGCTGCAAACAAAGGTCAACCCTACAAATGGCATCAGTAGAATTAGAACATGGCAATCTAGCTGCAAAATTCTCATATGCTGAACTCAGGTAATCTCCAGAATCTTTTACAATGAACCACTCAAAGATTGGGATCACTCAAGACAGTCTGCATAGGACTCACAAATAGACATTTTAGAACAGATGGTCAGATTCACCAGACTGCCTCTTATAAAATATATCATTGCTGCTCTCTGCTGGTCAAAAGCATTATTCCCTTCAATTAAGATGAGCAGAGGTGTAGAATGGGTCAAAAAGGGAAAACAGTGCTTTCAAAATGATATGGACTGGTGCTAGAGAAGAGTTATTAAATGACTTCATAGGCTGCAATATATGTTCTTATCCAGAAACACTGATTTTAGTGAGGGCTTATTGGACCGATAAAGTAAAAATGTACAAAGAATAGACTCATAGAAAATATAGGCTCTATCAGATATTTCACCAAGCACTAAATTAGTCACCACTTTTTAGTGCAGAACTTACTATAAGGCATCATATTTGATTTTTCGCAGAAAAACTGGCAAGTCCTACTGAGGAATTATTACATTGATATATTGCAAAATCCTAAAATGTTATCTGAATCCTAAAATAAAGATTAAATCTCTATATATGTACAATCTATTCGACTGAAAACTTATTTTTAAGAGTGTATCGGTGGTAGCTTTTAATTATTCAGAATATTTGCATACTAAGGGTCCTTCACAAGCAGTGCAAATAGGAAAATCTCAGGGTCAAAAGCGGAACACATAGGCCTACACGAGCTCTGCCACTTACTGGCTTCATTACCTTGTGTCAGTTCCTGAATATCTTTGAACTCCACTTTCCTATTTTCAAATGGGGGAAATCATAATATCCACCTCCTATTGTTATTTCAAATATTAATTGAAATATTTCCTATAAAATGCTTAACAGTTCTCCCTACAAGTAAATTGGCAGGCAATTATAACTGTTACTATTCATATAAGACAGACCAAATAGTAGGATTTATTATGGCTTCTGAAACAAAAATCTTTTACCACCAGTTTTAAACGTACTATGCAGCTATCTGGAGAAAGTTGTCTTTAGAGCTGTTCTTAGTTCTGACACTGGCTGTGTAATTTGAAGTAATGTCTTAAATTTCCTGAGCCTTGAAATGTTTCCGATGTTTGCCTTGCCCTAAGGTCCTAACATGTTTCTATGTTTTAATTTTATTTACCACTGTTCAATGACCTACAGTACAAAGTGTTTTGTTTTCTGACCTACTGTTCCCTACCTAATGACTTGCCTGAAGAACAAATAACCACTGGATGAAGAGAGTAATGTTTCTGGAGAATTAGCACAGGATAATTGTTAGAAGGAACAATGGAAGCAGCAAAGTACACACGCCCAGTCATGGCTTTCTCTTTTCAGATATTCCCACACTAAAATGTGTTCTGACTGTTCTGTGTTTATTAATTCAGTAAATAGGGATTAGGTTGTCACTGGGTGTGTAAACTAGAAGTTACAGTGTGCTGAATCTTGAGGAAACAGTCCAATTGCCAGAGGTAGAACAACCAGAATGTTCCCGATGTTTCCTGTCCTTTCTTCCATTTCTCCATTATAGTACCTCTCAAAGCCTAAGTTGATGGCAATTCTCTTGGGATGCAGTTTTAGACATTTCTTTATTAAGAGACAAGGCAGAGAATCATCTTCCAGTCCAAGCAAACTCATCAAGTTCAGTATTGTTGCTGGAAGTTTCCAGTAATATATGTTCTGTAGACAAAGGATCAGTCAGACCCCAAAGTTCTGATACAACGTAATGATAAGGGTTGAGTCAGGCCAAACTATTAATTTATGTTTTTAGTAGTCACTGTTCTTTTTCCTTGAGAACATCCTTCATTTATTCATGACTCCCTCCTTTCTCCAATAAGACCTCTCCTACATTCTTATGATGCTATTTAAGCTCAGCTGACTCCATGCTCTGCCCAGGCCTGCCTTTCTTAACCTGCACCCTGTGAGCTCTTCTCAAAACTGATCTCTGGGTTCCATTCCTTTGATTAACCCTACTGTATTCATGAACACATCAGGCTAATATTTCCCTTTCTGTCCTGATGTCTTGGAAAAATAATTTAACAAGAGGGATCAGAGTTGAACATGGTAAAAGACCAATCATCATGGTTAGATTACAAGGCCAGAAAGACCCTGAAAACCATTCAGAAATTTGGTACCTGATAACACCACTGGTGCACTGGAAGAGCTGCCTCTGTCACACAGAGAAAATGACAAAAGAAGTAACCCTTTCAGTTAAAAGAGAGCAGCAGTGAGTAGCATATGCACAGATGGAGAATATTTGGGGAAATACCTAAATCTCTTCCAATGGTTTTCTCAATGCTCAAGCCTTTCTTATCAGAGAAGGCAGGATGAATTCTTCTTCTCCCTCCTACTCCATATTTTTTCTTCCTTAATTTCTTTTTGGTACAATATTCGACACATTTGAAGATGACATATCTTTTTTTTTTTTTTTTTTTGAGATGGAGTCTCACTCTATCACCAGGCTGGAGTGCTGTGGCTCAATCTGGGTTCACTGCAACCTCCACCTCCCGGGTTCAAGTGATACTCCTGTCTCAGCCTCCTGAGTAGCTGGGACGACAGGCACACACTACCATGCCCAGTTAATTTTTTTTTTTTTTGTATTTTTACTAGAGATAGAGTTTCACCATGTTGGCCAAGATGGTCTCGATCTCTCAGCCTCCCAAAGTGCTGGGATTTCAGGCATGAGCTGATGCCATATCTTTAGTTTAAAAAAAAAAAAAGGCTTTGTTTGATAATAATTTTTATTAAGTTAGTAAACTCTTTTAGCATCTTATAATCTAATCAAAATGTCTTTGGAGTGGTGTTTTAGGTCTGACTCTAACTGTGTTAAAGTAATGTTTTAACTTTTTGGAGCTTCTGTTCATCTGCTCAACAGGTATAACAATTCCTGTCTCAGCATTTACTACTATAAAAACGTGGTAAAAGATAGTTATGATGCAATTATTAGCATTTTAATGAAAAATGTAGTGGTAAACTTAGAATAGGAAATCTTTCCACACTGATTTAAAAAAACTCTAGATATTGTTATGAACATGTTTTGAAATAATACTTATTGAAACATGTATTTTTCTAAAATGAGTGCTTTTTCCCTTATC
>NW_016107442.1:572680-590808 GCF_001604975.1 Cebus imitator | reverse complement strand
TTTTTTTGCTTTTTGTTCTCTCATCATTGCTTTATATCCCTGTGGTAGGCAGAGATGTCCAAGAACTAATCCCCAAGAACTCTGACGATGTTAACTTGCATAGTACAAGGGACATTGCACATGTGATTACCTTAAGGATCTTGAGATGGGGAGATTATCCAGGCTAATCCTGATAGGGAGAGTGTATTTCTAAAAGTTGTAAACTGAAAGAGAAAGGTGTGTGGCTGAGTGTCAGGGCAATGCAGTATGAGAAGACTCGGCCACCATGGCTGGCTTTGAAGACGGAAGGGAGTAGTGAGTCAGGAGTACCGACATCCTGGAGAAGATGGAAAAGGCAAAGAGACAGATTCTGCCCTAGAGTCTCCAGAAAGAAACACTGGCCTGCCTTCCAAGAACTTCATGAAAAGTCATTTCAGACGTCTGACCTCCAAAATGGTCAGATAATAAATATGTGTTGTTTCCAACTATGAAGTCTACGGTAATTGATTACAGCAGCCATAGGAAGCCAAGACAATCACTCCACTTTAACACTAACTGGGTAAAAATACCTAGTTAGTGTTTATGTTTACCTACTTAGTGTTTATGTTTACCTAGTGTTTATGTTGCTTTATTTTAGATTTCTTAAAAAAGTTGAAGCATAGGACATCACACTAAGACTCTTATTTACGAGTTTTCTCTGGAGCAAAAATTAGGAAACTGAGAACTGCAGCCTGAGCTGCCACAGCTCATTACTTGCTTCAATCATTTGCTTTGTGCTTGGAAGAGAAGAAAACAAAAAAGAAAGAAGAATGAGAAAAAAAATAGAAACTTACACAAAAGTAACCAACCACCTCTTTCAGTTCTATTATATTAATCAGAAGTACTTCAGGTAAAATGGGAAGATTACCAACAATGTCTTGAGCACGTACTAGGTAAAATGGTCATTAGAGAAACTGTGAATTTGGATACATGGCCCAGACACCCCTTCAATGAAAGACTCTGCCCAGTTTGCCGAGAGTACTGTCAGCAGAACACCCCCAGGGACCAGCTCCTCAGGGATGGCTTCAGCTGTAGACCAGACCACTATCTTGCTGTGATCACACCCTTCCCTTCCCAGCCCACATCAAATGAGACATAGACTTTCCATCTCCACTCAACTCAAGACAACTCTAAAGGAACGTTCTAGCCTTAGTGCTGCCCCTGGAATTGACTGAAGCTTTGTTGAAAGTGAAACACAGCTCACCTTCTGCCTGGGTTTACTGTCCTTCTCTCCTTCCATAGATGGCATCCCATAATAAATCTTCTGCCCACTAAATGCTACCTTAGGGGCTGCTTCCCAGGGACGCTAACCTATGACACTGTTTTTGGAGTGAAGAAAACAGAAGTGTAGAAAGGTTAATTTACTCTCAGCCACATTTAATGATCAGTCTTTCTAACCGCAGAGTCCACGTTCTTTGTAAAATCCTGAGCTTCTCACACTGGGCTATGTATCATGTCAAAGTTACAGGATAGATATCCCTGGAGAGTCAATTTTACCCAATTACCAGAAATTTAAAACACTATCTCAGATTCAAAAGTTCATAGTAGAGTGCAAAATTCAATGAGCTTTTAAGAAAAAGCATGGTCTTTCAAAAAATAGTCTCTTTTTTTATCACAGGCAGCTGGCGTAGAGGCTCTGGTGCCAGGCTGCTCGGTTTGGAATCCATGTTTTGCTGGTTACTAGCTGTGTGGCTTTATGTAAGTTGCTTTCTCTTTTGTGCCTCAGCCTCCCCATCTAAAAATCAGGTTACAAAAATACATCTTGCATGGGAAAATTGAGGAGAACGAAATTATATAGTTCATGTGAACTTCTTAGGACAACATTTGGTACATCTTAAGTGCTCAGGAAGTATCTGCAATCTTATCAAAGCCCATGGATACATTCCCTTTCCTCTGTGTTTAGAGAACTTATTAATTAATGCACCTAAAAGGATTGTACAATGTCAACATAATGTACCTCCTCTGTACCTTGATTTTAATCTAAAACTTTATGTTAATAATTTTCTATCTCCTCCAATGTACCCTGCTATTCTAAAAACCAGCTTGAATTTAATGATATTAATACATGAACTGTCAATATTCACTTATCTTCTAATGCTTCAAGTCCAAACAGTGCAGACTGCTTTCTAATGCCCTTTATTGTCTGGCCCTCATCTACTTTTCCAGTCTTTTTTTCTTTCTTTCTTTCTTTTTTTTTTTTTTTTTTTTTTTTTTTTTTTTTTTTTTTTTTTTTTTTTTTTTTTTTTTTTTTTTTTTTTTTCTGAGATAGAGCCTCCTTCTTTCACCCAGGCTGGAGTGCAGTGGAGTGATCTTGGCTCACCACAAACTTCTCCTCCTGGGTTCAGGTGATTCTCCTGCCTCAGCCTTCCGAGTAGCTGGAATTACAGGTGTCCACCACCACACGCAGCTAATTTTTGTCTTTTTAGTAGAGACGGGGTTTCATTGTGTAGTCCAGACTGGTTTTGAACTCTTGACCTCAGGTGATCCACCCACCTCGGCCTCCCAGAGTGCTGGGATTACAGGTGTGAGCCACCGCGTGCAGCCCACTTTTCCAGTCTTTCTTCTGCATTTGCCCTGACGAAGTGGACTGCTCTAGCCCCTGCCCCCTCCTTTCTTTCTACAGAAGTGCATTTGCTCAAGTCGGTTTCTAAGGTTGGAAAGTCCCTGTCCACCCGCTATTGATCCCTTTTAAGGTCCTCTCAGTCTCAGTTTCTTCATGAAGCCCTTCCTATCCTCTGCAGCCCGCCTCCGTCTCTGCCTCCACTAGCATGCATTGTTTGGAACAGTCACTCATCCTTTGCTTTCAATCACTGCATATTGCTATTGATCCTTTTGGTAAAGTATGACTTGTACATACAGGTAAAACTTGGAGATATTGTCAGTCTGTTTCTAGACCCTGGCAATAAAGCAAATATAGCAATAGAACAGGTCAGACAACCTTTTTGGTTTCTAGTGCATAAAAGTTATGTTCATACTATACTGTAGTTTATTATGTGTAATGGCATTATGTCTAAGGATGTGATGCACATACCTTAGTTCGAAAACACTTTAATACTAAAAAATGGTGACACAGAGACATGAAGTGAGTACATACTATTGGAAAAACGGCACTGATAAACGTGTTTAATGCAGGGTTGCCACGAATCTTCAATTTTTAAAATACATGATATCCGCAAAGTGCAGTAAAAGGAGGTATGTCTGGACAAATAGACTGTGAGTGCCCTAAGGGTAGGGAGTCTCTGTTTTCTCTCTTTTCATAGAAAGGACTATGAAAAAATAAAATCCTTATTGACATTCAATAATTAACTATTTATTTGGAATGTTAGTATTTACATAATCATTTTTTGGTATTATTTGTTCCAGTTGAGAAACCTGTCAGATATAGTTTGAAAAATAATATATGAAGAAGGAAAATTTGACCTCTTCTTTGTAGAAAATGAAATCCCTGATTTGATCTAGGAATATGTATAGTCTACTGTGTTGGCTTCATATTTGAATGCATGCTTACCGTAGAAGAACTCAGATAGGGAAAGTTTAGGAAAAGCATGACCCATCTTTTATTGAAATGCACACTTTAATTCTGTGGAAATGTTTTAGTGTAAAAGAAAAGGCCGGGTGCAGTGGCTCACACCTGTAATCCCAGCACTTTGGGAGGCTGAGGAGGGTGGATCATGAGGTCAGGAGTTTGAGACCAGCCTGACAAACATGGTGAAACCCCATCTCTACTAAAAATACAAAAATTAGCCAGGCGTGATGGTGCATGTCTGTAATCCTAGCTACTTGGGAGGCTGAGGCAGGAGAATCACTTGAACCCAGAAAGTGGAGGTTATAGTGAGATGCAATTGTGCCACTGCACTCCAGCCTGGATGATAGAACAAGACTCCATCTCAATAAAAAAAGAAAAAAAAAAAAAAAAAAAAGAAATGATGCAAGTAAATCTGCATCCATTAAACAATAAAATCTTGTTTTAGAGCATTACAATGAGGTCAAGCAAGGTAGCATGTGGGTTTGTAATATTGTTTCAGGACAAAGGGACAACAGAAAACAAGCAAACAAAACAAATCAAAAGCAAGTTAAACAAAATTTAGGCTGCCCTAGGCGGAGGATCTTAGAGCCTGCTTTGATCAGAGGAAGGACAAAAGGAGTTTCTGTATTATTTGCTCGATGAATAGTTTGATCTGAAATGAAAAGGAGCTTAGGCCACATGAGAGTCCAGTGAGAGGTGATGAATTGGCAAGATTTGGGAATACTGTGCATTACAAATGGGAGGGGTTCGTTACGGCTACCCATCCTAAAACTTTTATACTCCTGGCAGATGGCAGGACAGGCTTATGGCTATTCTTTGACTTCAGCTACTCTGTTTTGGGGGCTCTGTAGGGAAGGTTATCTCTAATTATCAACCTGCTACTTCAGAAATGTGATTTTCAATCAGGGTTCCTAGGGCCCTGAGAGCTCCTAGGTGTGTGGGCTGTAACTTAAGGGCAAAGATATGAGGTCAGAGTTGCTGTCTTCCTGCATGTCTCCCACCTTTGCCTTCCTGCCAGCATCTTTCACCTTGTCATGCTTTCTGAGCAGGGACTGACACAAAATGGATGTTGGACTCACAAGAAACGTGTCACAGCTATTTAGAAAGTGATAATAATGGGAAAGATTTACATGATCTGAAGAGAAACCAGTGAATCTTCAAGGATCTAGAACTAATAATACCATCTGACCCTGCAATGCCATTACTGGGTATATACCCAGAGGATTATCAATCATTCTGTTATAAAGACACATGCACATGTATGTTTATTGTGGCACTGCTCACAATAGCAAATACTTGGAACCAACCCAAATGGTCATCAATGATAGACTGGATAAAGAAAATGTGGCACATGTATACCATGGAATACTATGCAGCCACAAAAAATGGATGAATTTATGTCCTTTGTATGCACATGAATGAAGCTAAAAACCATCATTCTCAGCAAACTGACACAAGAACAGAAAACTGAACACTGCATGTTCTCACTCATAAGTGGGAGTTGAACAATGAGAACACATGGACACAGGGAGGGGAACATCACACACTGAGGCTTGTCAGGTGGTGGCCGTGGATGGGTAGGGGAGGGATTGCATTAGGTGAAACACCTAATGGGTTATGGGTGCAGCAAACCACCATGACACATGTATACCTATGCAACAAACCTGCACGTTCTGCACATTACCCCAGAACTTAAAGTATAATAATAATAAAAAAAAAAGATAATCCCAATGCCCTATAAAAATTGGAGGATTAAGAAATAAAACTGCAAATATTATACAAGGCATATAAATATTTGAAAATAGATGCTATAATGGAGACAAAAATCTGTGAACAATACCAACTCATTTGGCATTTTCATATTCTTACTATATTTAGTTCATATTATGTTTAGTTCTTATCTGTGTAACATAGACAAGAATAGATCCTGAAAACTAAGCCATGGAGAGAAATTTTATACTTGCAAGAAAACAAAATTATGAAGGACATTGAAACTGACCAAAAAGATAACTAGGTGTTGTTCAGAATTCTCAAGATAGGTCCAACATTCAGGTTTCCTGGTTACTTGATCAAGCATTAATTCAGGTATTCCTATTTGTAAATGTAAAGTCCCAAGTTAGTCAACTTAAAAATACAGAGATTATCTACCTAAGGTTAAAATAATCACACAAGCCCTTAAAAGTGGAGAACAGAGAGCTTTGTCCACTGGTGGCAAGAGGAGAAACAGCAAGACCCAAAGCAAGAGAAGGACTCAAAACTCTATTGCTGGTTTGAAGATAGAGAGGATTAAGTGAGAAGTAATAGGGGTGGTCCCTAGGAGTGGGGAGTGACCATTGGCCAATACTTAGCAAGGAAATGGGGACCTCAGTCCTACAGCCATGTAGAACTGAATTCTGCCAGTGACCTGAATGAGCTTGGAAGGAGATTCTTCCCCGGAGATTCCAGGCAGTAGCCCAGCCCAGCAGCACCTTGATTTTGGCCTTATGAAACCCCACAGTAAAGGCAGCTGAGATAAGCTAGACACTTGATCTATACTTGATCATAAATGGATATTTGTTTTAAGCCACTAATTTTATGATTATTTGTTACACTGTAATAGAAAACAAATACACTTGGTGTTTTCAACAGACCACTAGGCTTTGTTTAACCACAGCCATCAGAGTTCTTATTCTGCAAACTCTTATTTTTTGCAGAATAAGAACTCTGTGCCTTTAATTTCCCTTGAGTGATTGTACAGCTCTGTAAGTTGCAGATCACTGATAACAATGCAAATATTTTTGTCTATAGATATGCACATAAATTTCATCCTTCACAAATATAACCTCCTTCTGCTCCATGCAATAAACCAATATTTTATCTATTTGTCAGTTCTTTTTGGCATGACTAATCTGCCAATATATATGAGCGGTACTTTAAATCCTCCTTTGAACCATTTGTAACATCTATGCCACACTAAAGAGTTAAATAAAATGTTTGATGTATTTATTTTATATCTGTGTAAGAGTCATGATATTATTTCTTTTTTGAAACATATCATTTAATAGAGATATATTCAGAAATTTCTAAAATTTACAGGGCAAGGAATATTTGTTAATCTCAGAGGTTATGTCAAAAACAGAGCTAAATATTGTATATAAATTCATCTGTTCCTCACACGAAACACCTGACCCTGGTAGGAAGAAGTCTGTAACTGAAATACAGAAACCAAGATTCAGGCACATCACAAAACTGTGTAAAGCACGCAGTGCTGGAGTCTTGGAGCTGAGAAGTTAACATACTGCAATGTAAAGCTACTACTCCTGCCATAATGTATCTGTTAACATTTTCTCGGGAGGCCGAGGTGGGTGGATCACAAGGTCAAGAGATCGAGACCATCCTGGTCAACATGGTGAAACCCCGTCTCTACTAAAACTACAAAAAATCAGCTGGGCATGGTGGCGTGTGCCTGTAATCCCAGCTACTCGGGAGGCTGAGGCAGGAGAATTGCCTGAACCCAGGAGGTGGAGGTTGCGGTGAGCCGAGATCGCGCCATTGCACTCCAGCCTGGGTAACAAGAGCGAAACTCCGTCTCAAAAAACATTTTCCTAATCACTCATGTTTGAAAACTTAGAACCATTTTTGTCCTTTCCTTTCCCTTTCTTTCCATATGCATTGGTTATCAAATGTCTTAGTTCAGCGTCTGCCATCTCTTACAGCCTCTCCCTCTTTCTGTTTCTGCTACTATCGGCATTTCTTCTCACACATAGCAGCTCAAATAGGCAAACAGGACCAAATCTGAGTTTTGGCTGCTTGGCACTTTTACAATTTTAGAGGGCCATCTTTAGGGAAAAAAATAGTAATACGAATATAAAATGAAACATTTATTCAGAATGAGAAAAGAAATCCCAAGAAATTGACAATCTTGGAACTTCATATTTCTTTGTTTTGAGATCTCTGATGGCAATTTACCAGAAATTTTCACATCCTGACTAAAATCCAACACCTCTTCCATTCTAAACTCCCCGCAACTCCACTTCCTCCTAGGGGGCATAAGAAGTAACCCTAATACTCAGGCTTCCTTTGCTGTAGAAACTTAGTCTACTCTCAATTCTTTTTCCATTTTTAGTAAAGTAAATACATTGTGCAATGGAAGTTCTAAAAAAATTATTCAGAGTTTCATGGAGGTGGGGAGAGGTTAAGAACCTGGGAGATTTTAAACATTCAGATACCCAATCTTCTAAATAAAACTTGAGGACATTTGTATTTTTACAAGGCTCTGCAGGTGAAATGGATGCAACTGACCTATGAATTAAGAATTTGAAAACCACAGCTCTAGCTCAACTGCATAAAAAGTGACCTGATCCTCTGTATCCAAAGGTTAAAGCTTTCAGAGTGCAACAGAGTCCTCCAATATCTCCTGGGCGCTGTGGTCTGCACAATGCAAAATTCAGAAGCTATAAAAAATGCAGGTGAAAAGGGCCCTGATTAAAGTCTGAGACAGAAGCAACCACTTTTCTCTCTGTGCAGTTACTATACTGGTCTTGATTCAAGTAAAACAGTGTGCCTGATGAGAATCACTGAAGCACAGAAAATGGTCTGGTTCTGAGAGATGAGCAAATGAGTCCCACATATGAGAGGAGTACACAGGACCAGAGAAGAAGTATTTACAATAGCCACACCCGACTATTGATTGCACTGGGCTCTTAGCTCAAAGAGATGATTGATAAACACAGGTCTACGCTGCAAGTTTGCCTGCATATTAATTGTAATTTATTGTTTCTATCTTTGTCCTTGCATTAGATAGTTGAATTCATTTTGAAGTGTAGAGTCCATCGTTCTCAGTAACTGACTTTACAAAATCCATCACCAAAAAATATTGTTTCAGAATCGTTGAATATGGATTCTATGAAAGAGAAAGATCTTTAAAAGTGGGAGACCAATAAGGAGAATCAAGATTCTATTAGCCAGAGCAGGAAGCTCAGCTGCCAGGATTTATCTTCAGATTCCTATCACATATGATTGCCCCAACTGAAACGCAGGTTAGAGAGTCTGCTGTACTTCTAAAGTGATGAGAATAAATTTTCCTGTCACTTTATATCACAGTCACACAGTTCCCAAATAGCAACCCATAGATAGAGCGCTTGGCAAATTTGTTATCAGCGGTGTGTGTTTACACATGGCAAGTGTCTGGGAAATAAAGAAAAAAAGGAAAATATTGACAGTGTAGAGGATGTCCTTCCTTCTGGAAACTCATATAAGATTTTGAAAAAAGCTTAATAAAAACTATCTTTATGTTCAAAACAAGTTAGGAAATAATTCAATAGTAAGCATAATTCAAGACACAGAAAAGCAATTTTTGTTCATTTGCTCTATCAAGACACATTTCATTGTTTCTCGTTGTTACTGAGTGGTACATCTCTGCATATATATTTATGGAAGTATATTAGATGTACCTTTTATGTGTGTGTGTGTCTATATATACATGTATATATATGTATGTGGGGGAAGGCATGTATTTATACATATTTATAGCAACATATGCTGTATACTTCTACATACCTTGATTTCTGTCCTGGCAGGTGGACCCGGAGGGTTAAAAACTGCCTATGCACTTTTTATGTCTTGATTTTTGCTCAGTAGCTTAAATCTGTGACAATGTTTATATTTATTGTATTGTACTGTTTGCCTTTAGGCTAAGGAACCACATGCTTTGAGACATTATTTATCACAAAGAACAATCTATACCAAAATAACAACCTTTAGAAAATAAAAAACAGGATGCTCAAGTCAACAATTGCTAAGATATTAGACAGCAAGGTGAGTAATGGAGTTAATAATCTGGAAATATGGAATATTGACGCTACTAAAACTGTATTTGGGTGACTAAATTAATGCCACACTTTTCATCCACCTGCCTAATGTGTATGCATCCAGTGATGGTAGTTAGGTTTATCCAATGTCAAGACATGCTTACACCATTCTGACATATAATACCTTCACCAAACGCAAATTATTTTACTAATGTAAAAATGTTTACATATCAGAAGTGAAATTCCACTGTCAAGATGCATTATTCATTGTTTTTCCTTTATCAGTTCAAAAAATGTTATTCTTAAAAGAGAACTGGACCAAACTCAAACTGTGACAATACAGAAGAAAAAAAGAAGCTGAAGTAAACAACATTAAGAAACACCAAGTAAAGTGACAAATCACAGCAAATAACAAATAATTTATCCCTACTGAGAAGGACAGCACAATTCAATTTGCCAAATTATTTTATTTATCTCTGAGTGGCAATATGAATGGATCAATCTTTTTTGATGAACACTAAAACTTTGCTGAATGGAAAATTGCACTACCTTTAACATGTCAAATTTAGGTACAATAAAAGAAAATGTGAAGTAAATTGGCTTTGAGTATACTGCATTAAAAGATAAATTGCCAGCTTAGAAATCTCTTCCCCAGTAGCTGAACCAAAATACTTTGCTTACGAGTAATTACAGAAGTGTGCAAACTATATAATAATTATTTCTTGGTCCTTAAATTTGAAATGTTCTCAAAAGTCTAAATGCAGGAAAAGGCTAAGAAGATTATATGAATAGAAAGATCTAGTTTGATCAAAGACTTTGGCTGTGAATTTGAAAGGATTTTATAGTTTCGTACTAAACAATTTAGCAAAGCCCTGAAATTTTTTCTTCCTTTATGCATTTATGCATTTAACTGTTTGTTGAAATACTCTTCTGTGCAAAGTTTGTCCTGGGAAGTAGCAATTAAATACTGTCATTCAAGGAGGAGGAAAGTGATGAGAGAATTTCATCTGAGTAATTGTCATGACCAATATTCGAAACCGCTTTAAGCCATAGCTCCAAAACCACGTAACTGGAGCTTCAGGACCCGTCTTGTGAATCCTGGAAAATGAATTTTAAATTGAATCCTGAGAGATTAGTAGGAGTTATCTAGCTGAACAGAGAAGGGTCTCAAGTGAAAAAGCTTCCAGGGAGACAGCAACATCTGCAGAAGTCTAGAATGAGAAGGCACAGGACCATTCTAGGAATTCTGAGAAGCTGATTTGGTGAAAGCAAATATGTTAAGTTTTGAAAAAGGGCATGGTTGACATAAGACAAATAAAGGAAAAAACTTTAGAATGGTGAGGTGAAAAACTGTACTTTCTTAGTAATTAGTCTGAGTCCCTGATAGGAAGGAAGCCTTGGTTAAGGATACAGTCAAACATTTAGTCCAGAGGCAAGACTAAGGATAGTAGCAACGAAGTAAAGAAAAGAGGAGGGTGAGTTTCCCTGCATTGGTAATGAACACAGAGTCACAGTTTGGGGACACTGGAAAAATGAGGAAAGGAGAAACAAAAAAGCACGAATACAATTATAAAGGGAGGAGAAAGAAATTATAAAAACATGGATTTTAAGTTATTTGTTTCACTGTGTTGAAAATGTCCTTTTATGACAACCTAATAATATTCGGTACCATCTACCACAAAGACAAAAAGAGATAAACACATTTGTAGTGTTTTGTTTTATATTTGTGGAAATACAAGTTCTATATGTTGCGATATCAGGGCAGTGATGGAATTGCCTGCCGCAATCAGTACATAGAGTCAACTGTTACTCAGCGAAGGGAGGATGACTCTAGCCCTTGCAGACCCCTTGGAGATGGTATGAGACTTTTCACGGGGCAGTGTGCAGGGATTGGAGCCAATCTTCTAGTTTCAAGGAGCGTGAGTTCCAGCAAACACACAGGGTATGTAGAGCTCTGGAAAGTTTGGGATTGATTTAAGGATGATGGGAGTGTTAAGCAGGGTAGTGCTTGGCTCTGTTTGTGCTCCGGATACACAGTGCAAATGGCTGAGAGGGTGGCAGGACTGAGGCAGAAATGCCAGTTAGGGAAGCAAGTATGTTGGGTCCCTTGCAAAGCCACCATTGACTCTGATGTTCTGGGATGGCTCCCCTGACTGTAATCTCAGTTTACCTGGTTCCAACCTGGAGACCCAGACCAAGTACTTAGACCTTGGTCAAAGATATTACCCCTGTCTTGGAGGAGGGAGTGATACAGTTGGGTGATTATGTGTGTGTTTGCATGTATGTATGTATTGCATGAGTGTCTAAGCATAAAGGAAACAAGAAATAACAACATTGCTCAAGTGGTTATTCCTCCAGACAATTTGTGAGTATAAAATTGCATGTGTGGTTACCCACACAATAAATAAATTGATGAGAACTTAATTGAATCATATTAGAAATGTTCAAGCCCCACCTTATGTAATTCTTCCCTGGCAGAAAAATAGACCTAAATTCAGACTATCAGTCTTAATACGTATCTAATGAAGAAGTTTGAAATAAAGGCAATCTGGTGACTTGGGTGCTTTGAAAAAAGACAGGCCTCAAGCTAGCCATTACTTCTTGTTAATCAACACAGTAGTTAATGAACATAATATTTACATCTTTGTTATCATAACATTTAAGTTACATCTTTCAGCCCATTTTGTATCTTGCCATCACTCAGTTTTGTTTCTATCTAAAAATCTACTTGCTAAAAAGGAAAAAAGAGCCTTTCTGTAATATTTGAAGATTTATTTTAATAGTTCTAAGGACTATGGACTGTAAACTTAAAATTAATGATGTTTGCCAAAGGAAATACCTTTGTAGAAGACTTGCAATAGAAACCTTTATTTCTTAAGAAAAGAATTAAGTGTAGCTTGTCATAGGAGGTTGATTTTAGCCATGAATCCTAGTGACACTGACATCATTAATCAAGTTCTAAGTAACTCAACCTATATAAGAAAATCACAATTTTATTAAAATTACAATGGTAACTAATGACTTCCATAGTTTCCCACAATCACATCAGGCCCTTACCTCCCTCTGCTAGTCTATTTGGGCTGCCATAACAAAATACTATAGAATGGATGTGGATGTCTTCAGCAAAAGACATTTATCTTTCTGCTGTTCTGGAGGCTGAGAAGCCTGGGATCTGAGTGCTAGTATGGGTGAGATCTGGTGAGGGTTCTCCTGTTTTGCAGATGGCTGTCTTCTCTCCGTATCCTAACACGGTGACGAGAGATAGAGAGCAAGCTCTCTGGTTTACAGGGGAACGAATCTTGTGACAAGGGACCCACCTTCATGCTCTCATCTAAACCTACAATCTTGTCACAAGGGATCCACCTTCATGCTCTCATCTAAACTGAATTATCTCCCAGAGGCCTCATCTGTCATCACATTGAGGATTAGCGCTTCAGCATATTAATTTTGAGGGGCATGATTCAGTCCACAGCCCTCTCTCTGTGCTTGTATCACTGCTTTTTCTTCCTTATTGTGCATAAACTTGAATGGTATGGGGTTTCATCTGAGGACACCTCTAGCCTTGTGCATAGGCTCTGAAAAGTTCTCCTCGCACAGGGACAACATTGTCGGGACTTAGCCCTTTTTCTCCTATGTACTCAAATTTCCCTTTTCTGCTGGATCAGCTGCATCGGCCTACACAATACTGTAAATGCTTCTATATTTAAGATAAATATAAAACCAAAATAGGCTGGGCGAAGTGGCTTACATCTGTAATCCTAATAGTTTGGGAGGCAGAGAGGGGTGGATCACTTGAGGTCAGGAGTTCGAGACCAACCTGACCAACATGGTGAAAACTCATCTCTAACAAAATACAAAAATCAGCCAGCTTGGTGGCACATGCCTGTAATCACAGCTACTTGGGAGGTTGAGGCACGATAATTGCTTGAACCTGGGAGGCAGAGGTTGTAGTGAACCGAGATCACACCACTGCACTCCAGCCTGGGCAACAAAGCTAGACTCCACCTCGAAAATACAAAAATAAATAAATAAATAAAATTAGGAAACTTTTGACCTACATCCCTTTATAACTTACTGTCTAATTTCTTTACTTTCCATTATAACCACTCACCTAATGTGTCTATATTCACTATCTCTAATTTCTTTTCTTCCATTCTCTCATTTTTTAAAGAAATAAGATCATTATGCAAAACTCAAACAATATAGAAAAGCAAAGGAAGTCTTGCTTCTATCACTGCCCTGCCAAACTGAAAATATAAGCCACTTTTTTAGTTTTTAATTTCTAATTCTTTCTACTTTTCTGATACAGACATCAATATACTGTATAGATTTGTCTGCCTTTTGTTTGTTTTTACTCAGATGTACCCAGGAAATTTTCCCACTGTCATTATTTAAGGAATGGGTCCCCAGTCCCCAGGCCACACACAGACAGGTCCTGGTCCATGGCCTGTTGGGAACTGGGATGCACAGGTGGAAGTGAGCGGGGACCAGCGATGATTATCACTTGAGTTCTGCCTCTGTCAGATGAGTCACAGCATCAGATTCTCATAGAAGAGTGAAGCCTGTTGTGAACTACGCATGCAAGGGATCTTTGTTGCGCACTGCTGATAAGAATGTAACCCCTGATAATATGAGGTGGAACAGTTTCCTCTCGAAGCAATCCCCACCCACAACCCTGTGCATAGAAAAATAATCTTTCCTACAAAATAATAATCTTTTCCCTGGTGCCAAAAATGTGGGAGACCACTAATTTAAAGAGAAGTTCTTTATTTTTTAAAATTTTTTAACGGCTATGTGTCATCATTGATTCAACCATTCCTCACTTGCTGGACACTGGGTTGTTATCATTATAAACAATATCCTAATTAACACCTTAAATATGCGGCATTTGACATTTGTGCAGGTGTATGTACAGGCTAGATTCCTAGTAATAGAATTGTTGGCTCAAGGGTAAATGCATCTGTAATTTATTTCATACATTATTGCCAAATTTCCTTCCATAGGAATTGTACCATTTTCAAATTCCACAAAGCAACATATAAAAGTATTTATTTTCCTGAAACCTTGCCAGCTGAGTTTATTTTCATATTTTGTATATGCACAAAAATTGTATTTTCAGTGTTGTTTTAATTTGCATTTCTATTATTATGAATAACATTGAGCACATTTATATATACATGCATATATATATATACACATATATAAACTTTACTTGCTTCTCTATAAGTTGTTGATTAGTTCTTCTCAATTTCTTATAGCTCCTTATATACTAAGGAAATTATCCCACTGTTTGGACGACAACATGCAAATCATAAATACATCTATATTTTGCTTATCTTGAGTCTGGCTTTCTAGAACCTTTAGAATTCTGGGAAAGCACCAGATCAAAAGGCGCTTAGAAACATATATTTTATCACCTCTTGGGAGGTGAAAATATAGCTCTTTGAGCTCTCAGCTACATATAAACATGACTACAAAAAGCCAAGGGTACAAAATTATACATCATGAGTTCTTTCATCAATTATACCTACTCAGTACCCACCATGGACTGTCAAGTAGTGCTCTTAGTACCAGAGACAGATGGTGACTAAAGACCCAGACCCTAACTCAAGGGTTTACACTGGTCACTAAATTGAAGGGTCAGTTAGTAGAAACAGAAAAGGTAAAAAAGGTAAGAAATACATTCACTGGCTTGCAGTACAAAAAAAAAGAAAGAAACTATTACATTGTATTGAATTGCATATCCATTATTCTTTGAATTTATACTAATCGAGTTGTTTGCCCTTATACACTCTGAAATGTTCTTTGTCAAGATCAAGCATGATTTCTATGTAGCCAATTAGAATATCAATTCTTAGTTCACCACAAAGTAATAAATGGTTTATATAATGGATACCCCAGTTACCCAGACTGGAGCATCACATATTATATGCTTATATCAAGATGTCACAGGCATCCCATAAATATGTACAACCATTATTCATAAAAATTAAACATTAAAAATTAAATATCCCACAGAAATTTAAGGTAAAACAATTCTCAGACTATACACTGAATGGTCATGATTTATTATATCTTCAACCCATTTCTGAATCATGACCAGCTCTTACATTACAGCACATTTTCATTGCACAACCCCTGTGTCATCCACTATTGCTAGGAATCTCATTTTATTCATGTTGGAACGGTGACCTAAAGAGCTTAAATGTGTCATTATCAGATCTGCAACAGAGATGAATGCTTGCCTATCCAACATCCAACTTTGTTAGTAATAGGCTACCATTTATATTAAAAGTGATTATGCTCCCGATTAAATATTCCATATTTCCAGATTTGATGCAGCTGAATCTAGTCCTCTGGGAAAGTTTAATTTATGGTATGTTAGAAGTGATGTGTGAGACTTTTTGAAAGCTCTTTAAAAGAAATTCTTTCAGCTGAGACGCATGAAAGAATTCTTGCCCTTTCCTCTTTTTCCCTTTCTGCTACCTGGAATGCAAGTGTAATAGTTGGAGCTCCAACAGCTGTGCTTGACCATAAGATGAACTTGTAAGTAAAAGCTATGCTCTAGGGCAGGGGTTTCCAAACTTTCTGTAACAGACAAAATAAATATTTTAGGCTTTATAAGCCACATTTGTTCTCTTTCACATTTTTCTATTTTTTGCTTGATTTTCTTTTTCATATACTCCTTTAAAAGGAAAAAGAAAATTTTAAATTTTTTCAGGTCCTACAAATGCGGTCTGGGTCAGATATGCCTGTAGGTCCTAATTTACTGAGCTACCTTACTCTAGGATGGTGGAAGAGAAAGATTAAAGGGTCCCTCATGATGGCAGAGCTGGCATGCCAGCTCTATTTTGCATACCTCCATGCTTCCTTCATGAGAGAGAAATTTATATCCATCTGTTTAAGCTACTGTTACTTTGTGTTTTCTATTATATGTAGATAAATGAATCCTAACTGATAAATGGCCTTCAAAGGAAATGTACATGTCACCTCTGCCAAAGAACCTTAGAGACATTATTTTAAGGAGAAATACTATAAATACAAAAGCATGTAAGTAGGAGAAAATTTCAAGGGCATGTTTAGAAGAGAAGGCTGAAGTGAAGAATCTGCTCTGGAGGGTATGGAAAGACATTTTGATAAATATTATTCCATTGATATCTCAGTTGAAGCCAGCTGATTGCAGTCCTGGGAGTGAGAAAGAGCAGTATGAACTTGATTCAGTAGGCAATAAAGAGCTGTTGGATACTCTTAATCCCAGTGAGGGCATAAGAAAGCCGTGTTTTAGAAGAAGTCATTTTTTTAATAATGTAGTCTGGACTGGAACATGGAAGCTGTATGCTGGTAATCCTGGAGGGCTGAATCTCGAAAGTTTGAAGTGACAATAGAAAGAAAAAGTGGATTCTGAGAGATGTTACAGAGGTAGGGGCAGAATAAGCAGACTTGTATTTGTTAGGTAAATGCATGTAAACGTTGGGAGAGGAGGGAAGAGGTGGCTATATCTACAGGTAATAAATTTCTGGTCTTATAATGTTCATAACTATTTTTGCACCCTTGCTTACCTATTATTTTCTATATTGCACAGTTGTTTCAACAGAACAATTCATACTTCAATCCTCAAAAAATTGTCAAATGATACAACTTTATACCATTTAGTTGGGTTTCCTAATCTCTTTCAATAAATAAGTAAGCACAGAACTCCAGTTGTAGCTAAAGATTCTTGAATTTATTCAGGTCAATATATTGATTAACTAATAACAATAAACGATTTTTAAGAGCATGGCATTTGACAGATGTTACAGACTACATAGATTCTGTTGTCTTCATAACAATCCTATCAGGCAGCAGCTGTACACATCCCACCTCACCTTCAATATTGTGTAATGGTTGCTTGGAAGAAGCTGTCTAGCCAGGAACTGCATTTCCCTGTATCTATACCATTTTGGTGAATGCTCATGACTGGATTTTACCAGTGAATATCAACAGGAGTAGTGTTAATACCTTCTGGGTTAAAGTGGTTATAAAAGTGCAAGAGATGCTCTAAACTGTCTTTCTCTGCTCAAAGAGATTTTAGGGGATCATGAAACAATTAGTTGGAGACACCCAGGATCCCAGAGTCATTGTATGGAAAAGAGCCATGCGTGAGAGCCACCTAACATGTAGAACTGTGACATAAATGAGAAATATACATTAATTCCCTTAAGCCACTGAGATTTTTGAGCCAAGGGTGGCCTCCTGTAACTAACACAATAGGTGTTATTAACATTACCATTTATACATACAGAAATAAGACTTGAGAAGATACTAAATGATAGAACTGTGGTTAATATTTGAAGTATTCACTTTCAGAGCCCATGTTCTTAACCATTACCCAATATCATCATCAGTTTATATAAATTTATAAATAACTGTAGCCAACTAATATGGTAATATGAATTACTAATGGGTAAGCAAAAGGTAATGATACTAATCAGAGGAGAAATCAGTAAATAGAAACAGAAAACAATAGAAAACATAAATGAAACCAAAGGTAGTTTTTTTTTTAAAAAATCAGTAAAATCAATAAACCTCTAGCCAGGCTGATCAGAAAGAAAGAGAAGAATACAAATTATTAACATCAGGAAAGAAAGTGACGTAACTACAAATTTTCCTGATAGTAAAGAATAATGTAGAAACATTACGAAAAAGGGCCGGGCACGGTGGCTCAAGCCTGTAATCCCAGCACTTTGGGAGGCCGAGGCGGGTGGATCATGAGGTCAAGAGATCGAGACCATCCTGGTCAACATGGTGAAACCCCG
>NW_016107442.1:558981-572450 GCF_001604975.1 Cebus imitator | reverse complement strand
AACACTCATGTGAAATGAACAGTTTTCACAAAAGATAAAAACAATCAAATGTATAAATTTATATAAAGCAATTCTAAACATCTATATTTTGAGGTGTGTTGTTCATGTTCACGAAGCCCCAAAGCCAACTAATATGGTAACATGAATTACCAATGGCTAATATGCATTTTACATTAAAAATGGCATTTGTTTAAAGAATTCAATGACATAAGATTTAAATAACTTTTTCCAAGTTTAGTTGATAATTCCCCCTAAGCTTTTCTCATTGGTACAATAACATGACTTAGGGGAAAGTACAAGGGCTGAGTAGTCAGAACTACTTGCATCAGAACATGACCTCTATGGCCTTGAGGAAGACATGTAACCTCTCTGAGGCTTAGTTTTTCTCTCTGCAAAAGACAGTTAACATCACCAGCTTTTTTAGAACGATTCTAAATATTAGAAATAATGCTGGAAGTCTTAATAAATCATTCACTACACATAGACAGTGATTTAATTCAATCTAGAATTACATATCTAAATGCCTACTATAATACATGCCACATGTTATCGAGGCTTTTAGGATACAACAATCAACAAAACAGACGCAAATATCCCTACCTATTTGCATGCACTATATTCTTTTTTTCCCCCTTTCTAACAGTTCATAGTAAGAGAAACCAGTATTAAGGCACTCTCAATTCTGATCAAGGTGGAGTAACAGGGACAAGGTTAACATTCCCATCTGAAACACAACAAAAACCAAACAGGCAAAATATAGCAGACAACAGTTTAGGAAACACTGTCCATCAGGTAACAATAGACAGTGATCTCTGGAGATACTGGGAATGAATGAGATGAGCCCTGCAATTACTCAAGCAATTATGAGACAAGGAAGAATGCAAAAGGAGAATGGAAAGTATTTTAAATGAAAATAAAAACATATAATATCAAAATAGCAGGATTCTCCTAATGCACTATATACAAAGAAATTTAATCATTAAACATCTATGTTAGATAACAAAAAAGATGTCAAATCAATAGCCTTAACTTCTACCTTAACAATAACACTGTATTAGAAAAATAAGAGTAAATTAAGTCCATCGTAAGCAAAAGGTAATGATTACTAATCAGAGGAGAAATAAGTAAAATAGAAACAGAAAACAATAGAAAAAAATGAAATCAAAAGGTAGTTTTAAAAAAAACCAGTAAAATCAATAAACCTCTAGCCAGGCTGATAAGTAAAAAAGATAAAATACAAATTAATATCAGGAAAAAAAGAAGTGACATTACTATAAATGTTCCTGATAGTAAAGAATAATATAGAAACATCATGAAAAAAATATAACACTCATATTAAATGAACAATTTTCATGAAAGATAAAAACAACCAAATTTTACTCAGGAAGAAATAGGTATTCTCAACAACCCTGTATCTGCTAAAGACATTAAAGTTACAGTTAAAAAAACTTCTCACAAGGAATGTTATAGGTCCAGATGGTTTTGCCTGTGGATTCTACCAAACATATAAGGAGTAGATCATACAAATTCTAAACAAATTCTTCCTGAAGAAAAAAGAAGGAAGACTTTCACAAACATTGTATGAGCCAGCATCACCCCAGTATTAAAGCCAGCAAAAGGTATTACAAGGAAAAAAACTACAGAGTAACATCTCTGATGAGCATCGGTGCAAAATTTCTGAACAAAATGCCACCAGCAAATTAAATCCTACAGTGTATAAAATGATAACTCATTACGATCAAGTGGGGCTTATCTCAGGAATACAGGCAGTTTAATGTTAGAAAATCAGCCTCTGTAATTTACAATGTTAACAAGCTAAAAAAGTAATTATTGCAATAGATGCTGAAAATGTATTTGACAGAACTCCAATGTGAGTTCCTGACAAAAACTCTCAGCAAATCAAGAACAAAAGTTCTAATTTTTGTTCAGTGTAAAAAAAAGTTCTTTTAAAAACCTACAGCTAACTTAATGATACAAAAGAAGAAGGAGAAAACTTAATACTTTCCCTCTAATATCATGATTATGAGAAGTTACCTGCTCTTACTTGTTCTAATCTTAGTGCAGATTCTAGCCAGCAACTAAAAAAAAGAAACACCGTATCGAATATGAAGAAGATATATTTAGTTGAAGATGACAGAACTGTCTATGTATAAATTCCAATGAAATCTGCACAAACATCTAATAGAAATAATTAAATGCAGTGAGATTACAGTATACAATATCGATATAAAAATGTCATTAAATTGAAATTAAATATTATTTTTAATAGCTTCACAAATTGAAGATTTAGTAAAGTTGTCAATTTTCCCCAAATTGATTTATAGAGTCAATAAAATCCAAACCAAACTCAGCTGGCATTGTTTATTTGGTAGAAATCAATAAGCTGATTTGAAATTAGTGTGGAAATCCAAAGAATATAGACTAGCCAGGGAAATTTTAACAGAGAAAAAGAATAAAGTTGGAGGAATAACATTGCCTGATTTCAAGATTGATTATAAAGCTACAATTATTAATATAGTGTGTGTCATTGGTGTAATAATATACAAGTTAATCGATGGAATAGAAATGGACCCCTGAATAAGTAGAATATTGATTTTTAATAATGCTATAGGCTCAGCAATGGAGGAAAATATAGTATTTTTAGAAAATTGTACTAAAACAATTAGGTATTCATATGAAAAATATTTCATACCTCACACCATGTACAAAAATTACCTAAAAATATATTATAGATCTATATATAAAACTATACAACTCCCAGGAAACAAGGAAAAATAATCTTAGTAACCTTGGATTAGGCAAAGGTTTTCTAGATACGAGACCAAAACTATAATTCACAAAAAAATTAAGTGGGACTCTATTAAATTTGAATATTCTGGTCTTTTAAAGACACTGACAGGAAAATATAGTTACCTAGCATATATGGGGGAGAGAGTGGTATGGATTGAATGTTTATGTCCTCTCTAAAATTCATGTTAAAACTTAATTTCCAATGCAACAGCATTAAGAGGTGTGGCCTTTAGAAGATGCATTGGCTGTGTGGGCTCTGCCTTCCTCAATAGATTCCTGCCTTATAAACGTCTTGAGAGGGTGAGTTTACCCCTACTGTCCCTTCCACCTTGGGAGGAGACAGTATTCATTCCTCGGAAGGATGTAGGAACAGGGAACCATCTTGGAAGCAGAAAACAGCCCTCACCAGACACAAAACTTACAGACACCTTGATCTTAGAGTTTTCAACCTCCAGAACTATGAGCAATATATTTATTATTTTATAAATTACCCAGTCTAAGGTGTCTTGCTATAGCATCACAAATGAACTAAGACAGGAAGAGGAGAAAACATTTACTTAGAATATGTGAAGAGCTCTCAAAACTCAGTAATAAGAAAATAAACAACTTATTTAAAGAATGGAAAAGAACTTTGACACTTCCACCAACAAAGATATACAAAGGGCAAATAAGCAGAAAGAAAGAAACTCCATGTATTAGTATTGTATTAAGAAAATGCAAATTCTACTACAACGAGATATTTATTACACTCCTAGTAAATCAGCTAAAATTAACATTCTGATTATACCAAGTGTGATGAGGAGGTAGAGTGACAGGCATGCTCACAAGTGCTAGTGGGAAAGTAGTTTGTTTCCTAAAAATTTAAACATGCACCTATGATATGGCCCAGTTATCTTACTCCTAGGGATTTAGTCAAGAGAACAGAAAGCATATAGGCATACAAAGGCTTGTCCACAAATATTCACATCAGCATTATTCATAATAGACCCAAACTGGAACAACCCAAATGCCCAGCAAGAAGTAAGTGGATGGTTGGGCGTGGTGGCTCATGCCTGTAATCCCAGCATTGGGAGGCCAAGGAAGGCTGTCAGGGGTTGGAATTCAGCCGGCCAACATGGCAAAACCCTGAAAAATTAGCCTGGTGTGGCAGTGGGAGCCTGTAATCCCAGCTACTCGGGAGGCTGAGGCAAGCTTGAACCCAGGAGGCAGAGGTTGCAGTGAGCTGAGATCATGCCACTGCACATCAGGCTAGGTGACAGAGTGAGACTCCATCTCAAAAAAAAAAAAAGGAGTTAGCGGATGGTTAAGCAAACTGTTTTATGTCTCTATAATGAAATACTATGCAGCATTAAAAAGAAATGTGTTATTGCTGTGCAGAGCAAAACATCTCAAAATAATTATACAGAATATAAGAAGCCAGATAAAAGAGTACACATTGTGTGATCCTATTTGTGTAAAATTGTCAAGAAAAAAAAAACTACCTCATGTGGAAAACGGATCCATGTGGTGAGGAGGCCCAGGAGAGACAAAAGAAAGTTCCAAGAATGATAGATGTATATGTGCACTACTTTGATATGTTTCACCATTTTATGAGTATATACATACACCAAAGCTTATATACTTTAAATATGTACAGTTTATTGTATGTCAAGTATAACTTAATTAAAAAATGTAAAACTATAAGACAAAAATAATTATCATTTAGAATTTTTTACTGAATCAAAATATTTTGCAGATGTATCGAATTATCTGCTTCCATTATTTAGTCAATCATTTGCAGAGGGCTGGAGATAGTTTGGGCATGGAATAGCTGGTGTCCTTTCATTTAGCATGGCTGAAATTTAACTTAAAAATTGTGAGGATATAAACAGATTAGATGTTAAATGCTTATTTGCTGGTAACTTCTTCAACATTGACATTCCAAGTGTTGTGCCCCTTAAAGATTAATTCACCACTGGCCATCAGTAGCCACTTTTATTTAATTATATTTGTAAAATTTAAATGAAGCAATGCCCGTGCCTTAGAAAAGTATACCCAGGCATGCAGAATGAAAAATGAAAGTCCTCTTGTTCATTTCTCATTTCAAAATACTTCATGATTAACAATAAGAGCAAGGGTGACAAAGATGACAAACTGCCATTTCTAATCCTTACTGGCAATTGCATTCACTTATTTTCTTTTGTCAACAGGAAAGTACTTAGAGAGAGATTATACAGTGATTCATGGTTCTGGGGAAGACTGCTGATATTTTGATGAGGCCACCTCAGTGCCCTCAGGAAATCAAAGTGTCGTATCACTCCGTGTCCATTATCATTACAAAGCTGTTCTTGCCTTCCAGGTAGTAAATGATTTTTTAAATAAAAGACATTTCTAAAAGTATTCACTTGTCCTTTTGCTTCATCAGAAAAGCATTATTTTTATTTTAGGAAAGAATGACAGAAGAGAAAGAAAGAAAAGTTTATTGCATCCTATTTTATTTGCTATTCATCATAGCCTTTCTCCCAGGCTTCTTGGTAATGTGATGGTGTTAACTAGGAGTCCGTATCTCTGGGGCAATGACCACAGAAGGAAAAGTTAGTGAAATCTGTTACAAGTTTCAGACTTTAGTAGCCGTCCGTGAAGATTGTTTAGCTCTATCCAACACTTTCTGCAACTAGATGGCTATAGTTTCCTGAGTCTGAGTCTTCAGTGCATCAAAAATGGAAAAGATTCTGTTAGGCACAGCTATACCAGTTCTTTCTTTACCCATATCCTTTCCATAGGCTAGGTAGGCTATGGAAATGGATATACAAATAAAGGACAACTTTACAGAAACTAGCTAAATTTTTCTCCTAACAGATCCAAAGATCTGTTATCCTAGGGTATTTGGAGTCCTAATTTCCAAAATTTTCAGAAAGGAGCTCAACAACTAATGATAGATTAGGGAGATAACTAATATCATCCAAGTTCCCACTATATGCTCATGCAGTTAGACACTTTATATTTGTAAATCTTACATCTCAAGGCCACGTTAGCCTGGAAAAAATAAAGTGGGGTCAAGACAAGAACTAGCAACAGCACATCTGCCTCTGCCCTCACTGTCTCTACACCATCTTCTTTAAACATGATTTGCTAGCAGTTCTGAGAGTCCTGTGGTACATCTCACAGATGCTCACAAAGAGCATCCTCTCAGTACCACAAAGCATCTGCCAATTCCTTTCTCCTGGTTTATCTGTCTTTGATCTATGACTGCTATCAGACCTGCTGAAAGTCATAAAACAGCCAAACTACTTCTACTCTACCAGTAGCCCTACGGATGTTGCACACACAGGCACATTTATTTAAACATTCTCCTTACAAAGAGTTGATGTATGTCCATGTTAAGTCAACCTATAGCTACAGCTTAGAATACCTATGGCTCTCTAATCAGGAATTAAAGCTCTATTTTGTTGTTATTGTTGCTGAGACAGGGTAAAGTGCAGTGGCACGATCATGGCTCGTTGCAGCCTTGACTTCCTGGGCTCAAGTGATCCTCCCAAGTAGTGAGGACTATTGGCCTGCACAACCAGGCCCAGGTAATTTTTTATTTTGGGTAGAGATGGGGTCTTTCTATGATGCTCAGGCTTGTTTGGAACTCCCGGGCTCAAGCAACCCTCCTGCCTCAGCCTCCCAAAGTGCTGAGATTACAGGTGTGTAATCTCTCCACATTCAGGCTGAGTTAAAACTCTAGAGATGGTTACTTAAGCACTTAATAGTGTTATTAGAAGCTGTGCCAGAGGGTTTACTGGCAAAAATAGATATTAGAAATGTTTTAATTGAGTAAATGAGGTTCTAATGATACCAAAATTAGTCACAGTCTTGGAATTTTTTTTTGTTTGAATTTCATATGTATGTAGCTATATTTTATATTTGCGTGTGTGTGTGGTGCATGCTTTATAGTGCCACCCTCTCCTTAGACTTCCTATATGAGAAACTGGGCCTGAACAGAAGGACATTAGAATGGTTCATCCCAAGTAATACTCACTCTCAGCCTTTGGTCCTCATTTTCTGTATTCACAATCTTTTGTGTAATCTCTACTTTGTGTTACCTTAAGAGTTATTTTCTGTAAGAATCTCTATTCTCTTAAGATTTAGACCTCTGTTAGGCCCATTCTGTAAAGCCTGCAAATGTTCATACCAAAGAAAAACACCTCTATTTCTGTGGAGAGACAAATTAAACTTCTATCTATTCAAAATCTAAGCAAATAGAAGTTTAAAAAGCAGAATTTTTATAGGAAAGGAAGGAATCTTGAGATTAAAGTACATTCAAGGAAACACCAAATTATATTTAGTAGCACTATGCTACTAAGATTTTTAGAAATTATTCTGACAGCCAACCTAGATTGTAGATACCCCATTCAAGGCGTTCTATATGGAAATACTTAAAATTATAGATTAAACATAGTAAATCTCTCATTAGCATCAATTTTACCAAGCTATTTTTGGCAGTATAAAGGGAAGTATTTTTATATAAGTATAAATAGTATACTATTGAATAATAAACATAATTTCCTTGGGTTTCTTACAGAAGTCTTTGAAAAAATGTTGTTTCCTTGGTTAGCCATTTAATATAAGTCCCCAGATTTTTCTAGAAAATTTAGGTAAGCACTAAAAAGCAATGTTTGGGATTGTCAAGAAACATAAAAGCACTGTATCTAAATATGAATCTTCTATATTTAATTTTAACTGTAATCCCTGCAATTTGAGGTGAGGTAAGAGAAAGAGAAGGAAAGATCATCAGTTTTAAAGAACAAGGAGATCAAAACAAGCAATATTGTAATACATGTAGCATAGAATTGTAGAGAAACCTGAATTGAATTGCATTGTGATTGCTTAGTATTATATCGCAGTCATATGTGTTTTAATATGGATTGCTGAGTTTTTAACTTACATGAAAAAACAACCCCATCAAAAAGTGGGCAAAGCATATGAACAGACACTTTTCAAAAGAAGACATTTATGCAGCCAACAAACATATGAAAAAAAGCTCATCATCACTGGTCATTAGAGAAATGCAAATCAAAACCACATTGAGATACCATTTTATTTCAGTTAGAATGGTGATCATTAAAAAACCTGGAGACAATAGATGCTGGAAAGGATGTGGAGAAACAGGAACACTTTTATACTTTTGGTGGGAGTGTAAATTAGTTTGACCATTATGGAAGACAGTGTGGTAATTCCTCAAGGATCTAGAAGTAAAAATACCGTTTAACCTAGAAATCCCATTAGTGGGTATATACTCAAAGGATTATAAATCATTCTACTATAAAGACACATGCACATATATGTTCATTGTAGCACCGTTTATAACAGCAAAGACTTGGTACCTACCCAAATGCCCATCAGTGATAGACTAGATAAAGAAAATGTAGCACATATACACCATGGGATACTATGCAGCCATAAAAAAGGATGAGTTCATGTCCTTTGCAGGGATGAAGCTGGAAACTATCATCCTCAGCAAACTGACACAAGAACAGAAAATCAAACACCACATGTTCTGACTCATGTTGCAGGGTTGGGGGAGCCATGGGAGGGATAGCAGGGTTGGGGGGTCGGGGAACAATAACATTAGGAGTAGAAATACCTAATGTAGGTGATGGGGGGATGGAGGCAGCAAACTACCATGGCATGTGTATACCTATGCAACAATCCTGCATGATCTGCACATGTACCCCAGAACTTAAAATGTAATAATAAAAGAATTCTGTTAGGGACATTAAATAATAATCTGACACAATATATATTTTAAAAAAAGATGGCTGGGTTTTTAACACATAGGAAATAAAACATTGGAAAATTATTTTAAACATATTTACAATATATACGATCACATACCTGCTTTCAATAAATCAGCTGAATTGCATTTTTATTCACAAAAGGTAATTTTTCTCTTTTACCAATAAGGAAGTTTCATTTGCTTTCTAATTTTTCTTTCACTCCTTGCATCAGATGTATTCTATATCTCCAAGCACTATATTTAGTCAAGAGGAGATTCACTTTTTAAGTGAAAAGTGGATTTTGAGGTAGAAACAAGCTTTGCCTTATGTCAATTATACAACTCTTTTTAATTCTAACTTTTAGTCTGAGGGATGTAAGATTCTTCAGTTCAGTTGCTCTCAACAACTGAGATACTGACTGACTTAAGTTTGAGTTACAAATAAATCTACATAAAAACTTTCATTTTCTCTATTGATTCTTTTCACAAACTTCTAATTATGCTTTCAGGTAGTTAAATGGCAAAATCCAACCATATCTATGACAAAAAGAGCTATATTTAAACTGTGGGATAAAGGAGAAAATGAGTCTTACCCAGTAGGCAACTGTCAACACTACTTTCCTAAAACAACTGTTAACAAGCTGCTAGACAAATGTCAACCTATACGACTTCAATCAAAGTAGATCCTACAGAATGGGAGGGAGTCCTTGTGCTGGCAGAGAGAAGCCTGTCTTTGTTAAAGACAGAGAACCAAAACTGTGCTGATCTTGGATAGCTGTATCCAAGAATGCAACATTTCACTGGACAGTTTCCAAGTTATCGTACTTCATAAAAAAATTGGCATTATCATGTTTTTATATAGGAAGTCAATATAAATCCGTTTTCAGTAGAGTGATGGGATCAGATTTCACTCAGAATCCCACTGTCAGAAGAATATAGAACTCACAGAATCCTATTGTTGGGATTAAGAACATGGATTTGGGAATGCCTGGATTCAAATCCTGCCCTTCTTCATTTTAGCCTGGTGACCTTAGCCAAGTCACCAAGTGATCCTTTATTTGTAGAATAGGAACAGTCACAGTCAGCCTCATGTTGACTGGGAAGAATAAATGTGGTGATTTGTGTGTGAGGTGCTTAGCCGAGCACATGGACTCAGTACTTGCTCAGCTCATGGTAGCTCTCACCAGCCTGCAAGACACAGGGAGCCAGGGGACATTTCTATAAATACCTGTCTCAGCTCTTGGGCAAATGGGAACTTGTGTTCTACAAACTCTGATTATGGAATCAATATGATTTCACTTTGCTTAGTTCTTTAACTTTCCTAGGAGTCAACATCTACCAAGTACTCACTATGTACCAGGCTTGATTCTGAATATTTTTTGTTTTGTTCTGAGACAGAGTCTCACTCTGTTGTCCAGGCTGTAGTATAGTGGTGTGATCTTGGCTCACTGCAACCTCCGCCTCCCTGGTTCAGGTGATTCTCCTGCCTCAGCCTCATGAGTAGCTGGGATTACAGGCACCTGCCACCACCCCCAGCTAAATTTTTTTGTATTTTTTGTAGAGATGGGGTTTTACCATCTTGGCTAGGCTGGTCTCAAACTCCTGACCTCGTGATCCACCTGCCTCAACCTCCCAAAGTGCTGGGATTAGAGGTGTGAGCCACTAAGCCCAGCCACCATAATCACATTTATAAAGACCCTACTCTGGTCCAAGCATTGGATTCAGTGCATTATGATCTCATTTTGGCCTCAAACTGACTTTGAACCATAGGTGTGCTTACTCTCATCTATGTCAATCAGACTTCCCAGGTATAATACAGACCCCACTCTAATGTGTTTAAACAGAAATGGGATTAATTAAAGGTAGTCCTGAGAATTTCTGACGGAGCTGGAGCATCATACTCGGATGATTCTTGGTCAGGTTCAGTGCCTAACCACACCCTCAGGACAGCATGTGGAAGCAGCACTACAGCTTGTGTGGCCTAACGCTGAACATTGAAATCACTGACACTCTTTTCCTTGGCACCTGCTTGCTTTACCACCACCCTTGCCAGGAAATAGATTGTTTCCTCACTTCCAAATTGAAGTTTTCCAAGAGTGCATCTGATTGATGGAGACTTGGGTCAAACATCTGCCTTAACTGCAAGGGAGACCAGAAACAGTGTGTGAATTTAAATTCAAAGAAGCAAGACTTGTAAACTAAGGGAAGTTCCTGATTACAGGAAAGGTATTAAAAAGTGCTAGGTGAGGGAAAAAATCTTTGTGAATATTCACTACACCTCCTTTTTACAGATGAGGAGACTAAAGCTCATAGGTTAGATAATTGAGTCCATATCACATGCGTAGTAAGCAGAAGACTGAGTGTGGAGATGCAGACCTGTCTTCCCACACAAAGAAATAACAAAACAATGAGAGGTCTCAACAGTCTGTAGCAGAGAAGTTCAGGAGAGGAGAGCTCTCTTGTGGCTGTGGCCATCACAAAAGGCCCAAGGAAAGCAACATCATTTGGACAGCTCCCTAGAATCCTCATCTCAAGGTTGTAAGGAAAATGTTAGAAATAATTTCGTACACGTTCTTCATTCCACAGAGGAGGAGACTGAGGCTTGTAGAAAAGAATTGCTCTGCCCAAGGTCATAGCCTCTTTGTGGCAAGTAGCTGAAAACCCAAGCCCATGACAGTAGGTCCAATGCTCTCTGCAGCGATCCATGGACCCCAACTATTAAATCACATCTCTGGAAAACTGTTGAGTAGAAGTCCTTTGAATTGATAAACAGAATGGGAGAGAGAGTCACGTGCTTCATAAAAGCAAAAAAGAAAAGTTTTTACTTTGTAAGTGGTTTCTCATAGAATACTTCTTGCCCAGCTGTGCCCAAGTAGGTAAAAGGCCCTTGTTTATGCTAAGGAGCCTTTCTTGTCTCTGCACACCCCATTCTTTTCCTGCTAATACCAAGTATAGAAGGCAATGAAAGAAAAGATCACCTGTTTTCTTCCTAATGGGGCGCTGATGTTTTTAAGTGCTCATGTGATCTGTCCCAGGAAATGTCAAATAGCATCCTTATAACCCTTAGTTGGTAGCTGGTTGAGTGGCTCTGTTGTTCAGACAATGAATCCACTCAACTTTTGCCTTTCACGTGAACACCCACAGTTAACAAAACTTGGGAAGAAAATAATGGAAAAGTTGACCTCTTAGTTTTCTGGAAAGGTGACCATATAAGTATGTCTTTTCTGACTGTAGGCATTATAAAACTTCTGAGAAGCAGTGTGGTATTTTACACAAAAACAAAGGCTTGGTTGTTAGACTGTCCTGTGGTTGAAATTCAGCTCTATCCTTGGTGGTGTGTGATCTTGGACAAAAGACTTAAACTTCCTGAGAGTCAGTTTGTCTGCAAAATGAGAATAATGATAAATTTGTATGGGATTAGAAATAATGCAGATATTTGGCATTTATTAGGGACTTATTACATGAAGGAGTATTAGTTTTGCTCTTCATTAGCTACTTTGACTTAAGCTGGTCTCTTGGATGAGCTTTTATTGACCTCTGATATTTAATATTTGTAAAATATTACTTACAAAAATGCATTAGTAGGCCAGGCATGGTAGCTCACGCATGTAATCCCAGCACTTTGGGAGGCTGAAGTGGGCAGATCATCTGAGGTCAGGAGCTCAGCTCAAGACCAGCCTTGAAATCCATCCCATCTCTACTAAAAATACACACATTAGCTGGGCGTGGCAGTGTGCACCTGTAATCCCAGCTACACAGGAGGCTGAGGCAGGAGAATCACTTGAACCCAGGAGGTGGAGGTTGAGGTGAGCTGAGATCATACCATTGCACTCCAGCCCCTGGGTGACAGAGCGAGACTCTACCTCAAAAGAAAAAAAAATTATAAAGAAAAAAAAGCATTAGTAATATGTGTTAACTCATATTATTTTCAGCAAGCTTTTTAAAATATGATTTTGTTACATTTTTTTTAATAGATAAGGATATTGCATTGATGAGTCCTTAAGTAACTGGTGACCAACATGGCCTTCATGTCTCCCTCAGCTTCACTAAAGTTTAGATGGATTTCTTTTTGACTATAGGCGGCTAGCTTCTTTTTTCTTAGATAATTTACTTAAGGGGGAAAAAAAACCCCTCTGTAATTGTAAATTATTTCTCTACAATCTAGAAATGTCTTTCTCAAGGATTTGGGACTCATTTCATTGAAATCATAGAAGGAAGTAAGATGCCTATCTCCCTATCTCTGTGGGAGGGTAAAGGATCCTAAGACCAGTGATAGCCAGTACAAATGGCCTAATCACATCGACAAACTACAGTAGTCCTCTCTTATCCTTATTTGTGAGGGATATGGATAATTCATTTCTGTAAATGCCTGAAACCACAGAGAGTTCTGACCCCTATGTATACACATATTTCTTTTTCCTGCACAATTTCATGGATAGAAGATTCATTCTTACCCTAGATTTCAGCAACCTCAGCATACAATTTTTTGTGCTTAACTAGACAACTTTCACCTTTTCACCTAAAGGAAATACTTTATGGCTTCTCATTGGAACACTCAAATTGCCAGTATCACTACTCTTGTGCATTGGGGCCATGATTAAGTAAAACAAGAGTTACTTGAACGCAAGCACTGTAATACTGCAACAGTTCATGTGATAACTGAGAAGACTACTAAGTGACAAAGGGAGGATTCCCACCCCATGCAGGAAAGAGTGCGACAGGGGAAGATTTCATCATGCTACACAAAATGGCATGCAGTTTATGATTATGAGTTGTTAATGTCTGAGATTTCCCTTTAATATTTTAGATGGCAGTGACCACGGATAGATGAAACTACAGAAAGGCAAACCCCGAACAAAGGAGGACTACGGTATCCCTTTACCATCCCCCAGTGCTTTTCCATTAGCTCATCCTAGAGTTTAAAACTCCCATTTGTTTT
>NW_016107442.1:551942-556396 GCF_001604975.1 Cebus imitator | reverse complement strand
AAAAAAAAAAAAAAAAAAAAGAAATAAAAGAAAGAGAAAAGAAAATATGCTTTAAAGTCAATGAAAGTTATTTCATCTATTTCTCATTAGAATACATAAATACTGATTGGAATGAAGATTTTGCTGTAGATGTTTTATTTATTTAGAGCACTGCTTTTCAAATTTGAAGACAGCACTTCCAGATCTCACTAACGTCATCTGATGTCAGTTCCATCATTGCTGCTCAGGTTCACATGAGGGTGGTGGATTCTCAGACCTAAGTTTATTTCCAGGTATAGTTATGCTGTGTTCAGGATAGTTACTTAAGTCCCACGGACTTCATTTTCTCATCTGGAGTCCTACTTTTGGAGGTTGGTGAGGATATTTAAGGAAATAATAGGCATGTGATTGGTGCAAATGTTAGTTAGCAATTATATTACTTTGCTTACTTTTCCCTTCCAAAACTGCCTGTTCTGAATTTTTGCTTCCTCTTGTTCTGTCCTCAACTGTATTTCTGATGTCCCATTCTCATGAGAACCATATTTCCTATGTCACTGAGAAAAGGAGTCACCTGAGAACTCCTTCTAGTTTTCTGTCTTCCAACATTAAACATTTTTTTTTTTTCTTTTTTGAGACAGGGTCTCACTCATTGCTCAGGCTGCAGTGCAAGTGGCATGATCTCAGCTCACTGCAGCCTTGACCTCTTGGGCTCAGCTAATTCTTCCACCTCGGCCTACTGAGTAGCTGGGACTACAGGTGTGTGCCACGATGCCTGGCTAATTTTTGTATTGTTAGTAGAGATGGAGTTTTGCCGTGTTGCCCAGGCTGGTCTCAAAATCCTGGACTCAAGCAATCTACCTGCCTTGGTCTCCTAAAGTGCTGCAATTATAGGCATGAGCCACCACGCCCAACAAACAACTATCTTCTCTATTATCTTTCTCCGTTTTCATCTTTAAGGAATTTGGATTCCATATCCTAAGACTCATTTCTCCTCCCAGACTTTTGCCCATCTTGTTTGACCTTCCTCCAGACCTTCTCCATCATTTTTTCTTGCTTCTTTTAGTGAAGCCTTGCACTTTTTGCTCACTGTGGTTCCCTCAGCTTCAAACATTGAGATCATAGTAGCCAGATTCAGTTCACAAAGCATCCTTCACATACATTTTTGCTAAGGAAACAACAGAGATGTGTACAAAGATTTTTGATCAAGAATTGCCATTGTAGAAATATAGTAGCGAGCATTGGAAAATGCCCAATGGTCAACAATATAGGTTAACTAATTAAATTAGGGCAATATAGGTTAGCTAAATAAGATGGAGTGTTTTAGAAAAATAGAAAATGTTATTGGAAATTCTTTAGTCATGGGTAAATATGTCAAACTTGTATTAAGAATCATATAAATGTGTGTGTTGTCTGCAGGCAGGAACATGTGGGTGCATGCATTGAAAAAGGTGAGCATGTTATTTCTGGCTTGTGAGACACGGGCTAACTTTAATTTTCTTTGAGTTTCCCTGTATTCTCTAAGCTTCATATTAAAAAAACTTGTTTTGTTTCTATAATAGGTGAGAAAACAATGTTTTTTTAAAAATGCTTCTTTGCCCTTATGTCCTCTTTCAAATATCAGCTCATTTATTTCTTTCTCTTGGCTGTCTTTCTCCTTAAATTATAGTTTATATCAGTTACCTCCTTCCCCTTCTTTCCTGGTTATTTGGTGCCAGTTCATTGAGCCTCCATCATGGGTCATGCACTGTGCAAAGCACAGAGCAAGTTGCTGAGGATACAAGGATGGTAGTAGCTGAAAAAAATAATGTTTTTTTTTCCCCCCAACAAGAGCTTTAACAGGCTGCTAAGAAACCAAGCACTCTGTCCGTTGCATCTAATTACCGAAGAAATAAGTCCACAAAGACCACAAATATACTGCAATGTTTATGGTAACACCAGTTGAATAAGTACCTAAAAATATAATCACCCAAACTCTCATAAATCTCACTTCTGCATGATTCCAAAATCCATAAACAAACACAAAAATGCTCTTAAAGTAATTCCAGATTAATAACATGAATCAAATTTCCAGTACTAAAGTTTATAACTAGAATCCTAATAATAGTTTTTCATTGATGTTGCTTATAAATAAGAAAAAAGATTGATTTATAGTAATATCATAAGTATTAATATCTGTATCCCTAGAGTTCTGATTTACAAATATTAAAGAATTTTTATGGTGAGAAACTAATATACATTTATTAGATAATGCCTGCAAATAAGTAAAAAGTAAATAAAAGAATAGCACATACATATGAATATAAAATAATCATTTTGGAATGTATTTGATAGCTTCAATTTTTACAGAGATTTTCTTTATGTTTTACTCTTTTTATTATTTGGGTTAAACAAAGGAACCAGAAACTTCTGTTGGCAAGCTGCAATGATTTCTTTCCTCTAGTGTTTATATATCTCTGTGTGTGTGTGCACAAGTGTGCACATGTATATGTGTACATACATATATTTGTGTATATATGTGTATATTCAGTATATTTGTGTATATGTAATACATTAGTGTGTATACATAGTATATTTGTGTATATAGGTATATATCTGGTATATATATTTGTATATACACACACAAATGATTCCAGCCTCATATCCTTCCAAGTCTTCAATGTCTATTATTCCATTCTCCATATCTTTATATATATATATATACACACACACACACACACACACACACACATATGTATATATATAATCCTAATGCAGTGAATATAATATTATGTGAATATACTATGATTATGAAGTGATTATACAGTAACATTCTAATCTCCTGATTATGAAGAAATATTTAAAGGTTTATACTGGAAGGGGAGGATGTGTTAATCTGTTTTAATTTGAGACTACAGGCAGAAGATGACTTCTCCCAACCACAGGCAACATTCTTGCTTATTTTAGTATATGCTAGGTTTCAAACACTGAGACCAGAACTTGGAACAAATGGACATTTACATGGGCATCACAGTAAAACCCGGTGAAACAGAGGCACCTCAGATGGACACTTAACTAGCCTTGTAGGTCAGGAATATCCTCCTGAAGGAAGTAGCATAAAGACATTTAAACTGAGACTTATAGTGTCAGCTAGTCTAAGAAGAAATCAAAATAGGGTGACAAACTTTTTTTCCCCTAATTAATATCATTTGATTAAGTGTCCTTGATTTATCTGGCTCCAAACATGGAAACAGGGAAGCTAAAAAATATAGCCATTCTCTAGCAAATCACACTGCCACGTGTGTACCTATGCAACAATCTTGCATGTTCTTCACATGTACCCCAAAACCTAAAATGCAATAAAATAAAAAATAAAAAAAAATATGGCCATTCTCTAGACATTAAAGCTGAAGCTTCTTTTAAGGCTGATTCTCAGTGATATTTTAGCTCTGGGTCATATTAATTTATCTGGTTTGATCTTTACCATGATTCTGTTGTAGGTGGGAGTATCATGTGAATTGCACTGACATTCAGGATCTTTGAATGCTCATCCATGCATACATCCATCCATTCAAACCAACCCTAGGTACTTATACGTTGAAAGGGGTCATGGTTGATATCATGGCATAATGAGCTGTGAAGCTTCTCCATTTAGGGAGTTTTTCATCCAACATGTAGGGCTAAGTCAAGGGCAGGTGGCAGGTATAAGCGGAATCTGCAGAAGCTCTGAGACTCCATGTAATTGAAGCAGTGTGTGCCTCATCTCCTCGTTAACAACAAGGCAGTTTTTCTTTGGACCTCACTGCATTTATTACATACCATTACTACAGATACTGTAATTCTTTCCTTTGGGACTTTAACATTCTCTGTGGGAACATTATTTATCAAAGAGTAAAATTTTGAAACTTAATAAAACAAGCATAGAAGAGATTCATGACTAACATTGGTACAATAGTGCCCTTGGGTCAAACATTTGCTTTACTGAATGCCACACAGTCTCCAGTTTCTAGTAATAAAACATGACTTCATTTGCTTTCAGCACCGTCAGAATGCCTCTACTGTAGCTTTTAGTTAGAGGAGATATAATTACGGCTATAGCTTCACTGATATTGGATGCTATAAGCAGACATTCAGACCAATTAGAAAGAGGAATGTCTGGGAAAGAACAGTGAAAGGAAGGAAGACTGTTGGCCTTGCAACAGGAGACCCAGCCAAAGGCATTTGGCATACTAGATGTTGGATGCCTAGTGAAATATCTTGAGAAACAGTATTGAACCTGTGAGTTGGAGGGAAACATTTCAGCAGAAGCAATCTGAATGATGCAAGTGATAATATCATTTCCTTGCTCAAAGCAACCCAGTGATTCCTCTTTTGGAATTAGAATGGGTCTCTTCAAGGGGACTGGCAGGATCCTTGTAGTCCAGACCACACATTTTCTTTTTCCTTACTTTCACCTTTAAGGCTTTGCAGGCTCTAGTTCTTTTTTTTTTTTTTTTTTT
>NW_016107442.1:517311-551397 GCF_001604975.1 Cebus imitator | reverse complement strand
GAACTAATTTACACTCCCACCAACAGTGTAAAAGTGTTCCTATTTCTCCACATCCTCTCCAGCATCTGTTGTCTCCAGATATTTTAATGATCGCCATTCTAACCGGCGTGAGATGGTATCTCAATGTTGTTTTGATTTGCATTTCTCTGATGACCAGTGATGATGAGCATTTTTTCATGTTTGTTGGCCTCATGTATGTCTCTAGTTCTAACCTATCCTTCTCTCCCTTTCTTTCCTCCCTCCCTCCCTCCCTCCTTCCTTCCTCCGTCCCCCCTCCTTCCCTCCCTCCCTCCCTCCTTCCTTCCTTTTTTCATCCAATAATAGATTTAAGGGGTACAAATACAGTATCTTTTATTACATGGATATATTGTGTAGTGGTGTAGCCATCACCTGAATGGTGTACATTGTACCCATTAGGTGATTTCTCATCTCCCAACCGCCTTCTACCTTTCCAGCCTCACATCCTGCCAAGTCTCCAATGTCTACTATTCCATACCCCATGTCCACGTGTACACATTATTTTCAACATCAACTATTCCACATTAAGTGTTTTTAAAAATTACTTTTTAATTGTCAAAATAGTATGTATTTATCATGTGTAACATGATGCTTTGAAATATTATGCATTGTGGAATGGTTCTGTAGAGATAATTGATACATGTGTCATGTGTTCTCTCATTTTTTGTGCTGAGAACGTTTAAAATCTACCCTCAGCAATTTTCAAAACTACATTACTCACTTTAGTCATACTGTTGTACAATAGATGTCCAAGTGATTCCTTCCATCAAATGAAAATGTGTATCCTTTCACTTGCATCTAGCCCACCACCACTCCACCGCCAGTCCCTGTTAATCACCATTTTACTTCCTACTTCTACACCTTCAATTTTTTTAGATTCCACATATACACGATCTCTTGTGGAACATGTTTTTCTGTGCCTGGCTTATGTCACTTAACATAATGTCCTATGGGTTTATACACTTTGTTGTAAATGACAGAATTTCCTTCTTTTTAAAAGGCCAGATAGCATTCCATTGTCTATATGTACCACATTTTATTTACCCATTCATCTGTTGATGGACACTACAGTTGACTCCGTATCATAGCCATGGTGAATAATGCTGCAATGAACATTAGAGTGCAGGTATCTCTTCAACATGCTAATATATTTTCCTTTGGATACATACTCAGAAGTAAAGTTTGCTGGGTCATATGGAATTTCTATTTTTTATTTTTGGAGGAACTTTATACAATTTTCCACACCGGTTGTAATTTTTTTTTTTTTTTTGAGATGGAGTCTTCCTCTGTTGGCCAGGATGAAGTGCAGGGGCATGATTTCAGCTCACTGTAACCTGTGCATAATGGCTGTAATTTATATTACCATCAAAAGTGTACTGGGGTCCTTTTTTCCACATAGCTGCCAGCACTTGTCATCTTTTGTCTTTTTGATAACAGCCATTCTAACAGGTGTGAAATGGTATCTCGTTGTTTCCCACATTCTTGTTCCATGATTTCCAAGTGCAGATGTTAACTTTCTGCTCCTTAAACCTTCACAAGCATTCCTCTTGCCTTGAAACTTAATGTTCCTTCTACCTGAGAGTCTCTTCTCTGATCTTTACAATGTGGATTCTCTCTTATCTAGATCTTAGCTCTAATGTCATCTCTTCAGAGATACTCTGGTCACCCTGTCTACAGCAGCCTCTCCTTTCTTCTCCTTTATCAGACCATTACTCTCTATTCCTTTGCAATAACTGATTTTTCTTATAGTATATCTCACTACCAAAAATTGTCGTTTATTAATTTTATTATATACTGCTGCTTGTTTTCTTATTTATTGAGAGGCAGTAGAAAGCAGTGATTAAGGGTAAGAATAAACTTCAGAGTCAGCATGGGTTTGAATCCTATCTCTATCAATATGTAGGTGACCATGGCAAGTTACTTAATTTCCCTATGTTTCAATTTTGTCATTAATAAAATTAGATATAGTACCTGCCTAATAGGGTAGGTACTATTGTGAGAATTAAATGAATCAATCAGAACAAATCACTTAGAACAGTGCCTGAAACATAGCCGCTCTAAATAATTATTATTTGTCTCCTACATTAGAATGATAACAGTAAGAATCTTAGCTCTCTAGTTCAAATGCTGAATTGTCTAATATCTAGCATAGTGTTGATAACGGATACTCACTCAATACTGATTAAGTAAATGTTTTACAGGAGATTGCCTAGAGGAAAATAAATTTTCAGGGGACTAGATCTGAAAAAGCAATTTAAGCCACTGATGAAGAGAAATTCACATTACATAATGATGCGGAGTGATGGGAGGTGTTGTTAGCACAGTTAGCTGTAACCTGGTATTAATGAGGCCAAGGTGATAGGTTTGGCACCTTTGTACGTTCTACTTAGGCTTGTTCTCTACCATGATCATTTGTTCTGCATTTGTACAGCTAGTCAGCTGTCTTATGCATCAATGCCCATGACCAGGAAAACAGAGAACAAAGAAATACATCTATCAATTATGGCTAAGGAAAACCCATCTGAAAATGTTTTCCTGATAAACAGTGGTGATTCTCGGTGTTGTCAATATGACATATTTCAGTGCTAGCTCTCCACTGAGTTCAAACCACCTAGCACAGGTGATCGCATACTAATAATATTTCCAGTGCTTAAACAACCCCCTCCGGAGACTGAAAGTTGGATTTAAACAATTGGGATAAGCATGCCCAACTTCTCTCCCTTCCTGAGATATTTTTGGCTGCCACCAGGTGGTACTAGGTAAGTACTGAACAGGACAATGTAGTTTTATTATATAAAAATTGCCAAGAGTTGCAAAAAAATTCCTATGTATAACTTCTACAAACATAACTATTGTGTAAGACAGAATACACTTCACTCTTGGTTTAGGCTTTTAAAACAATGTTTTATATTATCTAATATTCAAATTGTGCACGGGTTTGGGAGAAAACTTCATCTTCCTATGATGAAGGCTTTCATTTTGGGGCAGTTTTTGACTTAAGCAGGGAAAAAAATCCTCAGTCATGACAATTTCAGGTCTCCAGAGGAAGCCTTCTCATTTTCTCATAGATGCTTACTTGGCATTTTGCCAGGAGTTTGCTTCCCCTCCTTTTTTTTCTTTTTTCTTTCTTTTTTTTTTTTTCTTTTTTTTTTTTTTGAGACAGAGTCTTGCTCTGTCACCAGGTTGGAGTGCAGTGGCGCGATCTCCGCTCACTGCCACCTCCGCCTCCCAAGTTCAAGCAATTCTCCTGCCTCAGCTTCCTGAGTAGTTGGGACTACAGGCGTGCACCACCATACCCAGCTAATTTTTGTATTTTTTTAGTAGAGACGGGGTTTCACCATGTTGGCCAGGACGGTCTCGATCTCTTGGCCTCGTGATCCACCTGCCTCAGCCTCCCAAAGTGTTGGGATTACAGACGTGAGCCACCATGCCCGCCCCCTCCTTTTCTTCTTTATCTTCTTCTTCTTCTTCTGCTCCTTACCCTCCTACTGCCCCTCTTCCTCTTCTATTTGTCCTCTTCCTCTTCTTTTTCTTTCTCCTTGCTTTTCTTCCTCCTCCCCCTCTTCTTCTTCTCCCTTTTCTTTTTCCTTCTCCTTCTATTTTCCTTCTCTGCTTCATAGACGCATGCTTTTGCCTGTCTTAGTTTATTCATCTTAGAAATGGGGATGGAACTATATGCCTAACTAGTTTATTTAAATGTGAAAGCATGTATTTGAGTAAGTAGTCAGTAAAAGATAGCCAATCTTTATCACCATCATTCTAATGGACGTTTGCAACTAATCCTTAGGGTCAAAATTATTCCAGTTCATTTTCTTTGATAAGATTTTTAACCATCTTTTAATCCGTTTCCATAAATGACAAATGCATTCACATGAGGCATCTACTGTGCCAGTATACATCTATGTGAAGCCTCATCAAAAAACACAATAATTTCTGCTGCCTGGGCACAACATTTTTGCCCCCATATCTTAACTAATTGCTTTATTCCTGACCCCTTAACTACATTGTTTTTTGTTCACTGCTGAGCACATCTTGCAAACCAAGGTTGAAATGCAGACCTGCTCTCTATCCTAGAGAGTAACCTTCTGTCTTTAATCTGAAACATAAATAACCTACCTCTGATTTCCAGATGAATAGCTATCTATTTCTATTTGACTTTCTGCTCATATGTCCAATATCCAAGCTTATGTCCTCAATATCCCTTTTACAAAGATTTACCCTCTCTTTCCTTTCCCTCTGATTATAATACTATTATAAGAACTTTCTGCTCAGAACTTTTACTATCCTGAAGATAATAGCCAAACTGTCATAAGGAAGCAGCGACTTTGTGAAAGAAATATGTACTTTTCAAAGCTCAACTTTTTGCCCAGAAACACATCTGGCAACACCTACAAATATTGGCAGCTAAGCCTTCTGCTGTGGTCATAGAACTACTGCATTGTATCAGAGAGTCTGTAAAGTTCTCTTATTCTGGGGAAGTAGGTAGGGAAGTCAAGGTAGAGGTGGAATAAGGGAGAGAGACTGCAGATAAAAGAAATTCTCCTGAAGAGTATGTCACCTTTTCAAGCATCTCTAAGTGAAATTGGTGCAGATTCCTAATCTTACTTAAAAATTCAATAATTAAAGAAGGATTTAGATAAATTCAAATAAGCATCACTGATGTACTTAAAGAATACGTACAATTCTCCTCCCTGCTTCCTCAACCCCTTTTTATTTGTTGATTTTTGAGACAGGATCTCACTCAGACTAAAGTGCAGTGATGCAATCACAGCTCACCGCAGCCTTGACCTCCCAGGCTCAAGGAATCCTCTCACCTCAGTTTCCCAAATAGCTGGAACTACAGGCATATACCACCATGCTCAGGTGTTTTTTAAATTTTCTTTTTTAGAGACAGGGTCTTGCTATGTTGCCCAGGCTGATCTTCAACACCTGGGCTCAAGGGATCCCTTGCTCTCACATCCCAGAGTGCTGGGATCACAGGTATGAGACACCACACTCAGCTCAGTCTTTTTATTTAATAGCCCAATTTCACATGATTTAGAAAAAAAAAGTCTCCAAACATTATATTTTTGGGTAGCATGAGCATTTTGTTTTTCCTGAACTCCATATGTTTGGCTTAAGGCAATGTGGATATTTTCTTATCTCATTTTATTCTGAGCAATATAGCAAGAAGTCATTCATTTATTTTTTTAATCTCTAAGGTATAGCTTAGCTAAAGTCAGTAAAAGTCAAAGTTACCATTCACATAGGTGTACGGTCCATTTCTGACAATCTCAAAACCACGCCATGACACTTTAAAAAAAACCTGCTATTTTATATGTATACTTAAGTTTCTCATTCAAAACTTAGCAAACATGGAACTCAAAGGCAGCTAATCATGTGTGACTGCAGACAGTGGAATTAAAATGGATTTTCTAATGGTAACAAATAAATAACCAGATCATTAATGTTTATTAAGGGCAAAGGGACATTCCAAACACTGTGGCAAACTGGAAAGTATTGTAACCTCTAAGAGTGACACCTGCTCAGTCATCCTCACTAAGATTTCTACCTAATTTATTAAAATTCATTTTTGTTTACTTTATGTATGTATTCTTGCCTTGTGCTAGGAACAGAGGGAAATAAGTGTAAAGGTTAATGGGGTTTTGATTGCTTGAATGGACAGAAGAGAATTGCTTGTCAGGAGCACATTGCCTGTAGGTGAGGCTGGTTGCAATAATGCCCTGCGATTTTAGGGCATTTAGATCCTCCTTATTCATTCTCCAGAATCCTCATTTTTTTTTTCTGTAGGTATTTTGCTCTGCCTGCAGATTGTACACTCTCTATACTGGATACATCTGACAACACATTATTCCTACTGAAATTCACCTGAGAAAAAATGGCAGCAAATACAAAATAACCTTCCAGGCTGGCAAGTAATCAGCATAGGCTCTGTAGTCCAACAGCCCTAGGGCTGAAAACTGTGCACTTTATTAGCCAGATGACTTTGGGAAAGTCACTCAAGTTTTCTGAACTTCAGTTTTTTCATCTGTCAAATGGGTCTAACTACCAAAAATGACAATTGGTGCCAATTCCCAGTTTATTAGGTAGATGTGCTAGTAAAATGAGAAAACTTTTACAAATCATGTAGCACATAGCACATATATATTTACTAATACTACTTCAGTATGTGGAGGAAATGCCTGTCATATTTAATAATTTTTAGTTATTTATGGTCATGAGTTTTGATTATTGACAACATCGCTCCAAAGAGTTCTGTTTTAATTGACTTAACAGATGCTGTGTTATAAAGGAGGATAACTCTGTGTTGGAGTGAAGGAAAAACACAGGGAAAAAGCATATCTTCAAAGCAGAAATATCTTGACTAGCCATATCCTGCTTTTTATTCACTTAAACCTCTAAATCCACCGCTACAAGCATCAACAGCCCACCAGTCCCAAAGAGGCAATCGAACAAAGAAAACATTAAATCAAACTTTGGCTTCTCCCCTTTCTCCTCAACTGGCATGAAAAATGCTAAAGATGATTATAATAATAATATATTTAACATTGCTCATGTTATTTTGTTTCTAAAACATATGGTTTCTTGCTACATGTAGAGAATTGCTAAGACATTCATTTCAGCTCTTGGCAAATGGAACACATATTGTGTAAACACTACTTTAAATGAATGATTTTTGAAATGATATTTTTAAAAGTGTTTCTTGAGAAATGAACTCCCTTTTTTCCATATGTGTATTTTGATTTTTTTCTTTTTTGAGTATCATTTCCTCACACAGAATAGCATCCTGAAGGAAACTTTATAGCATAACCATCATGATAATAGATTAATTACTCATACAAGTATTTGTTTAAGGTCTAACATTAACTAGAGGGCGAGATTCTAAGGGCAGGGGTCCTGCTTGTCCACCACCTCATCAGCCAAATTTAGAAAGGAGCTAGGCACATAGTAGACCCTCAAAAAAAGTTTAGAGCAGCAGAACAGGTTGTGGTGAGGAGATAGCTATAGAGTTAGAAAGTCCTGGGGTTGAATCTGAATAAAACCTTACACTCTTTCCATACTTGGGCAAAATTTGTAAGTTTCCTATTTAATTCTTCCTAGAAAAAGTAAGGAGAATAATATTTATGTTGTGGAGCTATTGTAAAAATAGTAAAATAACAATGTATATAAAGCACATAGAATTATACCTGATGCATTCCAAATGTTTTATAAATAATCCCTATTTTAGTGACCAGGATTACTGTATGGTGGGTATGTGTAGAATTAATTCTTTAATGTGATGCTGAGGACCAGGCCTTGACTACTGAGTCCTTTTAAAGTCACTGTCTCCCAGTTTCCCATCTGCTTCACAGCTCCATCCATATGCCTTTTTGAAATTTGCATCTACCTCCCAGTCCTTTTTAAACTTCAAGAAAAAGCATCGTATGTCATCAGATGTTAATGAAATGTAAGGTTAAAGGGATCTGTATCTCTAAGACCCCACATCTGTTATCAGTTAATATTTTGAAAGACAGAATATATTCTTACTAGCAGCTGTTTGATTCATCAGTCATATAAAAATGCTTTTCATAAAATTGTGTACAAAACATACTTAAGTTTTAAAAGCCCAACGATAGCTCACTAAGTACGGTGATTTCTTCAACATGATGTTGTCATCTGATAGGTATGTAGGGAAGCAAAGCACACATGTACTTGTTCTGAGAAATAAAAATGGTCCTTCTGAAATTCAATTAACTCAACTTCTCCACTCTCCTCAGTTAAAAGATTTTGTCACTTGAGAGTGAAAAATTATGACCATAGAAATTACATTTTAGTAGTTACTCAGATTTATACAATCATTTTTCAAATACCAAAGGTCTAGTAAAACATTAATATTCAGGGATTTCACGTTCCCCTTTATTTCTAAAATTTGCATTTTATTTTATGCCTTCAGCTTTTCTAATGAGGATTCAGAACATGTTCATCATCAAACCATTAATGCATCTGGATGTGTACAATTTTGTATTTCAAGTCTATCCCTTATATAGTCGATAACTATTGAAGAAAAACAAAACTAATATAATCTTTGTGAAGAAACAAGATGTTTTCAGAAACGTGAGACAAGAGACCCAAAGATTTCAAAATTTCTGTGGGAGTGTTGATGGCTGTGGCCTTTTCCCATTCCTGAACATTAACTTCTGCATGTTCCAAAGCTGCAGTTCTTTGGGGGCTCTTAACTTTTAGTTAATAATACTGTTGTTCTTTCTTTTCCTAAGTTTTACCTACTAAACAATCTTGGAGTTCTGATTACAGATCTCTGCGCTATCTTTTAAGTAACTCTGGGAAACATGAAGCCTCATGTCTTTTCAGCAACATTGGTTAATGTGATTTCAAGTATGGAGGAGGGGACTGCTCATCAAGAATGCTGTGTGTGCTCCACCTCCCTTATCATTTTGAACTAAGTACAACTTCTCAATGTTTCTTTTTTGGGGGGCACTGAGGGTGGAAGGGCAACTCCTGAGTACCAGACATGGGATCAGGTGCTGGAGATTCAATGATAAACCAGGAAAGAGAAACAAAACCCAAAAACCAAACTAGAAAGGTTAGCAAACAGTTATCAACCAACATTCTAAACTCTACCGGCTTTAAAGGTAAGTCTAGGGATGCTGTATTTTATTTGCCATCCCTTTAAAAAGGAATTAAAAAATACAAGAAGAAAGAAACTCTAATGGCCAGTAGCCATAAGAATCTATTTACATATTCTTCCACCTCTCAAGTCGCATGCAAATTAATGTATAATTATATTTAGATGGCACAGCTGCTCTGACACTCTGCTCCCAGCTTTTATTTCTGAGTTTCAAAGGTTTCATAAGGAAATCTTGAAAGAAAAAAGTAAATATTTTGAAAAGGAGTTACAATTTGTCAGCAGTAATCCTTCCCTGTATAAGCAAAGAAAGGCAGATCTTGGTAAATCAGAGAATTGTGGCTTTTGAAAATAATAGCATTACCCTGCAATTCAATCTGCTAGCATTATTTTTTCCAAGCAAACCCTCTTTGCATTCAATTTGTCATTTATTACAGTAAGAAGCAAAATGGTCCAAAGAATTGTTTGCAGTAAGCACAGAGATATTCTGAACAAAGGTAGAATTTGATAGCATGTGCAAACATGGGGCAACAAAAAACAACACATTACTTATCCAGCATTCCGAGTCACCTTTTCAGCAGAGAACTTTGTGTATTTGGTAGCAAAGGGAGAAGAAATCATGTTTACTGGAATGTTAAAATGCATGATAGTGGGGACATTCTATTTTAAAGAAATATGAGACTGGAATATTGATGATGCCACAAATGAAGGCTGGAAAGAATTCATACATGATCAATTGCCTATAGCTTAATGATGGAAGATGGGCATTGATTTCCTAAACATTTTTATGCTACAATAAAACCCCATACCAAGCCCTGCCCAAGGGTGCCATATAATCATCAGAGCCCTTTCTGAGTATGTCAGGACAATGTGCCCTAGTGCTGAAAGATGGTGGTTATATGAACAATAGAATGCTCCTTAGCAAATCAGTGAGGAGCTGAGGTCTGTACTAGCCACTGCCAGTGTACCTAATCATGAATCACAGCTGTGCCACTCTTGGCAAATGAACCATCTCTCACAGATAAGACACATTTTTTTCTGGGATCAGTTTAGTCTCTTAAATGATGTATGAAACCAATTTAAGAAAGGCTGGGGGCCAGGAGCGGTGGTTCACGCCTATAATCCCAGCACCTTGGGAGGCTAAGGCGGGGGGATCATGAGGTCAAGAGACAGAGACCATCCTGGTCAACATGGTGAAACCCCATCTCTACTAAAACTACAAAAATTAGCTGGGCATGGTGGTGTGCGCCTGTAGTCCCAGCTACTACTCAGGAGGCTGAGGCAGGAGAATTACTTGAACCCAGGAGGCGGAGGTTGCGGTGAGCCGAGATCACTCCAGCTTGGGTAACAAGAACGAAACTCCTCTGTCTCCAAANAAAAAAAAAAAAAAAAGAAAGGCTGGGTTATTCCAAATACTATGGTACTATGGCTTTTACTGTTTGTCAGTTTCATTAGTCTCTCCTTGCTGACTATACAAATACATGTAAAGGAGAGGGCCGATGGTTTAAACAAAGTTGGCACACAATGAATGGTAGGAGATCCTTGTTAGTATTTTGATAACTTTTCTTACTACAATAACATGACCTCAACTATGATCAATATGATGTTACGCTTCCAGATAGAGATCTTGACTCATAACTCTCCCTAGTATTCATCCATTCATATTGTTTTATATAATAATTAACATGAACTGATTTTGAGTCATTTTCTCTAGAAGTATAACTTGTTTGAGACATTTACAAGCAGATATCCAATTATATTCAGAGGTAAAATTTATAACAGTTCAGGAGAGGAGTTTAACTGTCACGTATTCACCAGCAGGTAATGTCAGCATTTTCTTATAATTAAATGGCTTCATCAAGATACTCTATTGCTTTAATTCTAGGATGCATCAATTTTAGGGCACATTATCAGTTGAGTCTCAATTCTTTTATCCTCTTGAGGAAAACACTCCATTTAAGGTATAGATTAACTATAAATGATATCCTGGTTTAGAAACATTCTAAGATAAACTGCAGTTTTTAAAGTTGAAATTGATAGTAATTTGTGAGCATAAAATAAGTGCACAGAATCTTACATGCTTTATGGTCTTTAATGTTGACTTAAAATTATCCAAAAAATTAACAGAGCCTAATTACTCTCAATTTATTAAGGACAGCTTTTATTTTCAATCCCTCTCCAGTGTTCTCAGGTTTGTCACTTAGCAGTACAATGTCAGGCAGGATACTAACCAGCTTAGGCTCAATCCTCATATCTTTGCAAACATAACTTCCATAACAAAATGTTCCCTAGAGGTTACTTCCAGTATTAAAGCATCTAAGTGATTCATTACAAGCATCGAAAAGGCTCACATCTATTATTTTGTTCATTTAAGTGAAGAGGAATACAAAAATTCTTTATTTAAAAATAAAAATAATGGCTGGGTTTGGTGACTCATGTCTGTAATCCCAGAATTTTGGGAGGCTGAAGCTGTAGATTGCTTCAGCCCAGGGGTTTGAGGCCAGCCTGGGTAATAGCAAAACCCCGTACCATACCCCCATCCTCCGCAGCTCTGTCTTTACAAACAAGAAAAAAAATTAGTTGGGTGTGGTGGCACATTCCTGTGGTTCCAGCTACTCAAGAGGTTGAGGCAGGAGGGGAACTTGAGCCAGGAGGATGAGGCTGTAGTGATCAGTGCTCGAACGGCTGCACTCCAGCCTGGGAGACAACAGAACAAGATCTTGGCGCAAAAAAAAAAAAAAAAAAAAAAAAAAAAAAAAAAAAAAAAAAAAAAAAAAAAAAAAAAAAAAGTCTCTGGCTGTTTGTTTTAGAAGAGTAATAATGAAGACTCATAAATGATCACAGCCTAGGAGGCCCTACAAAATGGCTGCAATTATTCTGCTGATGTTGGACAAGCTATTTTTTAGGATCAATTAGTTAATTGTGTGTTGCTTTAATTACTTACACGCTTTTTAAAGCTTTCTTTGTGTCACAGCTGAGCTCAGGAGAAAGCAAAGCTTGCAGAGCAGTTCTTTAAATGTGGATGTAAAATATACTAATGGATTTACTTGCTAGTTAGCACAGTGTTTTAAATAGGGTCCTCATGCTGAGAAAAATATTATATCAGAATCTGACTCTGAAGAGTCAAGAATAGGGAGAATCTTCACATATATCTCATGATGGATAATTTCCGGGTCTGCAAATCTCCCTGTAGCATTCAGTATGGATCACATACTGCAATTTTAAACTTTATTTTAAACCTCAAGAAGGGAATGGCAAAGTATTACATGTTTCTTAATATCCACCAAGTCAATTAGCAAAGCAATTCAATCCTTTGAGCTTTTTGTTGTATAAAGGGAAAAGTTTTATGCATGGCAATTTGAATGGCTATGCCTAGAATACATAGAAGCACAAAGAAATTTCAAAGAATATGAACAACAGAATGACACTACAGGCAATTTTACAAATTATCAAGTGAGTTTTTTTTCTTGATTTTCAAGATAGAAAGTATTCCCTACTTTAATTTTTTCCCCCTAATCCTGTTTACTACTGCTAAAAATTATTTAAGCACCAATGGTCATGGGGGTAGTGTCAGACGGTCTCATGCGCCAGGTTTGGAAAAAGACTATGCCACTTCCACTCATTTAGGATAATCAATTGAGGAGAAAAAAATAATTGTGTTTTTCTCAATTGATTATCCAAAATGTTAAATGAAAAATGTTTGCCTATGGTTCTTCTCATGCTTTCGTTTATAACCTATGACTCCTGCCACCTCCATACACCCTACTAGTCTCTGCATAAAAATGAGGTTTAGTGACCATTGGCTGTCACTTAATATAGGTACTTGATGAATGTGTGAAAAATAATAGGTGAAAGAATGAATAAATGAGTAAAGGAATCAACCTATATCTTAACTCAGCCACAAGTAATAAACAATCTCAGGTCCTAATGGTTTCAGTGAAAATCTGTACAAGGTCTCTTAACTTTGAATTACTTTCTTAAATTATTAATTTGTCCATAGGTGTGGTCATATTTCGTGGCCATGTTCCTGAGATAGGGCACCTGGAACATGAGTGAAAGTGGCAATCTTTTTCCAGACCTGGCTCATGAGATCATCTCACACTACCCCCATGAGCTTTGCCTTCCCTTCTCTGCAGCTTGATTATCAATGCCCAAATTGGCTTTGGAGCTCATGCATTAAAGACGGAGGAACATCAGTCAGCCCCGGTTCCTGAATGATAGTATGACGCAGTGAACCCTGCTGGAATTTTGGCCTAAGGAAACAAGGAATCAACAGCTATTATGCTAAGGCAACTGCTATTTCAAGGTTTATTTGTTACAGCAGCCATTTTTTTTTCTTTTACCGCATGTCCCCGTCCCCCTGCTTTCTTTCACTAAGTTCCCTCCCACCAAAGGGTTTTACTCCTACTGTTCTAAAGGTGTCCTGTGAATTCCTACGCCTGGGTTAGATCTCAGCTCAAGTGTGGCTTCTCAAAGGGAAACTTCTCTTCTTCCCTAATTGAGTCATTTCTCTTCTATGTTCTCCTGGGAATCATATGACCCTACTCCTTAGCACTTGTCCAGGGAATATTCATTACCAAAAATATTCACTCCCACAAGGTCACTGATATGGTACAGATACCAGTGACTTCAGGAGCTGTGGGCATCACCCAGGAGGCCAGGGCAGCAATGCAGGTGAACACTTATGAAACGCTGCTTAGGACACCCACAGATAACTGAAGGACGTGACTGCCAATGCAATTCAATTGGGAATAAACATGGATTCAAATATTAATACAGATAAAGTCTCATTTATGTCAGCAGGCTTCTAAAGTTTTAGAAATTTCATGTGACCTAAGTTTGCCGAATAAAATACTTATTGACAATATAGTCATCTATTAAAGAGCTATGAAAAATCTTACAAAATATCTCAGGGCTGATGTTCATTTGTGAGCCCAGGTAGCTCAGATGCACTGCACATTAATTTTAACTGCATGTGTGTTTTTTGCCATTGGATCTTCAAAAGGCTCTTACTGATTGGATGTGTAGTTGAAAACAGAGGCATTGATAAAAATGGAAACATTCACTGCCATTCAAGAAATCAAAGAAAGGAACCAATAACAAAGTTGTATTTTTTGTTTATTTAATTTTATTTTGCTTTTTTGCCTTGAGGCTGATAGTTATTCACTACCTACAAGACAACTGCATTCGCCTTGATTCCAACTAGAACAGCCCCATTGCAGTGCCTCATTAAGAATGCTGTAACTTCTTTCTGCCCCAGTAGACTCAATTCTCCTCTTTGCTGAACCCTGAGGCTACTCATAGGAGTTACACAAGTAAGCCAGCAACATCCAGCTGGCTGGTTTTTACTTTTTTCGGAGTAAGCATCATTCCTACAAGGAAGCAGTCAGTAACCAGTTTTGGGCAACTCAAGTTTCCCAGCTTCTCTTTTTGTTTTTCATATCTTGTTGATCTCTTCCTGCTCATTTCTTACAACAAAAGCTTTGCTCTGGAGGCATGGACCTCTTAAAGAATTTTAGTGTATTTTAATGATTGAAGTAGTATAAATACAGTATTAAGAATTTTCAATTAGTAAAGCAGAAGTTATCATTGGTCCACAAGCTATTTTAGCATTTTAGCTTATTATCACTTAATGATTTCAATGTTTCCTTCCTGGCATGGAGATCATGGTATGTTTCATTTTAGTAGAACACATATTTCCTGTTCATAGTACTGATTTAAATTTATCCCTCCTCAATTAAGTCATTCTATCTAATCAGCTTTGGCATGTTTTCCCATAGTAAGCATTCATCCTGTCGCCTTTTTGATGGAGTAGAAACGTACCTTAGTCATTCAGCTTAATAGGACACAACCTCTTTAACACAAAACCATACCATCCCAGGAAGAACCAGGGATTTTTATCATTTACTTTACACCATGCAGATGCCTCATCTTAGCAAAAATTTCTTGCCTTCGAGGATGTCTTCACCTTTACCTGTGCAGTACTGGCTTCAGGTGTGTGCGACCTGTATAATCACACAGCGCTCCATGATTAGAATGTTCCCACACTTGGTTTAAGGTTCTCATATTGCCATCAAGAAATTCTTTAAAAAATATGAATAAGGAAATTATATTTTCATTTTACTCTGGGTCCTTTCTCTACGCAAATACCTATGCAAGGCAAAGATGTAGATTCAAATTTCATACAACGCTCATTGTTCAGGGAAAACAGGTGTAGTCTTGTCTCTTTATTCAATTTAATATTGAGGTAGAAAATACAGCACATAAAACTTAAGTGTACACTCTGATGAATTTTTACATGCACACACACACACACACACACACACACACACACAGTGGTAACCACCAATCATTTTAAGATACAGACATTATCAACCAATCATCTGTCTTCCTCATACTTCTTCCACTCGGTCTCTGCACCTTCTATGGGTAAATATTATGCCAATACATCACCAAATTTTGAATTTAATATAGATGGAATCAAACAATATAGCTTTTTTGTCCTTTTTTTTAGCATTATATCTGTGAGATTCACCCATGATCTGACAGAGGCATATTTTTTATAGCTGTATAGCAATCCATTATATGAATATATCACAATTTATCCATTCTATTGCAGTGGGTATCTGGGTTGTTTTTTTAATATTTGGTAATTGTAAATATTAACTGTTGTGAACATTCCCGCACATATCTTTTGGTATTTTCTTTTAGGTATATAACTAGAAGTGGAATTGCTAGCTTGGAGTATGTACTTATGTTTAATTGTAGTAGACATCAATAGCGACTTTAGTGCATATTACAGCTTTTTTCCAGCTGTATCCATGCCTTCATCATGTAAAATTTATTTTGACTTCATTATAGCACGTTGGATCGCTTCCAATAGTCCAATAGCTGTTTTAGATGTCACAACCAATTGGGATAAAAATTTTTCTTGATTTTTACAGATTTCATTCCATATTGAAATTTAGAAGATTTACATTAATTCTAGTTCTGATGCTAGTTTAGTTTCTATTGATATGCAAATCAGATGCATTTATTACAAATATATATTAATTGGTATTCATAGAAAGAAAGTCAGAGAAAATTTCAGCAGAGCTCCAATCCAAATTTCTGGTATATATTAAATGCTTAATGCTTATTCTGTGAATATGTGTTAAACTGTGACTATCCTACCAGTTAGAAACAACAACAACAAAAAATACTCATAATAAGTAACCTATGCTTTTCTGATCATTTTAAATTGTATTTACAGTTCTAGGAATAGCTTAACTTTGGAGTCAGAACTATTATTAAGAGCACAAGTATGAGTGAGTCTCAGTAATAAGTAACAAAACCTAAATATATTGCCAAAATCTTAGAATGAGAAATCACTTCTGTAACAACTTCATTTGAGGAGCCACGATATTCTTGGGAGACATTTTAAAAAGTTGTGTTAACAAGGATATATGGGCTTGTGTAGAGGCCATTCTAGCCAAATACGCATATACTGTATATATGAGTAACTTTTAGAAAGTACAGGTAAAGATCTGAAATCCAAATTACTGCATGTTGCAGACACTTGTCATTCCAAGAGTAAAAATTTACAATCATATTACTCTCACTTCTAACAATTATTCCAGGAGGACATGTTTTCTAATCTCTCCACGGAGCCCTCCTTCAAATAACTAACACAGTTAGAAAAAAATATTACTCCTGAGAGTTTTAACCTCAAGAGCCACTGCTAGCATCAGTGTTCCTGCTGTTTACAACTGATAATCAGAACATAACTTAATTGGGAGGATAAAGGCAAATGGAACTTGGGAAATAATCAGTGTGATATGCAAATATTTGTTTATTTGGGGTGACCGTATTGAGTGCTGTCTCGCTGTGTTAGACATGATATTTAGCACTGTATAGGCTTTTTGTTTTCTTCCATGTAATCCTCACTGCACATGTATGAGATAGGTGCTACATTGTGCCCTGGAGGAAGGCAGTCTCCTGTAGGCAAGTCTTTAGACCTCTTGCTTATCTGTAAAAGTAGGCCTTGAGTCTGGGACACTTCCTTACCAAGATATAGGGTCGTCATGGCCTGCAGTGGACCTACCACCTTGTGTGGAATAACTTTCCCTGTTTTGTTCTGCTTGGGCCTGGGCATCCTGTGGCACCTGGCCAACCCCACTGCTATATCTGTCCGCTTCTGAGAGAGGATGAGGTGCTTCTGCTGCAGCACGGAAAGGGTACCCATAGGCCAATTGTTTCTGCATCAGCTTCCAGGAGGGACCTTCTGGCTATGGGGGACTGACACACAGTACTGACACTGACCTTGCACTGTCCTTGCTCTGTGTAACGAGTAAAGTATTGTGCCATCTAGTACCTGATTGTGTTGTATTTTCCTTGGTGATTCCAATATTAAAATCCAATAGGCAGAAGTGCTCATATTTCTACTCCTGATATACACAACAGATGCCCCTTCCTCCACAGTCCCTACTTTGCAGAAGAGGAAACTTAGTCAGAGAGTGGTTAAGTGACTTGTCTAAGGTCACCCAGTGAATGAGGGGTTGAGATTCAATAGGCCAGATCTATTTTATTAAAAAAAAAGGGGGGGGGCTTTCCTACGTACTTTTCTCCCAATAAACTTTCATTATGTAACTTACCATTCCAATAAAGAAGGCATGTTGAGTATTCAGATGAGATTGCAGATGCCTGTGTAACTATTCATGTGAGCTTCACGAAGCTTTCTGTTTTAGCAACATCTGTTACAGCCCAATATGCTTTAAACTGAGGCACTGGTGTGGCGTAAAGCTAACTCAAATCTATTTATTGCTGCAATCAAGATGTTGTCATGCTTTGAGAACATTCAAGTTAAAAGGACAGGAGGCAATGTATAATAAAAGAGAAAGACACAGAAAAAAGGACTGAAAACATGATTAAATGTCAGAGAAGAATTCAGAAGTGGTGCTTGTAGAACTCCTAAGTGCTCACACATATTCATTAATCACACCATTGAAGGATACTATGAATGGTGAGCATCTATTGCCCATTTATTAGACTCTTTTTAAAAAGAGTAAAGTGCATTTTGCTTGTATTAAGAAATTAGGCAAATAAATTTTCTTGAAATAGAAACATCTTTTCTGTCATTCAGTAGATGTCACATTCCAATGAATCTTTTCTGAGGTCAATAGTTCTCACTTCATCCCAGGTATCTTCTAAGTAGTAAGATCTATTTCCTCATTATTCTTCACACTCAATAAGTAACTACCTATATAAAATGCCTGATGTGTGTGAGGCATCCTTATACATGCTATCAACATCTATATCCCATCACCTGCTATAATTTTATAAGCTAGGTAAAATTTTAAACTTCATTTTAGAAACATGATTTGGAGAAAAGGAAATGCTTATACTCTATTGGTGGGAATGTAAATTAGTTCAGCCCTGATGGAGAGCAGCTGAAGATTTCTCAAAGAATGAAGAGTTTAATTACCATTTGACCAGCAATCCTGTTACTGCGTATATACCCAAAGGAAAACAAATCATTCTATCAAAAAGACACATGCACTCAAATGTCCGTCACAGCTATCTGTAATGTTGGACTGAATAAACAAAAACGGGGAATGTGTACACCATGAAATACTATGCAGCCATACAAAAGCACAAATTCATGTCTTTTGCTGCAACATGGATGCAGTTGCAGGCCATTATTCTAAGTGAACTAATGCAGAAACAGAAAGCCAAACACCACATGTTCTTACTTTAGTGGAAGTTAAACATTGGGTACATTTGGACATAAAAATGGAAACGACAGGCACTGAGGAATACAAACGAGAGAGGTATGAAGCAGGGTAGGAGTTGTAAAGCTACCTCTTGAGTACAATGCTCACATCTTGGGTAACAGGTTCAATTGTACCCCAAACTTCATCACTACGCAATATACCTTTGTAACAAACCTGCACATCTACCCCCAGAATCCAAAATAAAAGTGGAAAAAGAAAGGAAAAAGACATGATTCTTTTTAAGCAATTTGCACAAGGTCCCAGAGCAGTGACAGTTTAGTGTCTGGTGCTCAGATCTGTCTCAGTCTAAGTTCTTGTGTTTACATGGCTTCTATCTTATTCCTTCATGCTCAATGGATCTCTATGCCTCTACTTATAAATCCTATAATGGGCAAGGTGGGTATCCTGCCAGCTGTGTCACTCAATCGAAAACAAAGAAGCAGAAACTACAAGGGCTACTAGGTCCACTCCTCACATCGTCCCCAAATAAGCAGTACTTGACTACCCTCCTGAGCTATAACTGTGCACACTTTTGTGGAATTCACAGAAGTTGAACTCAGGGAAACGATTCATGCAGGTTCTGAAAAATTGGCTTGTGCCACTTGCATAAGAGATTCTGGGATCCTGAGAAGCCACAATGTAGAATAGAAGGCTGTGTGTGGGCTCTGGGCAGGCAGGTCTCACCTTGGCCCTATGGGGAATTGCACAGCAGGAAGAGGCTCAGAGTGAACCCTCAAAGTCACAGTGATGGATCTTCAAAAGATATGTATTGACTAGATGATTGGCAGAAAAAAGGGACATTGCAGCAAATGAGATCGTTCCAGGAATCAAAGTAAAGAGTCATAATCATAGTTTTTAAAATGATTTTTCCTTGGAGTTGCTAAATTATTCACAATCTACAAGGTAACTTCAGCTTACTCTACTTTGAGTCCAACTGAGAACAGCCAGGTTGCAATGCCTCATTAGGAATGTCGTGATTTCTTTTCTGACTGGGTAGACACACATCTCTAGCGTGTTGAACCTGCATGTTACCACTAGAGCTCTGCCTCTGAAAGCCAAGGAATTGCCCTGTTCTTGCCCCTACTGGCTCTCACTCTGTGGAGGGCAGGAGCTGCTTCTGCAGGGATGCAAGGCAAGGAATCACGCATCCTTCCAAGAACCTTGTATCAGATACAGTGCCCATGACACAACTTCTTATCTATGTCTTCTGAATGTCTTAAAGAATTTTCATAAACTTGAATGATACAAGCAATATGAGGTTAGTGGGAAGTCAGAGGTGGTGGACACACAATTGCTGGTTAAATATATCTCAGTTTTCTGTTTTGGTAATACAAATTATCTAAAGTTTAACTCCCTGGGAGGGCTGCTTCTCTTTTTCCCCTTCTCCATCACAGAATGGCTTGAGGTAGAGGGAAACATCTATTAGTGTTGCGGATGAAGTGAGGAGGAAACCTGCTTTATGTTCATTCCAGGGCTGGTTGCCATTGCAAAGCATAGCTGTTCTAAACCTCAAATGTGCCCCAGTGGGTATTTGATGAGGGCTAGTGGGCAGGAATCTTTTTTGGATGCTGCCTCCACTCACTTTGAATATACTTCTACTTTGTATTTCCTCCACTCTTCCTATTTTTCTTAAGAGTTCTCTTTTTTTAATACATGTGCTTAGTTTGGTCCAGTGAAAGGGGAAAGGACTGACTCTGATGACCTGGGCTCACTCCTAGCTTTACCACTTCCCAGCTATAGAATATTGGGAGTCTCTGGACTTCCTTGAGACTTAGTTTCTTTCTCTGAAATACAGGGCATAATGTTTGTCCTTTATACAGGATAGATTTAAAGATCAAAAACTATAGTTTTTCGTAGGTTAAAGGATCTCTGTAAATCGTAAAGTGCTTGCAGAATGGTGAAATGGAAATACAGTGGGATTAACATTCAGGTGACCCAGCCTTAAATCCAGCCACTGCCAATGATTGGTTTTAGATTCCTAATATTTAGAATGACTAGATGACTTTGACTTTCCTTAGAGGTCTAATAATCCATGAAATTAAAATTTCAAGTATTCAAAAACAATTTAAATTCAACCTTTGAGTCAGGAAATGAAAACTGATCTCTTTAGATTTCAAGGTTTTAAATATGATAAAGTATACATACGCAGCAGGAAATGTTGGAAATAGATGTTTCACTTGAAATGGGCAGCTTTCTTAGAAACAGAAACATACAGGATCCCTAATCATTTAATTCATTTGTTCAATAAACATTTACTGAGCATCTACTAAGGATGTAGGAATGTTTCTGATATAGTTGGGAGACATAAAAATTAATAAGTTTGGGATCCTTTATATCAAGGGATTTCACATTTATTAATGGAGAGAAGCCCAAGAATATCTTCAATAAGTGGGACTTTCAAAATTGCTACCAGTGAGAGTTATTTTTAAAAGTTCCACTGGGATGTAAGAAAGGAAGGAATTTATTTGCTTTGTGGCAGGCTTAACTGTGAATTTCTGGAAGTTTCGATGAGAAGCTGGTCCATCAAGGATGCAGGGAGGAAGAAGGTGACTGTGCGGTAAATACTGAGTCAAACCTCAATGTTCTATAATTTTCTGAGTGTAATTCCACAAATGTCCTCTATTTCTTTCTTTTTCTTTGTCTTTTGTTTTTTAAGATGGAGTTTCACTCTTGTTGCCCGGTTGGAATACAATGGCGTGAACTCAGCTCACCGCAACTTCCGCCTCTTGAGTTCAAGCGATTTTCCTGCTTCAGCCTCCCAAGTACCTGGGAGTACAGGCATGCTCCACCACACGCAACTAATCTTTTTTTTTTTTTGTATTTTTTGTATTTTTAATAGAGACGAGGTTTCTCTATGTTGGTGAGGCTGGTCTTGAACTCCTGACCTCAGGAGACCCCCCCACCCTCGGCCTCCCAAAGTGTTGGGATTACAGGCGTGAGCCACTGCCCCAGGACAACGTCCTGTATTTCTTAGTGAATGTCCACTTAATTCTTTTCTGAAAGCATGTTCTAAGTTTGGGCATGAATATGTCTCTGTTGACATATATAGGACTTTATCTGGATCTTTATATCTTTTTTGCTCTTTTAGAAAAGTTAATATAGAAAGCTCTGTTATGGTCCCAAAGAATAACATGACAGATGCTTCAGGAAGTGTATGGTCTAGTTGGTGAGATAAAAACCAAGATGGTGATTCTTTGGTATATGCCAAATGCTGTGCATGCATGATCCCATTTATCTTTCACAGCTGTGTAAGCCAGCCACTGTGATTAGCCCCATCTTCCAGATGAGGAGCCTGAGTCTTAGAAAGGCTAAATAACGTCTACTAAGAATGTAGCTGGTATATGCTGAGTCTATGTCTCAGGACTATATTTAACAAATACCTAGATAGAGCTTATTATGTGCTTTACAAATACTAATTCCTTTGTTTAATCTCTCTAACTAGTCTATGAGTAGGTGCTAGTCTTATAAACATTTTATAGTTGAAGAAATTAAGGAACAGAGACTCAGCAACTTGCCTGAGATCACAGGGTTAGTTAAGTGGTACACAGCTGGTGTTTGAAGCCAGGCACTCTGTCTCCCAGTCCATGCTCCTAGCCACTCCATGGGCAGCTTCTCAAATCCAGCTAGATTGGGCTTCAAAGCCATACAGTGAATCACTGTACTAAATGGCCTGTTTGTGCTATCACCTGAACAGAAACAACTATAACATTGGTGACATCGAGAGAGCTGCTAATTCAACTGTCTGCGTTCAGGTTCTGCCTCTGTGCTCAGCCAGCCGGCCTCTGTAAGGCACCGACACACACTCCTTCCACCACTGACCTGCACTTTGGCATTCTCATCCTGTGGCTTTAATTAAATGTTAACATTCATTTGCCCTTTTCCATTGTGTTAAAGATAACCTTTGCTTCCTGTCGCGTCTAGATAAGCTTCACTCCATGACAGGTACCAAATAGGTTCATCTTGATATAAAGTAAAGAATGGAGACTCTTTGATCCTCTCTGCTGACATATTTTAAAATGCCAGTATGAATATTTGTTTTATACTTACTTCTTTTACGGAATGTCAGGATAATAAATTATTTCTGGATACTGCAGCAGCTAAAAGGTTCAAGTCCAAATTAGTCAGACTAAGTGGCTTTGACCCTTCCTGAGAGTCAAACAGACTTATGCCTGAGACACTTTCATTTCTAATAGTTGAAATACATTATGGAGAGAGGTGCTGGTTGGGATTCAGAGGGTCACAATTTGCTGATTTGGAGGAAGGGTAAAAACAGGTTTTCTAGGCCTTAACTCACACATTCACTCTATTGGATGGGGGATGGCTTCTTGCTAAAGTGAGAAGGGCACTAGACTGAAAATCAGACCTAGATTCCAGTCTCACTTTTGTCGCTGATGTATTATGTGAACTGGAACAGGTCTCTTATTTCTCTGAAACCCAGTTGCTTTATTGCTAGATTTCATCAACACTACATAATTGAAGGATGTTATCTGATTTGCTCATCAGAAAATCCTATGAGATGCAGATTTGTATTCACATTTCACAGAAGAGAAAATTGGTCCTTAGAGAAGTTAAGCAATATTCCCAAGGTCATAACACAGCTAGTGAAGGAGGTGGAGTCAGAATTCAATCCTGGGCCTATCCAGTTTGTAAATCCATGCTCATAATCATTATAGCGCCATTCATTGCTGGATAGTTCTGCATTTTTATGAATGCACTCACTGTCCCTTTAGAGTTGCTGCATGTATCTCCTAAAAATGTTTTTGGCAGATGATCACTGTCTCTGATAGCCCATTGCAGTGATGCCATCTCTAATAGCATTTACTTTTCTCGCCGTGGAAAATTAGTTATCCCCCTGGTTAGTCAGGGTGGTTATTGGCTGTATATATAAAATTCTCTTGAATTTTACAGAAAGAAGACAATTATCTGTGTTGCCCAATTTTGGTACTAGGAGAAATGTTATAATTTTATTTTTATAAGTTATGATATATTAGAAGAAGGATATTTTAAAATGTAAGAGAAAACAAGAGTTAAAGATGAGCTTGGAAAAGAAGAAATGGCAGAAGAGATTACTCTTTGAAATGCAACTGGCTGGGTGTGGTGGCTCACGCCTGTAATCCCAGCACTTTGGGAGGACAAGGCAGGTAGATCATGAGGTCAAGAGATCAAGACCATCCTGGCCAACATGGTGAAACCCCATCTCTACTGAAAATACAAAAATTAGCTGGGCATGGTGGCACACGCCTGTAGTCCCAGATACTTGGGAGGCTGAGGCAGGAGAATTGCTTGAACCCGGGAGGCGGAGGTTGCGGTGAGCTGAGATCGCACCATTGCACACCAGCCTGGGTAACAAGAGCAAAACTCTGTCTCAAAAAAAAAAAAAAAAAAAAAAAAAAACAAAAAAAAAAAAAAAAAAAAAAAAGAAATGCAACTTACAACAACTAAATACACACACAGAGGATCTATGAGAATAAAACATTTCAAATAATTAATATTTTATGTGGACAATGGGATTATAGAATTTCTCATTTCTTTTTTCTTTTTAAGCTTTGTTTGCTAACTTTTCTATAATACATATGCATTATTTTTGTGCTAAAAATAAGTAAATACACACACATATGCATATGTCTGCAGCAAGCAAACTATAAACCATCTAGCAGTTTGGGCTAGCTAACATACCAGACAGCAATATCTAGACTAAGCTAACTGCCTAGAGCGGTCACATCAAAAAATATATGTCCCTTTGTTAATATCTCTGATGTCATCCATTATTTCCAACCTAATTTTGCATTAGATTATTAGTGTGAGCTTTTCCTAAGGCAATATACCTCTTAAAGGATGACATGACAGGGAGTCTTCAGAGTAAGGGCCTATTTTAATCAGTTAATTATTTCCATATTTTCATTTCTAAAAATTATATTTAGTTTCTTTTTACTTTTCCTTCCTTCCATCCTCCCTCCCCGCTCCTCCACTCAGCTCCCCTCTCTTCCCCTTTCCTTTCTTTTTTTCAAGTTCTGGCTCTATTGCCCAGGCTGGAGTGCACTGGCATGAGGTTGGCTCACTGCAAACTCCACCTCCCAGGCTCAAGCAATTCTCCCACCTCAACCTCCCAAATAGCTGAGACTATAGTGTACAACCCCATGGCCAGCTAATTTTTTTATTTTTTGTAGATATGGAGTTTTGCCATGTTGCCCAGGCTGGTCTCTGACTCGTGAGCTCAATTGATCTGCCGGCCTCAGCCTCCCAAATGGCTGAGATTACAGGTGTTAGCCACTGCACCTGGCCTATATTTACTTTCTAGTCATTGAAATAGATCAAGTTTTTTTTTTTAAACACAATGAATGAAATGTATTCTCCTTTGTTTATGCCAATTTTGTCCTCCATTCCATATTTCTAGACTTCCTGTATTAATTTCTGACTATCCCACAGTTTCCTAATTGGTCATATTCTTTCTCATGATTCAGCAGCATAAGCACAATGTCACCAGTCTACTCTTTCTAAGATACATCAAATGGGTCAATGCAGTCTTTGAGAACATATGGTAATTTCCCCAGTATCTATAGATCCCCTCCAAAATAGAAGCCAAAACAGTCTCCTCATAATCTGGTCCTCTAAGTTTGGTATCAAATCACATTTCCTTGGCCTTCTAACACATATCAGCCACCCCTGCCTTTCTGCCATATGGTCATACTTTGCTCAGCTTCTGGTCTTCTGCTTTGATTATTACTTTTCCTGGTCATTGACTGTCTTTTTTCCCCTTCTGCTTATTTTCTTTCTAGTGGTATCTCTTCCTAAAGCCTTCTGCAATTACCATGCCCATTTAAATTACTCTTTTTCATCAGCCTTTAGTAATTAAACTCTTTTGTATTGGTCCATTTCCATACGGCTATAAAGAACTACTTATGATTGGGTAATTTATAAAGGAAAGAGGTTTAATGGACTCACAGTTCAGCACAGCTCTGGAGGCCTCAGGATACTTACAATCATGGTAGAAGGCAAAGGGGAAACAAGGCACCTTCTTCACAAGGCAGCAGGAAGGACAAGAGCAAGCAGGGGAAATGACAGACACTTATAAAACTATCAGATCTTATGAGAACTCACTCACTCACTATAAAGAGAACAGCATGAGGGAAACCATCCCCATGATCCAATTACCTCCACCTTGCCTCATCTTTGACACTCAGGATTATGGGAATTATGAAGATTACAATTCAAGATAAGATTTTAGGTGGGAACACAGCCAAACCATATCATCTTTGCTAAATATTTATTTTTTAATTAGCCTGTAACAATTGTATATATTTATACAATACATAGTGATGTTTCTGTACATACAATGTATAGTGATCAGATCACAGTAATTAACATATCCATCATCTTAAAATATTTATCATTCTTTTGTGTTGGGAACACTCAGTATCCTTCTATTTGAAGCTTATATATATTAACTATATTCATCCTATAGTGCTATAAAACACTAGAACTTATTCCTCCTATCTAGCTGTAATTTCGTATCCTTTAGCAAATCTCTCCCTATCCCTCTTTCCCCCACACCCTTCCCAGTCTCTACAGTCCTCTGTTCTACATTTTATTCTGGGAGATCAACTTCTACATATGAATGAGAGCTTTCTGTTCCTGATTTATTTCACTTAACATAATGTCCTCCAGTTCCATATTGATATTTTGTCATTTAGTAAGATTTCTTTTACTATTCTCTATGTCATATCTGTCTGTCTGTCTGTCTGTCTATCTATCTATCTATCTATCTATCTATCTATCTTCTATCATATCTGTAAGCTGTGGCTCCCCAACATGGCTGCTAGTTGTAGAAAGGTAGGACTGTAATCTCCATATTGTACTTTCTTTTCATTCCTATCAGTGTCTTGTTCAGTGTTGAGAATATAGTAGATAGCTGATAAAATTTTGCTAAATCATATTAGGTTCATGATAACTGAGTTTAATCCTCCACCAAATAAATAAGATTTTGTCATTTGTAAATCGAATGTTAAGTATAAAGATCATTTAATTAATAAAACTTCAATAATTATTCATTTTATCCATTTTTGTCTATAAACAGAGCATTGTTCATGCTCAAATGTTTGACTAGTTGAAATAAGCTCTTCCTCTGACAACTTTCTGTCAAATAGTTATTTAAAACTCTCGAGTGTATTGCTCTAGGAGAATGACACATGGTGATTTAACATGGGATAATGCCTAAACAATGGGTGACAGAGAGTTATTAACAGGAAGCAGCTATATCACAGGGTCCTCAAAGACTCCCAAATAATAGAAAAGTTATCTTTACTCAGCTAGCTGCCTGATAAAGACTGTTGCCTCGTTAGGAATTGTTGCCTCTTTTATTTTACTGCCTTTGTTTTTCTTTTACTATACTTCACTGCTGTGGTTATTAAACTGACAACGCAATTATGGAAGAAAGGGCTGTGTTTTAGAACCTAGTGTTTGGATCTGCATTCTCCCTTAGTGAGAGCTTCTAACATCAAATTAGCCTAGAGGAATAGCATGCCGATTAAAAATAAGCTTTAAGTTCCATTGAAAGGTAGAAGTCTATTATTTGCCTAGATCCAGGCACAGAAAAAAAGATGCTCTATATAAAATAATTACCAGTTATTTTCTGATTTCCATTGTCCTTTTAAAGTCAAATTATTTTAAAAATCTTACAGCAGAAAATGGCTAGAAGTAGGTCTTATCTAATAACATAGGTGAATAAACAAAAAATCAATTTGATAATTATTGCCCAATAATGCATCTTATGTACCAAACTTTATATTACTATAAAGTTTTATTTTAGTATTCCTTCCAAGTATCCACCAAAAGAGATATACTTTTCCCTCCTTCCACCTTCAGCCCATGAAAACAGATCCTATTTTCTCAAATTATTTCTTAATTTTTTAATGATTAAATTGCAACTATTTAAAGGCTTAAAGAGATCTCATGAGAGTTATGAACAGAAGCCACCACATGCAAAATGAAAAAAATTTAAAATTTATCAATGGAGAATTATCAACATGGAATGATGATGCCTGCTTATTTTTTAGAAATTTTAAAAATTAATTGAATTTTATGCTTGAAAAGTAAGGATTTGTAAGCAACATTAGGCAAAAGTGAAATTTAGCCTAGATTTAGAATCAGAGAAACTGAATTTGATTTCTAGTGACATAATCTCTTACCATGTGACAGGTTGGTCATGTGATACCTTTTTCCAACTCTTAATGGGGATGTCATTTGTACTAATTATTCTTACTTATTACTTACTTACTTATTTGTAAAGTCATTAATTATTACTTATTTCACCAGGTGATCTTTCAGAATAAGACTGTGAAAGTAGTTAATACCCATAAAGGGCTCTAGAAATGTAAGTTATTATTTCTCTCATATATTTTGGTATATAAACAGTGCATTTTAAAGTTTTATGTATATGGAATAATTATACCCTATGAGAGGGGTTCCCAACCCCCTGAGTCACAGACCTGTACCAGTCTGTGTCCTCTTAGGAACTGGACTGCATAGCAGGAGGTGAGTGAGCATTACTGCCTGAGCTCTACCTCCTGGCAGATCAGCTGAGGCATCAGAGTCTCATAAAAGTGTGAACCCTATTGTGAACTGCACATGTGAGGGATCCAGGTTGCATGCTTCTTATGAGAATGCCTGATGATTGATGATCTCTGAGGTAGAACAATCTCATTCCAAAACCATCCCTCCACCTTCACGCAGGGGAAAAATTGTCTTCCAGGAAACCAATTGGACCCTGGTGCCAAAAAGGTTGGGAATTGCTGCCCTGTGACATCTAAGAAAGCAAAGTTGTTTAGAAAGAAAACATAGTAGTCTATACTGGGCACTCACTGTATGCTAGGCATTGTGCAGGCAATATTTAATTTCATCTTTAAAATAATCCTCTGAGTTAGGAATACCTTTATATTCAACTTACAGATGAAGAAATATAAGCCCAAAGAGGTTAAAAGCTTGCCCAAATCAGGGCATAAATAGTAGAGTCAGCCTCATCCTAGATTTTCTCCAAATACTGTGCCCTTCCACAGAACATTGCATTGGAGATCTTTTCTTCCACCACAGGATTTATAAAAGCAAGAGTCCACTCCAGGGAGGAGCTCACACCCACGATAAAGACGATAAAGACGTGAAGGAGACTTGCCCATCAACAAAGAAGGCGCAAGATGCTTCCTTCTCGGATGGCCCTGGCAGCATGCCTGTTCCATAAATTGCCTCCATGAGGCTTCTGCTACTTCATCCCCTTATTAGTGTCTGTCTGTGGTTACTCCACCTCTTTCCTTCTAATCTCTCAGATAAAAGAGCAAATGAGCAGATGAAATATACAGTCTGAAGGCTGAGTTTGAAAGAAACTGCACTACGGGAATAGGGTAAAGGAATTAATATTTTCTAAGTCACTATCCTGTCTTTGCTTCTAAGTTGTCTTAATCCATTAATAACAGTTTCCTAGATCTGTATTATTATTACCACTTTTCACAGATTTACACTCAAAAAGATCCAGTAATTTCTCACGGAAACTGGTTTGATTCAAATTGTTTCCAAAGTCTCCCTCTGTCTTATGACATTAGAATGCAAAACAGGCAACAAGGTGCAGCATAAGCCATTCATTACAAGAGGGCTATCTCAGTCCCCAAAGGATAAAAATTGTTTCATGGCTGTCTTCGTATGTTTGGGTTGCTACAACGAATACCATAAACTAGGTAACTTCTAAACAACAGGAATATATTTCACGGAATATTAGAAGCTAGGAAGTCCAAGATAAAGGCACTGGCAGATACAGCATCCAGTGAGGACCCATTTTCTCACAAACAGCACCTTCTTGCCATATCCTCACATAATTGAAGGGCTGAGGGTCTCTTTAAAAAGGACTATTTTATAAAATCACTATTCCCATTCATGAGGACTCCATCCTTATGACCTAATCATCTCCTAAAGTCTTGACCGCTGAATAGCATCACCTTGGGTTAGGATTTCAAAATATACATTTTGGGGGACATATTCAGACCACTGCAATGTCTAAAAATCTTTCTCTTGCTATGTGTAAGGCATAGATATGCAAATAACACAAAAATATACAGTATATATGGATTATTAAATTTCATTGGAGAAGAACACAGGCATAAGGAGAGAAATAGTAACTAAAGTCTACTAAACTTGCAGGGATTTGTAGCTCTCATCAAGGTCAGAAGCAGGTCATGCTGTTTCTCAGCTGTGTCAGCCATGGGAGATATCACATATTTTAGAACATATGAGGCAAAGCTGGGCACTTCTCAAAACCTGGTGAAATTCCATCCAATCCAATCAAAGTCTAGAAGAATCAGCACTATTTCTTTCTTTATTCGAGACAGAATCTCACTCTTGCCCAGCCTGGAGTGCAGTGGCACGATCGTGGCTCACTGTAATCTCCGCTTCCCGCATTCAAGTGATTCTCCTGCCTCAGTCTCCCGAGTAGCTAGGATTACAGACGCGCACCACCACACCTGGATAATTTTTGTATTTTTAGTAGAAACAGGGTTTCATCATGTTGTCCAGGCTGGTCTCAAACTCCTGACCTCAGGTGATCCATCCACCTCGGGCTCCCAGAGTGCAGGGATTACAGGCATGAGCCACTGTGTCCGGCCCAATGCACTATTTCTAAACCATCAGTTAAAGAAACACAGAAATGGTTGACCCATGTATGGGCAAACCAAGTTTTGCTGTGCTCCTCTCTCCACACACAACATTCTACCATCACATTACAACCTGCCTTTCATTCTTTCGTCCATCTCCCAGGATGGAGTGTCCTAGATTCATGCCTCCAAAAAATACTTGACTTCTCCACCTTCCATTATACTTTTGTCTCCTGGAATGTCCAATGTCTGCACAGAGTGTCATACAGCCCAGGCACTGCATTTACAAAGACCTGGATTTGAATTCTGACTCTGCAATAAATGGTTGGGTACGATTGATATATCCTCTTCTTATGATATATCCTTTCCTTTTCCAGTTGTAAAATGGGGCTACTGATGTCTACTTTTTGAGACAGTCATGAAGAGAGAATATAGAAACCACTTAGCATGTGTTTGGCCAGCAGTGTTTATTTGATGTTAGTATACCAGGAATTTTATCAACTAAGTTATTCTCTTCTTAGATCTGGAACCATGCATATGTATGTTATGTATCAAACAATACATATGTGTGAGCCATGAAAAATCACAAACCAGCAGGGCGCAGTGGCTCACACCTGTAATGCCAACACTTTGGGAGGCGGAGGCAGGCAGATCACAAGGTCAGGAGTTCGAGACAAGCCTGGCCAAATGGTGAAAGCTTGTCTCAATTAAAAACACACACACATACACACACAAATTAGCCTGGCATGGTGGCGAGTGCCTGTAGTCCCATCTACTAGAAGGCTGAGGCATGAGAATCGCTTGAACCCAGGAGTTAGAGGTTGCAGTAAGCCAAGATTGGGCCAATGCACTGGGTGACATAATGAGACTCCATCTCAAAAAGAAAAAAAAAATCATAAACCGTAACTCAGATGGCATCTCCTTCAGGAAAGCCACCTCTATATCCTTGCCTACTCTCATCTAACTCTGAGCTGACACATATTTCTTTTGTTGTGTTCTTTATGTTATAAATGATTCCTTTACTGTTCTCTCTTTCATTAGGCTGACTTCCTTATGGACAAGAATTCTGCCTTATGCAATTTCTTATTTTCACTACCTGGAATAAAGGTTTTTCATAATTTACTGTTAAATGATGGATGTTGGCGATGTGTTTCCACTATGTGATTACCTATGTTGCATGGATGTAGCTTATCTTTTCATCTTTGTCAGAAATACTTTTATCCCTATATCTTAAAGCTGAGACAAAAATTCATACCCTTGAATACAATCTTATTTATGCTGATTTTAAAACTTGACTATATGGTAAATATCTTAATACAGAGAGAGGTATATATGAAATTTATCTTAAAACATAGAAACCTACATATGTTTACACTTCTTTCTTATTTCATGTTTTCTCACTTGTCATCAGCCTGTTTAACATACCATGCATAATTCCAGGGAAAGACATGCAGGTGGTAATTTCTTTCTATCCTTTCCTGGGCTTCGCAGCTAATTTTAGCAAATGCATTGGGCAGACTTTTTGTAGAGATCCTCACAGTATTTATTTTATAATTTTTCATTATGAGTTTCAAGAGCACAAACACCCAAAAATCAGGAAGAAGAATGTGTACTGATATCAAACGTGCAGTGTTCACTAGCAGCCCTTATCTAATGAATCGTAATAGTGCTTAATCCTATAGGTATATATTGACAGCCAGTTTATCTAATTACTCACATTCACAAATTAATTGGAGTCATAACACAATATATTATCTTCACTCTGACATGTTTTTGGAGGTCTTCAGGGAGACCATATTTTTTGAAACAACTGAACAGCTTGGAGTAGTTTAAAAGGATCTGATTTATAAGCATGGCTTAGGAGGAATCTTCATTCCCTTGGTGTACTTTTTTTTTTCAGTTAATTAAGATACTTCAATTAGAAAGTGGTAGATATTTGTTGGAATGATAATGTGAACCTTTTCATGGTAAGCTCAACAGCCAATGTTACAATCTACATTTCTTTGAGATTGAACTAAATGACACATTCATCAATTCAAGCAAATGTGTGTTCTTTTCTTAGCAACACTTTCTTCTCCTTTATCCTTTGAAACTCCACGCAAACATCACTTTCTAAGAAGTCTTTCTGGACTCCTTCCACATGTGGTGAGGTTGGAAGCTTCAGCTGGAACTCTGTGCATGCTGGGCACATTACAGCATTTCACTGTGATGTTTTCTCTCTTCTGCTGTTAAGCAACAGATCAAGGCCTGTGGCCCGGCACATTCTACAAATTAGGTGCTAGGTCAGGGACAACGGATAAAAATCAGAATAAAAAAGGGACCTTTCCTTGAGGAATCACATTTTAGTAAGAAATACAAAAAGGTAAGCTAGTAATTTAAATTCAAGGTTAAGGTCTATGGTCAAGATATTTTTGTTTTTTGTTTGGTTATTTGGAGACAGGGTCTTGCTTTGTCCCCCAGGCTGGAGAATAGTGCGTCCATCATGGCTCACTGCAGCCTCAACCTGCCAGCCCAAGCAATCCTTGTACCTCAGCCTCCCAAGTTGCAGGGACCACAGGAATGTGCTACCACACTCACTATTTTTTCTTTTTTAGACTTGGAGTCTTGCTATGTTGCCCAGGCTGGTCTTGAGCTCCTGGAATCAAGCAATCCTCCAGCCTCAGCCTCCCAAAATGTTGGGATTACAGGTGTGACCCACCACACCCAGCCCATGATATTTTCACAGTTCAATGAATGCAAAGGCTGGTTGAGAAAGTACTTTGCATCAGTGCAGGTTTTTACAAGGATGATGTTTTCAGGTTATTGGTTTGTTTGCTGTGAGAGACAACTCCATGGATATTTTAGATGTGCTATTATTAAATTAAGTATTTAAACAGTTAGCTTAATAGCAAGCACCTTAGCAGCTATATTCTATATATATTCTAATATATCCTGTATACATTGCCATTTGCTTTCACTAGATGTAATTTTTAAAATGTAGTTTAATTCAATATTTCCTAAACACTAAGTGTGTTAATTGCTGTTAATGACATGAGGCTGAGTAAATCTGTCATCTTGGGAACTTATTTTGAGTTCGACCTTGTCTACATAATAGATACTATGCTAACATTTATCCTAGGCCTGATTATTTAATTCCTGTGAACACACACTGGGAGGAAGGCATTATCATTTCTATTTCAGAGATTAGAAAACTGATAATCAGACTAGTTAAATAACTTGTTCAATGTCACACAGCTGAGAAGCGGAAGAACCAGAAAAGAGATCCTTTTACCCAAGCCCTGCTTCCTGTTAAACTAGCATATGGTTTCCCAAAGGAGTCACCATACTATCTAGTGGCGGAAGATAAGACACGTATCCAAGTGGCCCCGTTACAGAAAGACTGTCCTAAGCCCTGCATAAACCAAGGAAATTGACATTTAAGAGAGAAAAATCCATAAAGGCTTCATGAAGAAGTTTGCAAGACAGTGGCAAGGATTCCCCCAAAGACAGTAAAAGGGAGATAGGAACATCTAACATAATATACAGTATCTGTACTTCTGGTAAACTTAATACTGAAAAATTAGTAATACCTACTGTACTTTGAATACCTATTGTGAATTTCAATTACAATCAATTGTTCACCAAATGACTACTGTGCATCTGCCAGTGAGTGAAGCTGCATAATTTTATCACTTTTCATTACGAGCTGTGAAGTAGATGCTATATGAGGAAACTGAGGTAAAGGATTTAAGTAACTTATTCAAGTCTCACAGCTAAATAAACTGCAGAGCTAGCATTCAAAGCCTGAGCTCTTAGCCCTGTATTACTTGACCTGCTGGTCATACTGGGAAAATGCTTATCTCTGTGTCAGTCCTGTAATAAGTACTCGATAATAATTATAAGAGTTGCTTCCATTTATAGCACATTATCATAATCAAAGACACAAAAGCAAGACTATATACAACAATCTCAAAGAAGTCTACGTGGTCCCTTTTGGTGAGGGATTGGTGTTTGGAGGAGACATATGGGCAAAGGCAAGTTGAGAGTACAAAAGAAGAATTTTCTTTTTTCTTTTTTTTTTTTT
>NW_016107442.1:474308-517072 GCF_001604975.1 Cebus imitator | reverse complement strand
GCCTCCCAAAGTGCTGGGATTACAGGCGTGAGCCACCGCGCCCGGCAGAATTTTCAAGATCAGAAGGCATTTGACCTTGATTTGAGAAACAATTATGAAACAACAATAGTGTTATTATAGCAGGTCAGTAACCTATAGAAACCAACTTATAAAGTGCACATTTAAAATGCACCTTTGGAAGTGAGAGATTATTGACCTAGACTTGGAAAGTGATTGAGTATGAGCTGCAGGGGCAAAGGAACATTAAAAGATAAGTTTTGGGGAATTGAGCTTAGGTGGATGAGTGGGATATGGTGGTGGACTAAAATACAGGGCAAAGAACAGTAAAAACAGCCTTAGTTTGGGGCTGGGTCAAAGGCATGAAAGGAATTAATGGGAGGAAAATGACAACCCTATTGGGGAAACTTTGATTTATAGAGCCAATGTGGTGTACACCTAATGATGTTCAGCAGGTTGTTAGAAATGTGTGTGACTTAGTATAGCCCATGAGAAAAAAAGACAAGGTTAACTATACAGATTTCAAAATGATCCAGAACTGTATAATATTGGTCACCAAATTATTACTCATCGTATCCAAAGTAGCTTTTGGTCACTATCCCTCTGTATAGTTTTAGTTTTTTGGGTGGTGGAGGCAGGGACAGAGTTTTACTCTTGTTGCCCAGGATCGAGTGCAATGGCATGATCTCAGCTCCCTGCAACCTCTGCCTCCTTGGTTCAAGTGATTCTCCTGCCTAAGCCTCCTGAGTAGCTGGGATTATAGGCATCCACCACCACGACTGGCTAATTTTGTATTTTTAATAGAGACAGGGTTTCACCATGTTGGCCAGGCTGGTCTCAAACTCCTGACCTCAGGTGATCCACCCGCCTCAGTCCCCCAAAGTGCTGGGATTACAGGTGTGAGCCACTGCGCTCAGCCTGTATAGTTTTATTTATATTTGGTGTGCTTTATAGTACCTGAAATTTTGTGTGCCATATATACCTACCTTTATTTTTTATCAGTATTCTTCATTTCATTATTATAAGGAATTTGACATTTTCATCACTGTGTTTATAGATTCTAGATAACGCTTGGCATATAGAAGGCATTCAATGCATACATTTCATATGAATGAATTACTATACCAATCAATGGGTCTCAGTTTTTATATCCATAATGTAAAACACACATTCCTTATCACTAATAGGCTACTGATACTGCTAAGATCATGATGAAATCTATGAACTATCTACTCAGAAAAAGGCACACATACTGCAATTTGTCATACTGTATATGTATAGAGGATTCACAGACATCTCAAGGCCCACAGATTCATCTAGAATTAGAGATACAAAGCTGTGGGCTCATCCCACGTTTCCCTCACTGTGAACCTTGAAGGAAACCTAAACCTAGGGTTTTGGATAATTTATTTTAAAACTGATCTCAGAATATCTTAGTAAAAGCAGTGTCATATGTATGTGTGGGAGTATTAACTCTAGTCTCTACCCTAAAGCACGTAGGTGTTCGATGTACCCAAATCAGGAGTTCAAATTCAAGAGATGATTATTGCAAACCTTGACAATATTTTTAGGACTTCTAGAAATATTATACATTGATAAATTTAATCAGTTTACAATGTTGATAAATTTAATTATACATTGAAAAAATTCATTGGTTATCAAAACTGTAATTGGCTTAAAAGACCACAAAGGCAAGTACTGCTTTCATGAACAAAACATGCAACCCAGCAAGCCCAGCAGCCTGGCGGCCTGGAAACAAGCTCTGTGGCTAGGAATCCAGTGGGTCCATGTATGGAAGATCTCCGAAACTGAGTTACCTGAAAGGTCAGCTGAGCCTGCTGTTGGAACACATTCTGTCTACCACAGGGGTAAACCTGTCCTGCAAGGTGCTCCTCAGAAAGCCTATAACAACAGAGACTAGAGACCCCACTGATTTCATAGAGAGAATAACTCAATATGCATATTTGTTTCGGTGTGTGTGTTTGCTAAATAATGGGTGGATTTATTTGGTCTGAGATTTGCTTTCTTTATAACATAAAGAGAAGAAGACTTGGTTAATTATATGACTTACTGAGTCATCCAGGTTTTATGTCATATAAAACCCAAGAGCAAAGTAAGAGAACAAATAGCCTTCACCATTCACTAATGGTTAAAGCTTACCAATCCTTGCCGATGATACATTCTCTAGTCAACCTACGTTCATTTGCAACTGGTTGAGAGAAGGACGGGGACATAATTAAATTATAAGTAACAGGAGACCTCAGAAAAACGGGAGGAGAGACGGAACAGTCCCACAACATGGATAAAACAGCAGGAAGGTGTTTAGTGGAGTTAACAAATGCTTCACACTTTGAAAATTGTGAGCACAAAGGGAAAAACTTCGGTTTTAAAATTAGAGGTAAAATCAATCATTTTTAAGAAAAAAAATTAATAGAATGGCAGTGGAGTAGGAATTTCCAGAAAAAAGAAATGATTAAGAACTTACTGAGTTATTCTGTATAAAATACCATGCCAAGTTTTGTTAGGAAAACACAATATATAATACAGATTTTCTGAATTGTAACAATATTTGAATTGGGGATTTCTTAACTGGAAAAGGAGATGTTATGAAAAAATAGTGTCCAAGAGTAATGAAACACAAAGAAGTTATTATTTCTTTGGTTGCCCATTCGCTTATTCTATATCACTATTATTCTGTTCTAATTTATTTACTTTATCCAGCTTATTCCACCTTCTTTTGATAAAATAGTACCAGGTTCTCTCTTTAGGTAATACTCCATTTTCGTTATGTGGTTAATATAGTGACGATGTGATACACACCACCAAATCTAACCATGGGCACAGATTGGGTTGAGACAATTGATACAATGCTTCAGTGATAATAATTGATTCAGAGATGAGCCTATGGCTAAATTCGGGGCAATGAGAATGAGCTTCAGGAATTCTATTAGATACCTAAGGAACAGAGGTTTTTTTTTTTTTTTTTTTTTTTTTTTTTTTTTTTTTTTTTTTTTTTTTTTTTTTTTTTTTTTTACCATGGATAGGAGGAATTTAAGTTCAAAACTAAAGTTTTTTGCACTACCTGAGGCTGAGCCTAGAATTTCCAGATGTTCTCAATCTGAAAACCAGAATCAAAGAAGAGGAGCAAAAGGAATCAGGTGACATTATTTTAGCTGCTGAATTAAGCCTCACCCGAAGCTTCACTTTCAGTTTCTAAAAGTTTAGAAATGTTTTTAAACTTTTAAGCTATATAAGTTAATATATCCTTATTGTTATATAAACCAGTTTGATTTTAATTTTCTTATGAGTATTTTTTTTAAAGCCTTAATGAAGAAATGTCTTTAAGAGCTTCTGGAAAAACCAAGATAGTATTGAAAGTTTATGAAGGCAACCAATGGGCTAAATTTAGAAAAATAGGTTGGAACCAGCAATAAAGGGCCCTCCAAGCCTCCAAGGTATTTAAATTAGCTACAGATTGGGCTTTTAAATAATAATTAATCATTCATTCCTCTGTGCTGTAAACACCTGCTCCTTAGGCCTCCATTGGTTACTGATGTTGCCCAGTCCTAGATTAGAGCTCATTGTTTAAATGTTTCTTTTACCCACTAGATTGAATAAAAACTCCCCAGTTTTTTTGAGGACAGAGGCTATTTCTTGCTCAAACTGCTAACCTCACGTGTCCTAGCATAAAACCTATTACATAGTAAGTAGTTGTAGCAGGGAGGAATGAGGTAAGAGGATGTATCATTCCGTTTTCATACTGCGATAGAGAACTGCCTGAGACTGAGCAATTTATAAAGGAAAGAGGTTTAGTTGACTCACAGCATGCCTGGGAGGCCTCAGGAAACTTCCAGTCATGGTGGAAGATGAAGAGGAAGCAAAACGCTTTCACAATGTGTCAGGAAGGAGAAGTGCCTAGCAAAGGGGGAAGAGCCCCTTATATAACCGTCAGATCTCGTGAGAACTCACTATCCTCACTATCGTGAGAATGGCACAGGGGAACCGCCCCTGTGATCCAAATACCTCCACCTGGCCTCTTCCTTGACATGTGGAGATTATAGGGATTGTAATTCAAAATGATATTTAGGTGGGGACACAAAGCCTATATCGGAGCATCATTTTGGCAAATGCACCCTGGCAGCAGTGGATTAAAAGACTGAAATGAAATAACGAGGAACGAGAAGAGAAGCTAATTAGGTATGCATTTGAGCATTCCGGAGAGAATAGAAAAGGGCTCAGAGAAATAACTCAAGAAAGTGTTAAAATCTAAATTCAAGCAGCCCCATGAATAAAATGGACATGGTCATAGCAATAAGTTGTTATACAGTGATTCTTTTTCCTGTTCTCTTTTATTCATGTAAAGTTCTTAAAACTGTTGCCCATAGTAACATTCAGTGGAAAGCTGAACAGCATTTGGACACACCTATCAGATCAAACATTGATGAAAAAGCCTGTATCTTTCTTTTTTCTAGAGTCGATTGTTCTAAATATAGATGGGATTGGGTTTCTTAGAGCAATCGAAGTGACTGACATTGAGTTGCAGTATTAACAATGTCCTTTTCTTCCCCTAAATACAAGCAAATTTGAAATTAAAAATAGCATAACCCCAAAGAGATAAATGTTTAAACATGTCAAATATTTTCCAGTTTTTGTTGTATTTTAGAGGGTTGATCTCATACCTTCTCCCATGATAGCATGATGTTGGGTAAAAAGAGGAATGATCAATCAAAGGAAGCACTGGTCTTAAAGAAGCTTTAATGCATTTGAGTAAGAGATATTACTTTCTAGAGTAAACTTTAGAAATAGGTCCAGTATCCATTGTCACAGCTGATTAAGAAAATTTTCTAAAGAATCAGTCTTAAAAGGCAGCACACACCTCATCTCATTTATAAAATTCTTTTCAATTTTATAAATTTTAAGGCAATATCTCATTACTTCAGAAAACTTGGAAAACAGAGAAAAAAGCACAAACTGTGATTACTCATGATGTAATCTCTTAATGTAACTACTGTTAACACATTTTTTAAATTTTTTCTTTTGAATATCATTTATATGAACACCACTATGTAAACATTTTTACACTCCGTGTCTTTGCTTGGAGAAGGCTTCCCTGGCTTTCAATTCGTTATTTCTTCTCTTCCCTGTCTTCGCTATTCTTTTTCCCTAGTATGTTAGTTTTTGCTTTATAGAACTTAACACAATTTTTCTCAGTGGTTATATATTTTTTATGCCAGTTTTCCACATGAGGGCAGAATCACAGTTGTTTTTTCAATATTGCCTACCCAACAGGAGGCAAGTGGCTGGCACATAACATATGCTGAAGGTAAACAAAGTTTTCAGGCACTGTGGTGCAGTGGTTCAAGGCAGCAGGCTCTGCAGCTAAGCGTCCTGGGTTTGAACTCTCTGTGAAAGGCAGAATACTACCCTCCCAAAGATGTCCACATCCTGATTCTCAGAGCCTCTAAATATGTTACCTTACATAATAAAAATAACTTTGTGGGCATGACTAAATTAACTATCTCAAGATGAGGAAATCATCATAGGGTATCTGATGGGTCCAGAGAAATCACGGGGGTCCTTATTAGTGGGAGGCAAGTGGGGCAGGGTTAGAAAAAGGCAATGTAATCATGGAAGCAGAGAGAGAGAGAGAGAGAGATACTAGAAGGGCTATCCTGCTGACTTTGAAGATGGAGGATAAAGCCACAAGCCAAGGAATATAGGTGGCCTCTAAGAACCTGGAACAGACAAGGACAAAGATTCTACCCTAGATCCCCCATAAGAAACCAGCCCTGCTAACTTATTTTAGACTTCTGACCTCCAGAACTATAACAGAATACATCTGTGTTGTTTTAAGGCACTATGCATGTGGTCATTTGTTCCAGCAGCAGTAGGAAACTAATATGCCTGCTTTGCATATGAACGGTCTCAGCACTTCAATCATTCTCTCTGTGCACCAGTTTCTTCATCTGTAAAACAAAGGACAAAGCGGCACCTGCCTCACAGCAGAGTTTAAGTCCATAAATACGTGCAAAGCATGGAGAACAGTGCTTGGTACCTTCCATATTGTCAATAAATATTGTTTTTAAAATTATATATTGTCAAACTCAAATGAAAGGACAGCCAGTTACTCCTTTCTAATTCTTTAATTTACCAATGCAATTTATCAGTGTTAAATTTCTCAATCTTTATTGCTTAGTTGGTGAATAGGGTATGTGTGTGTGTCTTTCTTGGTATCGGTTTTTAATTTTAATTTGACTGTTTAGTTAGTTCATCTGCTGGGAGGAGGAAAAGCCTTTAGTCATCTTTATTCTCTGGTTCACCATTAGCTGCCCACTCCTTGCCCACACTGGAGATCACAGTTGACCCTATAAAAGCTCCTAAGGCCACCTACTTATCAGCCAGGGAATCTTCCCTAGTCAACCTCACATTCCTTGCATTTGGGAGGAAGAAGAAGGTGATTGCTTTTATCAGCCTACATCTGGATTCCCTCTTTCTGTCTGTCTTGCTTTTCAGTTACCTCACCCTCACTTTTAAGAATCTGCCCAGCCATTCAAGATGATGCTTTGTGTTGTCCTTGTCTCCATCATTTTGGGCTGCGGTAGCAAAAATATCACAGATTAGGCAGTTTAAACCACAGAAATTTCTTTCTCACAGTTCTGAAGACTGGGAAGGTCAAGATGCTGGCAAATGCCAAGTCTGGCGAGGGCCTGCTTCCTGGCTTGTAGACAGCTATCTTCTTGCAGAGAGGAAGAGAGAGCAATCCTGTGTCTCCTCTTTTTAAAATAAGGGCATCAATCCCATCATGAGGGCCCCACCCTCACAACCTAGTCTAAGCCAAATTACCTCCCAAAGCATCATCTCCCAATGCCATTACATTGGAGACTAGAGCTTCACCCTACAAGGTTGGGTTGGATATAAACATTCCACCCATAACAGTCCCTTTCACTGTACAGATAATCCCCTATCAATTTTTCAATTTTTTAAAAAAATAATATAGAGTCTCCCTCTCTCTTCCAGGCTGGAGTGCAATGGTACCATCTCAGCTCATTTCAATCATCTCCACCTCCTGGGTTCAAGTGATTTTCCTGCCTCAGACTCCCAAGTAGCTGGGATTATAGGCACGCACCACCATGCCTGGCTAGCTTTGGAATTTTTAGTAGAGAAGAGGTTTTGCCATGTTGGCCAGGCTGCTCTCAAACTTCTAACCTCAAATGATCCACCCTCTTTGGCCTCCCAAAGTGCTGGGATTATGGGCATGAGCCACAACACCCAGCCCCAATTTTTCAACTTTACGATGGTGGAAAGCCATCACAATTTTGAGGTAATATACAATATTCAATAAATTACATGAGCTATTAAACACCTCATTATAAAATAAACTTTGTGTTACATAATCTTGCTTTACTCTGGGCTACTGTGAGTGTTCTGAGCATGTTTAAGGTAAGTCAGATTAAGCTATGATATGTGGTAGGTGAAGTACATTAAATGTATTTCTGACTTAATGATATTTTCAATTTACAATGGGTTTATTGGGACATAATCCTATTGTATATTGAGGAACATTTGTATTTAACACCTCCAGAGGTTACTGATGCCCTGATCCTTTATCCACCTGAGGTCTTCAGGTTCTCATATTAGTGTCCTTATTTTCACTTTTACTGAGACAGTAGTCCTCAGGCCTGTATAATAAAATAAAATGGAAGAGCCTTTCAATCTAAATTTTGTTAAACTAAGGGGGTTAGAAGTGTCTCATGTTTGAATTTGGGGTCTGCAACTCTTTAATCCATAGGGAAAATGATGATATACCCCATGTTACCTAAGACAATCCCAATTTATAACTATTGATCCAGTATAATTAGTGGCATTCCCTGTTACTCTTAAAAGTGTCCTGGTTTGTATAATAACTTCTGTAATCACTGGATCTTGGATGTTGAATGAGTCCCTTTATTCCTCATCTGTAAAATACAATGATGACATCCTCTCATAGGATGTTTGGTGCAGTAACATGAGCAATAATCATAGTGCATAGCAGATGCTTGCTGTAGGTTAGATTCATGCCTTTAAATAATGACTGAGCTCCCTAAAACCAAGAAGAAAAATATAGTCAGACTAGGGAAACTGATTAATTTGATTTAGAATAAAGTATTTAAAAGCAGGATTTAGTTGGAGACAAGAAAGGCTTAGTTAACTTGCCAATGGCTTAAAGCCAGGAAGGTCTAGTAGGGTCATAGAATCTCAGAAATAGATGAAACTTTACTCATTATCAAGTCTCTTCCCCCTGCTCATGCAAAAAGCTGCAACAATCTGTGACAGAGCCATCACCTAATTATTAATATTAATGGCTAACATTTATAGGACCTGGTGCTAAGCACCTCAGGTGGATTACTTTAAATCTTCTTTATAAGAACTCTATAAGGCAGATACTGTGATTGCCTCATGTAAAGATGAAGAGACTGATCTATGGTTACATGAGATTTGCAAGTTCATGTAGTCAAAATTCAGTGTCTTCACTTTGTGTGTCTGAGGCAAAAAAAATTGCTTGAGACCAGGTCAAGACCAGCCTGGGCAACATGGTGTGAGGGGGAGAGAGAGAGAGAGAGAGAGAGAGAGAGAGAGGGAGAGAGAGAGGGGAGAGAGGGTGGGAGAGAGAGAAAAAGAGAGAGAGAGAGAAAAAGAGAGAGAGAGAAAAAGAGAGAGAAGAGAGAGAGAGGGAGGGGGAGAGAGAAAGAGAAAGAGAAAGAGAAAGAGAGAGATAAAGGAAGAAAGAGAAGAAGGAGGAAGGAAGGGAAGGAAGGAAGGAAAAAGGGAGAAAGGAAGGAAAAAAGGAGAGAGGGAGGGAGGGAGGAGAGAATAATTCAGAGTCCTGCCTACTAATGAGTTTTTGGTTGCCACATAGGATTTTGATGAAAATTTTATAAACCTGAAATTTGTATTTGAGGAGTCCAAAATGCCCTTAAAATGTCTAAATAATTTCCAAGAGTTTCTTTATTGTAAAGGATGCCTTATATTTACTGATTTTATTTGGCAAATGTTACTTCCTATTTGCTAGTAGTTTTTTAAATCACAATGAAATGCTATAATATCTTGAAACATAATAGGCAATGACAAAAATGATACATTGGATATGTTTCCCAGAACAATCTACTGGTTTCAGGGCCTGGGAGAATGTGTTATCTATTGAGAAATTTACAATGCAATGAATAGATAATTATGAAGGTGTAGCGAAAATTGTTCAGGGTTTCACAGACAGAACAACTTCATTCAAGTTGATCTGAAATAGCTCACTGTGTGAGTCTGAACCAATATTTTATTTATTTATTTTTATTTTTTTTTACTCTGCGCCTTAGGTACCCTTTCTGGAAAATGAAAGATGGGTTAGATTATTACTAACGCCTTTTTAAGTTTGACTAGCCTCTGATTCTCTGAAATATGGCCTAGATTCCTTGCAAATTGTCAGTTTGGCAACAAAGCTTGGTGCTCAGAAAAAGCTCAGGGCATTCAGTAGAATTCAATTTTATATTTCACAGATGGAAACTAATTGAAATTACGTAGGTAGATCAAGTGTAACAGCAAACGCTTGCACCGCCATGTAGCAGACCTTTCGCCCAGAACTGCTTCAGCCTGTCAACAGCACTGAGCATGTTGCAGTGAAGTCGGTAATCATCTGTCTTTCTTACAGAAAGTCATTGCTGAGAGCAGAGTTTTGTTGGGTCAAGGACACCAGGTTGCTTATTTTGAGAGGGATCATGGTCAGGATCTTGCAAACCAGAAGCGCTTTTCCAATTCGGCATTAATAGATGTTTAACTTGTCCCAGAACAGGGGCAACAGTGCCAAAAGTGAAGCATGCCCACCAGCAGGACTAGACTATGGCCTGAGACTTTGAAGACTTCTAGTTTTAGCTTCTCCTGTCTGTATCGGGAGCACCTGCACCTCCAAGAGTTTCTTTGAAGCAACAAATGGTCTGCCTGCTCCAGCTCCACTTCATGGCTCTTCTCTCTTTTGTGGCATCTAATGAGGATTACCTCTTGCTGCTTTTTCCTGCTTATGTCTGCTCATTTATCTTAACATCCAGGACGGTGACATCTGCCCAACTGGCCAGCCTGAAATGGCTCTCTCAGCAGTTAAAAAACAAAACAAACAAACAAAACCCGAAAACCAACTAGTTATCAAAATCAATTCCATTCTAGTTATTTATTGATTGCATGTAGGGCGCTTTACCCGTGTTTGAAGCTGTGTGTTCAGAAAGGATTCAGATACATCCCTCCCTCTTCCACATAGAGCTGACAAACTCCTGGAGGAGTAGACAAATCAACTATCTTTTATATCAGGAGACGCACTAGGTTTTATAGAACAGAGCTTCCCAAACTATATATGGTGAAGGATCAACTTTGTTCCTTATTGTTTTTGTTTTTTTTTTTTTTTTTTTNTTTTTTTGAGACAGAGTCTTGCTCTGTCTCCAGGCGCCAGGCTGGAGTGCAGTGGCACGATCTCGGCTCACTGCAACCTCCACCTCCCGGGTTCAAGTAATTCTCCTGCCTCAGCCTCGGATTAGCTGGGACTACAGGCATGCGCCACCATGGTCAGCTAATTTTTATATTTTTTTAGTAGAGATGGGGTTTCACCATGTTGGCCAGGATGTCCTTATTTTTTTTTTCTGTCCAATTCTTTGTACACTGATACTTTTGTAAAATACAAAATAACACATATACTGTGACAATATCACATTGCTGGGATTGCTTCTAAATGCTTACATTCAATTTCTGTATTTTGTTGTTGTGAATGGGTAGGCAACAATTTGCAAAATAGCCTGATATGGTTTGGCTCTGTGTCACCACCCAAATCTCATCTTGAATTTTATCCCCCAGTGTCAGAGGCAGGGCCTAGTGGGAGGTCATTGAATCATAGGGGACTCCTGCCTTACTGTTTTCATGATAGTGAGTGAGTTCTCATGAGATCTGATGGTTTAAAAATGTATGGCACTTCGCTTCTTGCTCTCTCTCTCTCTCTCCTGTTCTGCCACGGTAAAACATGGTTGGTTCCCCTTCGTCTTCTGCCATGATTGTAAGTTTCCTAAGGCCTCCAGCCATGCTTTCTGTTAAACCTGCAGAACTGTGAGTTAATGAAACTCTTTTCTTCATAAATTACCCAGGTAGTTCTTTGTAGCAGTGTGAGTATGAACTAATACATAGCCCCTTCCTGCAGTCAACCACTGGAGCAGCACTTAAATGAAACAGTTTAAATAAAATGCTATTAAAACACACACTTAAATAAAATGCTATTGAGTACACAGTTCATCCTGCCTGGAGTATGAGCTCTATATATCTCATGGAGAAACACCAGAGAATATCTTTTAGTTTTCTTCTTCCTTCATCTTTGCTTCATTCAAAGCCAGCAACTACCTCAGTCTTCTAAACTGGTGATCTAAATCTGGTGATCTCCTCTCTTCTATATCACACTTATGTTCTTTTGTTAATATAATTCTCTCCTCCTGCCCCTTATTCAGTCGCGGTGGTTCCTCAGCCTGGTGCTGTCCTTACCCTCTACACTGACTCCTCATACTTCTTCAGAGCCCCTCTCGATCAGGTGAAGCTCTTCACCCAAAGGCAGATGGCTCTGAACACATTGTTGCTCTGTTACACTCCTGGAATGTCTGTTTGCACTATCATTCAAGGACTCTTTAATCTAATTCCCTCCTAACTTTTCAGTTGTTCTTCACCACAATGACAGAATCAGTTTGCAATGCTTCACTGAAGCTGCATCATTTGCTGTTTTCACGTGGATCCTGGACCTACATACCTTCCTGCCTATTATCATGCTTTTTTCCCCCTTTTTTAAAGGTTACCATACATCATCATCATTTCCCAGTGCCCTGACTTGCCCCACTCATCCATCTTCACGAATAATGCCTATTTTTAAATAATTAGTTTCAATGCCACATCTATCAGGAAATCTTCTCCAGAGATCAAAACACAGTTGTAGCAATTGCTCAATCTGCTAATCCCCAGTGTATTTCATTTTGCTTCCTTTCTGTTACCAGGTAGGGATTGTCTGTCTTCAACTATGGTGATTGGCAGGCACATCACTTATCATCCATGCAGGCTCTCTGAGGTCAGAATGCATGCATTACTTACTCTCTGCAAGTGCCTCACAGAGTGCCCTGTTTTGACCCTCATTTAATTGATTATTTATTCATTTGCAAACACAGACGTTTTTGAACCTACAATGTGCCATTCATATCTTACCAACCTTACAAGAACTTAACATCTATTGGGAGAAATCAGACAACAAACAGATAATTATCAAGCTATTTGGTAAATGCAAAGAGTATTTTGCACTGCATAATTCAGGAGATGCGGAGAGGATGCACATCTCACAATACAGATGAGCCACGTGTTCAGGGAGTCTTTCTTTAGACAGTACCAGTGGAAGTGACAGTAAAAGATGAGCAAGCCCAAGATAGGCACCTTATAGATATCTGATTGCTGTTCTATTTGATTTGGTTCCTTTGCACAGTTCTGGGAGTCTCTCTCAGGTTTCCTCTCTGAGTCTTCTTTGCATACTTATAGGCAGCTGTAATCTACTTGTTGTCTATGATTTAGAGTCTATTTAACCAACCACAATTTCAAATAAAGCAGTATAAGTAACTATATTGGGTTAGTGTCCCCCCAAAATTCATGTCCACCTGGAAGTCCGAACGTAATCTTTTTGGATCTAGGGTCTTTGCAGATGAAATTAATTAAGATGACCTAATCCCAGAGGAAGGTGGTCAAATCCAATGACTGGTGTCCTTATAAGAAGAGGGAGATTTGAGGATAGAGAGACACACACATGGGAATACAGCCTTTGGAAGACAGAGGTGGCAACTGGAGTCATATAGTTATCAGCCAAGAAATGCCAAGGACTGCCAGCAACTCCCAGAAGCTGAGAATCCAAGGAAGAATTCTCTCTTGGAAACTTTGCAGAGTTCATTCCCATGCTTGTGATTTCCAGGTTTGATCTCACACTTGCAGCCTCCATAACTGTAGGAGGATAATTATTATTTTTAAATTAAATTTTATTTTACTTAAGTTCCAGGATACATGTGCAAGATGTGCAGGTTTGTTACATAGGTAAACGTGTGCCAGGGTGGTTTGCTGAACCTATCAACCCATCACCTAGGACTTAAGCCCCGCATGTATTAGCTACTTATCCTGATGTTCTCCCTCCCCCCATTCCCCTGAAAGGGAAGTCAGGGAAGTGGGGGGAGAGAGCATGTTGTTCCTCTCCCTTTGTCCATGTGTTCTCATTGTTGAACTCCCACCTATAAGTAAGATCATGTGGTATTTGGTTTTCTGTTCCTGCATTAGTTTGCTGAGGATAATGGCTTCCAGCTCTATCCATGTCCCTGCAAAGGACATCTCATTCCTTTTTATGGCTGCATAGTACTCCATGGTGTATATATACCATATTTTCTTTATCCAGTCTGTCAGTGATAGGTATTTGGGTTGATTCTATGTCTTTGCTATTGTGAATAATGCTGCAATCAGCATACACATGAATGTATCTTTATAATAAAATGCTTTATATTCCTTTGGATATATATTCAGTAATGGGATTTCTGGGTCCAATTATATTTCTGGTTATAGGTCTTTGAGGAATCACCACATTGTCTTCCACAATGGTTGAGCTAATTTACATTCCCACTAACAGTGTAAAAGCATTCCTATTGGGAGAATAAACTTATAAGGTCTTAGGCCACCCACTTTCTGAGAATTTGTTACAGCAGTCCTAGAAAACTAATATAGCAGCCTTAAGAGATAATGCGTGTACATTCTCATTCTTAATTTGGCCTGATCATCATAGAAATGTCTTCTTTATTGGCCTAGATGGCCTAATTTCTACAGGGCACTCTGTTGATTTTGCACAAATTGGAGGCATGACAAAATTCTCTTAAAGAACTATGAATTTATTATTGTTTTCTTAATGCAATAAAATTAAGTAAATGAATCTCATTTAAGTTTAGAAATATTGTTTTATCACATTTTCCAAGTATTAAACTTTTACATTCTTTGCATCTATGTATGTTCCTCACACAAAGTAGTTCCAGGTTCAGTATACATTTTGTAAAATTGTATCCAAGGTGCCCCTTCCCAAATCATACTGCTCAACTGACTGAGAAATGTTACTTTTTTAGGGAAAATATCCAAGTCTGTGAATATGTACAGTAAAAATTTTTATTAAAGTGCACTGTAAAGATGAAAGTTCTAATTTACTTAGAACTCTACCTTGATATTGTGTTGGCTCTTTGGTAAAAAAGAAATTGAAATTACTTCTCTTTCTGGTAGTAATAGGAGGCCATCCAGTTCTTCTCAGTAGGCTTATCATACCCATTTACAGGAAATTTGAAATGATAACAATTCTGTTTAGAAGTTTCTGCCTATTCTTGAAAACATCACTGTAGCATTCATTTCAAAGACATGAAGCTATTTGTTAGGAGGCAAGGGAGAGGGTGGCAAGGAACTTGAAATTGCAATAACATTAACAATTTGTGGAAGCTCAGGTCTACTTATTGTTAATGTTCAAACCTTGTGCCACAGATGCCTGACTTTCCCAATCCCTGGCCAATGTCAAGACATAGATAAGTGTGTGCACTCAATCAGAGGAAGAAAGGAAGCTGGCCGATAGACAAAGGCATACATAAAGTGTATAAACGGGTTAATAATGCTTTATTTAATCAGGTGGAATTAACTATTCTTTACCCCAATACTTGTATTTGACAAGGAGCCGTGATTCAGCATTGCTGATAAATTGCTGGGAAGAATGAATGCCTCTGTGTTCAGACCCTGTCATCTGTTGGAGATAAATGTTTTTGTTCTTTTCTCTGGTAAGCACAGGTACAAATGCCCTAGCAAAAGCTTTAACTTTGATGGTGAACAATATCTGTGTCACTCTGAAAAAGGTTCTGTACACACAGAATAGAAATGTAATCAATTTGTTGAATTTAAAAAATAGACCTATATCATGCTTTAATTAAGACAAGACATTTTAATCTAACTATAAAATGGTTCCTTATCAATGGCTATATTGCCATTGACTTTATCATTGACTATACAGATAAAAAAGAAGAAATTTAATAAAAGGAATTTGTTAGCAATTGTTAAAATGATTAGCTACTGGGACTAAGTCTAAAATAGGCAAAATATGTCCAAATTAAGAATTATTTTTTACATATAATTCAATAGTTTTAATGTCTATCAATTATGAATGAAATAGAACTTATTCAACAAATTATTTGAGAATTTACTATGTATTAGACACTTCCATAGATCTGGGATTTAATTCATTGCTGATAAAATTAAAGAAACCTCTTTCATTCATTTATTTATATATTCACTCAGAAGCATTCTTAGAGCACCGACCCTGTGCAAAGCATTGTGTTAAGAGTAATTTTTTTTCCCTCAAGGAAACTTCCCAGTCTAGTACATAAGATAGATAAGAAAGTAATTAGCTAAAATTCAATAGGATATATGTGTACATGAAGTGCAATATGATATGTGTGGATATGAGGTGCAATATGATATGTGTGCACAGAGGAATAATGCTGAGGTTTGGTGATAACAGCACAGGGGAAGCAGAGAGAATGAGAGGATTAGCTCTGGGGGAATGCAGGGCTCAGTGAAAGGGGCAAGGAAGGTAGAGAGGTTCACTGATGAGGCAACACTTAATCTGGAATCTGAAGGATGGTGAAAACTTTACTAAAAGAACATCAGAGACAAGAAGCATTCCAGTGAGAAGGGGACAAGACGTGCAATAAAAGAGATAAAGGAAGCAGGAAAGTGAGTAACTTACTAGCTTGATATCGCTGTTAGTAGGTGTTAGCCAAACTGGTGTGGAATACAAAAAATAGAGAAACAAGCAAAGATCAAGGAAGAAGGAGACTGGAAAGCGTCCATTGAGTTTGGAATTTAGGTTGTCACAGGTCATGTGTGAAAAAGCTCTTTCTGTGGGGTGGAGGGAACTGAAGCCAGAATGCAGTGGGTGGTGAGATTGTATGTCCCAGGAGGGCAAGGCTCAGCTCACATTGCCTGAACACAAATGGTGTCTACTAAATATTTCCTCACTGTTTAACAGATACATTCATAGTATTTTAATGTAAATATAAGAAAAAAGAGAATATGAGGCTTGAAGAAGGAAGGGTCATGGTTTGGGGGAGACTTCTGGGTATATTTATAGAATCGTTGCCAGGCAGAGGTAGAGGGTGAGGATTTAGAAGAGGCTGATGCTAAAGGACCAAAGCCCAGGAGAGGTGGTTAAAAACAAAAAGAACAAAGAAATTAAAAATGCTGGTAGAACAGTTAGGCTTGAAGCAGAAATAACTTTTTTTTTTTTCAGTCTCTTCATCAAGAAACACTCATAGGACATTTTCTATGATCTGGGGACTGTAAGATTTCTTAGAGACATTCACAAATCCTACTTCTTGTCAACATGCTTCTACATTAATCCACTGACCTTCAAACATTTTTATTATAATCCACATTGAGAAAGATATCTTATGTCATGACCCAAAAATCACACACACAGACACACACAAAATTTCACAAAGCTTGTACATAGTATATACTGCATTTGCTGTGTGTCCTGCACTTTGATAGCCTCTATGTTACTCAATTTCATTTAAAATAATGGATTATATCTACAACATTTAGTTATCTACTGCTGTTTAAACATTTTTTTAACCATATACATCGTGAATAGTCTAGTAAAACCTATGGATACCATATTTGAAGAATTATACATATATTAAAAATATATATTTATAAATATATAAATATTTAAATATATTACATATAAAAATATTATATAATATATGCCATACCAAGCTAATTTTTGTATTTTCAGTAGAGGCTGAGTTTCACCATATTGTCCAGGCTGGTTTCAAACTCCTAATCTCAAGTGGTCTGCTTGTCTTGGCCTCCCAAAGTGCTGGGATTACAGGTATGAGCCACCACTCCAAGCCACATTTTTTTAATGTTAAAAATAAAACATATAAGATTACAAAGAAAATCAATTATCCTGCAATGCAGTTAACAAAATATTAAAAAGGCATATAGAGATCAGGTCTGATAACTGCTATAACATGAAAGCAGTCAATATCATGACTATTTTGAGATATCCATATCTGAAAATATTCCAGTGTCCATTGGTTCTGAAGCCACAGATGTTCCTAAATGATACTGTGGTTTGTTCTCTACAGTCACAATTAAATGATATGCTAAATTTCTGTTGAGGTTAATGAAAATAAAGATGGCATGTTCTTTGCACTTACGTTTGTAGACCCCTGAATGCTCTGATCCACCTACCCAGGATAAGGCTCTGGTGTTGATGGGAGCTGGAGAACTGGCTCCTGGCTCGCTCTCTTGCTACCTCAGTTCCTCCACTCTTATGCTCATATCTCATTCTAGTTTCCTCAGCCTTCTTCCCTTTTGTCAAACATTTAGCGAGTGCTTCTGGTTCAGGGATTTTGCATTTACTAGAGTCTCCTGTGTTTACAATGCTCTCCCCAGATATCCATGGCTTGCTTCTTCACTGTGTTCAAGTCCTCATCAAATGTCCCTCCTCAGAGAAGCTATCTTGGCCAGCTTATAGTATGACTGACCCTGTCCTTCTCTATTCATTTACCATGCTGGCTTTCTCTTGACAACACTTATTTACCTAACAGCATACCATAAACTGTCAGCTTATTTGGTTAGTGACTCCCTTACTAGGATGTAACTTCTATGAGGCAAGGATTTCTTTGGCCTACCAACATCATAATGACTGTCACATAGCAAGTGCTCAGTTTATCATTTTTTGAAATAGATCATTTCAACTGGCTATGGAAAGTGCTTACATGTGAGGCATATCCATTATCCTGGGGCCTCAGAGAGGAGGAAGGACTGCTCCCAGGAGAAGGGATTGCCTGGGTACAGACTTGATATTATTAGACACTCAAGGAAAAAAGAAAATTGAATATATCGGTTGGAAATATGTTTAGATTCTGACCTAGATAAGCTCTAAAATCATGCTTAATAAAAATAAATGCCCTTGCTGGGCATGGTGGCTCATGCTTGTAATCTTATCACTTGGGGAGGCTGAGGCAGGCAGATCGATTGAGTTCAGGAGTTGGAGACCAGCCTGGACAACATGGTAAAACCCTGCCTCTACAAAAAGATACAAAAATAAAAATAAAAACTTAAAAAATTGTTTATCAGTAATACTTTAATGAACTTAATTTTGCATTTTATCTCTATCCCCTAAACTTTTATTTAATTAAAGATTGTATAAGAAGCAATTCAAACTAGGCATATGTAACTAATACAGAGCACAATGTGAATTTCACATGAGGAAGATGAGTTTCATTAACAAAGAACTGGACCAGTGGGATTTATATAAAAGTATTTATACAACCACTTTAGTTTTCATAATATAAATTTCATTTATTTTTCCACTAAAACACATTACAACCATTCAAACGAATGAATGGAAATGTAATATTTGAGTGACTCCACTGATTTCCCCCCCACTTCAAATGGTTTTTGGATTCTTATATTAGCCAGTCTTGAGATAAGCTTCATTTTATGCTGATTTAGAGAGTGTTTCAAGATGAAATGTCAGCAAGCCTTATCTGCAAACACCAGATCCAATAAGTTATATCTGGTACTAAAAATCAGAAACTGACACAATTTTAATTAGCCTCTAGTTAGTGAATACATATTTAATAAATGGTCACTTCAGCTTACCATTTAAGATATACATTTAGTGGGTACAAATTATTCTCTAAATTATAGCACTTTGTGCTTCAAGAGCATATTATAAAACCACAGAGATAAACATAAACATTGAAAATTCCTAAAGATATATAACAAAATGTTAATCAGTAAATAATTCATTACATGCTAAAAATGTAGACAATCAAAGTGTTAGAGAAAGATAACAACTCTTTCATTCTTTTATCCTACAAAAATTACTTGATGCCAGAGCAGGGCTGGGGGCTGTGCAAAGATGCTGAAGATATAAAGGGAACAAGGTAGACAAGGTGCTTGTCTCCTGGAGCTTATTTTATAACAAGGGAGATGAATAATGACCAAACAAACATGTAAATGAATTCAGGAACTTACAAGTGCTATAAATACAATCAAATAAGTAATAACATAATAATAGAATTTTGGTCCACATAGATGTCCAGTCTCTTAGTATAAAGACAACCTAATTTAATTCTTGGTCCTATCAAGCCCTCACACTTTAAAAGTAGCTGCCTGTAGAAGATGAAAGGATTTCTGCACTCTTTTACACATTCTAGCCATCTGCAGCAGAACACCGACCCTATGTAGCAAAAATTCCTTTCTGAAATCCAATCTCATCAGCAAGTTACTCAGTGAAATAAAATTTTTCACCAGCAATTTTCTCATTCCCTTTAGTCTGTTGACACTGCTTTCTTTTCCTGAGTTTTGAGTCCTGTTGATTTTTCTTAAGAAACCCCAGGTGGGGTACAATTTTATTAGGGAAGGCTTCATGGCTTCCATGTAACAGTGTGGAAGGTGAGGGAAGATTGAACTGGAAAATAGCGACAGAAAAATTACTTCCTAATAGTGCAGCCACCTCAAAAGTACCTTCCTCATCATTTCTGAACACAATGCAAAAACATGAGGCCTCAGAACATTATTGAAACACTTGTTTCTTAAAAATTTACATTTGCATTTATGTAGCTGGTTTTCTTCTCAAAGTCTACTGTAAGAAATTCATGAGATGCAATCAGATTGTTATCTATAAGGATGTTCATTTCATTGTAATTTATAACACTGAAAATTGCAAAATAAGAACCAAAATAGGCCAAAATATGGGACTGGTTGGATAAATTAATATATATCCTTATTTTGAGTGCTTATAAATGTGGAACACTGTAGAATCACTACCAGTTATGTTGCTAAAGAATATTTAATGACATGGAATCGTGTTGATGGTATAGACTTTGGTAAAAAGTCAAAAAGAAAAAATAATTTTCAATACAGCATGTACAACACAATTCAAATTGTATGCATGTTCACAGAAAAATTAGTGAGCAGATATATAATCAAAGATTAATAGCGGTCAATTGGGTAACTTACAAAGCAATATTAAACTTTTTGAGACATTTCTTAAGACTTAAAAAATTTTTTTCTGAAGTGGATATGGGTTATCTTTACAATCAGTAAAAGATGTTATTTTGAAATGCTTTTTTTGAGTGGTGAACACTGCTTGAAGAGGGAACGAGTTCATCCTTTGACACTTAATTGAGGGGTTAGAATCAAGCCAGAGGCGCTTCGCTGAGTCACCAGGTAAGGAAGGTAAAGGCAAGAGGTAGAAGCACAGAAAGGAGCTCATCACAAACTCCAGTCTTTGCAGAAGCATAAGCCAGATGATGTGAGGATCTGTTGAGAAATGACACTAATGAGTCATAGAGGCATTGGGAATTGGCTTGTGGGGTTTTAATTCACTGTGAAGAAATTCAGTGTGGAGGACTTGTCATTCTCTAAGATGAACTGGATATTATTTTTATAGTTTTCTTTTGTTTAAAGCTCCAAGCGAGGCCTTGAGGTACCAGCTAGAAGTTCCAGGGCCTGAGTTCTAGACCTCTAAGCTTGGTTTGCTATCAAACATGGTGTGGACCACTTATCCAAGAAACCTGCAGTATGCTCATCTATATCATGGGATTGAGAATGTCTTCTTATGTTCCTCAACTCTTGGGATTGTTGGGAGGGCCAAAGAAATGTGGAGCACTTCCCTGAGCATATACTATATACCAGTAACCCAAAACAACTATCCAAACAAGACTACATTAAAAAAAAATATTGGCAATCTGTAAACACTGCACTTAGCGGAGACCTTGAGCAAATACTATGCATTTTTTGAGACTGCCTCAGTACCATCAGAGGTAAGATAAGGATACGAATACTCATGGTGATTAGTTTTCTGTGTCAACTTGACTGCACCAATAAGTGTCCAGATAAATGTCATTTCTGGGTGTGCCTGTGAAGGCGTTACCATGTGAGATTAGCATTGGTTCAGTGGACTCAGTTAAGTAGATTGCCCTCTCCAGTGTGTTTGGGGATCAATCCACTGAGACCTGGAATAGAACAAAAAGGTAGAGAAAGGGGGAACTTTCCTTGTTTATTCTCTTGCCTGCCTTTCCTAGCTGAAAAATTGCTCTTCCCGACAAGGTACTAAGATTTACATCATTGGCTCCTCTGGTTTTCAGACCTTTGGACTTGGAATGGAGTGAAATCCAGGGTTTTCCTAAGACTCCAGCTTTCAAACTGCAAATCATGAAACTTCTCAGCCTCCAAAATTACCTGACACAATTCTTCAAAATAAATAAATCTCTTTTTACACGTGTGTTTTGTGTGTGTGTGTGTGTGTGTGTGTGTGTGTGTATCCTATTGCTTTGTTTCTCTGGAGAACCCTGATTACTACAACAGTAACCAGTCCACAAGTTGTTATGATGATTGAATGTATCAATTTATACAAAATACCAAGTAGAGCATCTAGCACATATTAGTGATCAATATTTGTTATCACTAATGTTATTATTATCAATATCAGAATTATTGATATTACTCTTGATAAAGTTATAATTTTCCTCAAGGTGATTCATACTGGTAGCTGATATTTAACTCTGGTATACTTATTCTACGAACAATAATAGCTTGTCTACAATAGAGGCCTCTCTTTATGATACATATAAGAAATTTTCATTAATTTATTGTGATCATCAAAGGTACAATAATGATTTCAAAGTAGAGGCTGCTTCAGTTGGTACAGAACATTTTGTGGAATGGTTTCACAGGTAGATGGAGTTATTTTTACTGTTTAAAGATAGAAATAATGAGACAAATTTAAATTTTTGTGGAAATATCTTTGTTTGTTAGTAATTATTAAGCAGGTGGCATTGTACATAAGCTTTCAGAGAAGCCTACTGAAATATGGATTGGCTTCCTTATAACTGGGCTTATCCCCAATGTATTACAGAATGGTTTAGAACCTGGGAATGCCCGAGTTAGGATGTGGCACGGAGGTTGTCTAGTCCACTTCAATCTATTGTATAAACCCATTTATTAGAGCCTTATATGGAGTAACTGCAGAATGAGAAACTCTCAACCTGTAATTGTCAGTTGTATTAAATACTTTCCATACTGCAAGAAACAACGCACAAGTGAAAACAAATTTCTCATGTACTCATTCTTCACTAACTAGTTACATGAAGCTGTTCATGTCTCTTGATTGTCTCAGTGTAATATTACTGATGATTATAAAACCAAAAATCAACAAAACCCTGTTTCTTTGGAGAGCTTATAGCATGCTAGAAGCCTTGTTTGGAGAAAATTAATGGTCAATTTTTTTTTGGAGAAAAAAATCACATGTACCAAGCCCCACAGGTGAGGAGTACAGACTTCATAGCAAGATCATCGAATGTATCAAGAGCTCAGCAAGTTGTAGCAAACATGGGCAAATTGCTAGTGAGGGAAGCACTTGCCGAAATGGCTTTCCAGAGAGGAGTAAGAAACTTAGCACTGGCCCATTTGGTTAACATAATATTTTAATAAAATGTTCATTTTTTACTACCATTCATTTTTTATTTTCTCTTTACTTGTATTGATATATAATAGTTGTAATAGATTGAGGGTACACGTGAAATTTTGATACCTGTATAAAATGCATAATGATCAAAGCAGAGTAATTGGAATATTCATCACCTCAAACATTTCATTTTTCTTGCTTGTGGAAGATTAACAAATGCTGGAAAAGAAATGGTTTCCTTTCCTGCCACTTTTTCACTAAAACCAAGCTATAGATGGCAAACACCACTCCTATAACAGTTTCTTTATACATCATTCAGCAATTTGAATAGTTTATTGTTGCATTTCAGATAGACAAATGTTTACTAGCCATGATGCTACATTACAATACCAGATATTCTACATTTACAACAGTAGGAAGAAATAATTTTGGAAGAAGCTGTTCACAATTGACTATGGATCCATTCTATTTATACTATTGAATATAAACATGCTAATCCCACAGAGAGGAAAATGTCTTTTCAGTTGAATTCTCTATCAAGCTGAGATATAGAATGTTAATTCTGCACCAATGTTGATGAATTCTGATTCTAAAAATATTTCTTTTAATGCATCATGAAATACTTAAGTTTCAGGTTTGTTGAAACAATTAGAATACGTTTCAATTTTTAGAACAAATGCTTTATTAAAATGCACATTTAAATGAGGCACATCTCTAAGACCTGCTACTCTAAGTTGCGAAGTCCTCAATAACAATAATTAAAGCTTACAACTCATTACTAATAAAGTGACAGATTGAATACTGCTTATGCACTACTGAAATTCCACTTTATTTTAGAAAAAAGTATTAAATGCTACTGAACCAAAAGTCAACATTGGTTGATAATTTGTCTGCATCTATTACATGAAGGCTATGGCCAAATTAGGGATAAAAATAGAGAAACAAATGTCTTTCTATCCTATGTGAGTAACAACCCAGGGCATGAGTATTAGCGTGATGAAGATGTGGACTCATATCTCAGCTTCATGACTTACAAGCTATTTGACCTAGGACTGCATTCTTTAGCTTAGCCTTATTTTTTATTAAATGTGACCACTTGTGCCTACCACACTAGGTTGCTGTGAGGTTAAAATGAGAAAACACATATCATTTTCTTGCCTTTCACCAGGGAGTGAGACATAAACTGTTTCTCTGTAGGGTAACTCTTATCATAGGCCTTCACTGCCTGCCTTGATTGCATCACATTCCTTCATTATAAGCACTTCTTCACACTTAGAAGGATTATACTTGCTCATTTCTTTCTATCTTTGGGTAAGAAGATAGATATTGCAAATTTCAACGTAAGTTCCATGAATGCAATGACTCTGTGTTTTGTTTGCTTTTGCTTTGCTTTTTCATTTTTACTCAAACTTGTGTATTTTGTGCTTCTGCTGTGACTATCATATAATAGATGCATGGTGAGCACTTGTTCAATAAACAAACATGCAAAATCCCTGTCGGTCATGAGTGATAAGTTTTTAAGAGGGGAATAACGTTCAAAACTAACAATGAAGGTAAGACGAGAAGAAGTGGAAGACAGGAGACGCTTCTCCTGGGGCAATACCAAGAATGAGAGTATCTGGGGGAAGCATGTGGCAGACAGACCCAGAAGGCCATGCAAATCCTCTGTCACTAACAACAAAAGCTTTAGTGAATGTATCCACAGCATCACTTTGAAATTCAAAGACAATATGTAGCTGGGGCGTCATCTGCAAGCAGCAACATTTCTCTACTGATACCATAAATTATTACACAAAAACCAGCAAAGGAAGACAAGGGTGGTCTTTAGAGATCTTGCAAATACCCCTAGGAGTTTGCTTAATGAAGAGGAAATATTCTGACATATGACAGAAATCTCATAACCAGATGTAAGCATTCTATAAAAAAAAAAAAGAAGGATTTTTTTTTTTCTAACATACAGAGCTATACCTCTGTGGAACAACATAGCTAATTCTGCTGCACATTAGGCAGATGAAGAGAACTGATGCTTCCAGTCTATAGATGGGTCACAGCCACATTTGCAAGAGTAGTCTCTCACCCAGAAATGTGGAGGCCCACAGAGCACCAGCCCAGGACACCCTTTCCCTACACACAGTGTCAGAAATATGTGGTCCTGAGTGCACATGCAATAATGTAAGTGGTGAGGGCTGTGGTCACTAGAGATTGCCTTCTCTATTTAAAATGGGAGCAACCACACTCAGGTGTAGCTTACTCTTGCCTTGTGTGGGCATGAACTTGGTGTCACCAAATCTGATTTTCTTTTCCCCAGAGACATCAACAGTATAGACTTTGGGAGATGGTCTAAAGCTCTTAACTTGTTTGCTGGCCTGAGAGAAGCAGAGTTAGAATAAGTGAAGTCTACCAGTTAGCAAATGCACGCTATATAAAGATCATCTTTAAAAGAAACTAGCTTCCTGCTTTCCTGAGTCTCAAAAGACAGACTGCATGGCAGCCCCAAGAGCTGTTGCAGTCATGCCAGTCCAGAGTGGAAGAGACCAACACAACCTTCAAGCACTTCCAAGCTTAAGCTGATTTTGTCAATTGGAATTTAGTTTTTAAGCAGTCGTCATTTGAAGCATTACTGCAAAATACTTAGGAGTGCTAAAGCAAAATCTTCGAAGGCCTGATGCCTGAATCATTGGAGGACCATTATCAGTTTAGGCCACACAATTGCTATGAGTTGTTTTTGATTGATGCTATTTTTCCATTTTTTTTTCCCTCAAGCAGCAGGCAGTTTTGACACACCTACTCCTTGCCAGGCACAAGGTTAGTCTTTGAGAGGATGGAAGGGCTAAACACAGCCCAATGCTTCCGTTGTCACAAAATAAGGATGCTGGGCCCACCGATGTAAGGTAACAGATCCGCCACTGAATAAAAGGGTTTGATAGTAAAAGTCAAAAAAATAATAAAAAAGAAACATTATTTCCTCAAGAAACAAGAATGTAAAATTGGACCTAATTTTTCTTTTTACAAGCACTAATAGTTAAAATTCTCTTCATAAGTGAAACATAGACTCTCAGCTATTATCATTTAAAATGCAATTATGAAAATATAATAAGTAATTTCTCATTTCTTTTTGTCTTTTGTCTAAGTTTCTCTACATTATTTATTAATTAGTTCTTGCAAGGATCCCAAGAGATAAGGATTGCATTACTAATATCCAGGTTGTGGAGACTTTAGTAGCTTAACCCAAATCAGCAAAGTTAAGATTAAAATGGAATGAAATGAACAAGGGAAGTTATTTTATTGTATAAATAAATTTCAGAATTGGAAGACGCTTTGTAGAGTACCTAATTCAACCTTTGCATTATGTAAAATAAGAATGCGAAGATGAGTAACTTGTCTAAATGTCACACTGCTGCTGATAGGTCCAATTTCAAAACCACCTCAAATTATTGTACATTTCTCATTCCTTCAGTTACCCATTCCATACCAGTCATTGCCTAACAATTTAGGACTAGGTACTATACGAGGTGCTGGGATTTTGTGAACCACATATGCAATTCTTGTTCATCAGTACTCTTCTCTATAGAAGGGTACAATAAAGGGTTTTAACGTGGCAATGGAAGATCAAGGAGCTACGTGAGCTAAGAGAGAGGGGTGTAGTTCTTGAATTGTTCCCTAGAAATAAATCCCAATATGCACAGAGAGGGAAGGTATGGCCCAGGAATATTTACAGGAAGTTTATATATATGTGTATATACACATATATATGTGTGTATATACGTATATATATATGTGTGTGCATATATGTATATATACACATATACATATATATGTATATGTATCTACACACACACACATATATATATATATAAACTTCTTGTAAATCTTTTTTGTGTTTGATACATCTTAGAATATACATGTATGTATACATGTGTTCTAAGGTGGGTCAAACACAAAAATGCACATAAGGGCTGGGCAGTTCATATAAAGGGATGAGTTCTGCACAGCATGAGTGCACATGCAATAATAGAAGTGGTGAGGGCTGTGTTCACTAGAGATTGCCTTCTGTATTTAAAATGGAAGCAACCACACTCATGTGCACTTCACTCTGGCCTTGTGTGGGCATGAGCTCAGTGTCACCAGATTTGATATTTTTTCCCAAAGACATCAAGAGTATACAGTTTAAGAGATGGTCTAAAGCTCTTCACTTGGTTACTGGCCTGAGACAAGCAGAGTTAGAATAAGTGAAGTCTACCCAGTTAGTAAAAGCACAATATACAAAGATCATCTTATTTGTAATTCAGTTCACACCTTCCTCTTGGGGATCTTTGCATGGACTTGCTAATTGAGTTTCTCTGAATATTCAGTTGTTCACTGCTAACTGACTAGACATCCCACAGCCTTGATAACTGGAGAATTTCCAAATGCTGCATTTTTTTCAGCCAGGCAGATGGCATAGTAATGGTAGATGTGAACTTATATCCTTTTTCCTTTTATAGCAGTGCCTGAGTATCTGACTGACCTACTGGGATTATTTTACTCCTAGTATAGGTGATAACAGAACCCAATTGCAGAAGTAAGTTCTTGCTACCATGCACCATTTTCACCATTATGCTTAATGGCTTAATGGGCGTTGGCGCAGTATAAGGGATTAGCATATATTTTCTCCTTTATCCAAAAATTACTCCTAAGTACTATTGTTGTTCAAATTCAGCTAGAAAACTGAGACTCATAGAGGTTAAACAGGTTTCAAAGTCAAACACCTATTAAATGGATGAAAGTGATCGAAACCCAGATACATTAATTTGAAAAGTCAATGCTTTCGCTATTGTATCTCTCTCTGATGCCAACCCAAGTGGTCAACTAGTAAAAAATTTAGTAAGTACTATGTACTTTTTCTCTATAAAACAGTAAGCAACCTAGTGGACAAATTTTCTTTTCAGTTTAAATTAGAAATTCGTATTTTCTTTAAGGCGCAAGGTAGAAATTGCTAGATTTCCTGGTATCTTGTACAGGAGTCTAAATCAACAGCAAGAAGGAGGTTAACATTTTCAGTCTCTGGGGACCAATTAATTGTTTGATTAATTCTAAATACCCAATGACCACATTGGGTATACTTCCATCATAATATAGATATACAAACATACATGCATGCATACAAACATACATATACCCATATCAAAAACAGGCTTGGGTAACAGAAAACTTATAGGAAAAAAATCCTATAGTTTGAAATGGAGGTATCAAAGTTCAAAGAAGCAGTCTCTCTCCCTATGCACTACAGATGGTGTTGAAATGGCAGTGGTTGGGGAAAGGTAAAGGCTATGGTATGTATATATTAAGATTCTCTCCTTCTAACCTAGGAATCACACCAAGTTTCAAATACTAGTCCTATACCCTGCTAACTCTATGAATTTTGGCAAGCAATAACCATGTCAAGCCTTTTTTTCATTGACTTTGTGAGCTTGGTGAAAAGAATAAATGAAATAATACATATCAAGTGCCTGACAGGGTGTCAAGCACAGAGTAGTTACCCATAATAATCACTTCTTCCCTTTCCCCTTCCTTTACTGATTCTCTGCTCAGCAGTGGAGGATTTTCAGAGTATGGGGCATATTAATATGGCAATATTATTTGAAGGTGTTCATTTGGAATATGCACCAGTATTTTCATTTAAATTTGTTCACTCTTCAAATTAGCATGTTGCTCCAAAAGGTAACAATATTTTGGCAATGAATATGTGCCAGTAACTTGGATTATCTTAAGGCTTATACAATATTTATCTGAGAAAAATTTTTCCCCTTGAAATATTCAATAAGCACATAGTCATTTGCTTAATTATTCCATCCAAGCATAAAAGCTTCCCAATGAACGAGAGCACTGTCTTGTGACAAAGCTTATTTCTGTGTATTTTTAATAAGAAAGGGTTCAGAATGGTGATTTCTTGATATCCATTCAGGCTTTGAAAAGAGATCTTATCCAAGCAATACATTTACTGAAAGTGCAAAGGGAGTGGTAAACTCTTCAGAAAGGGAGGAGGATCTCATTTCTTTCTTTCTTTCTTTCTTTTTTCCAGGAAGAAGTTCTCTACAAAACCACAGGTGGACAGAAAACTATCCAGACAACTACAGTCTCGCATAGATCTTAGGACCGTTAAAAAGAAAAGGAAAAAGATAAAAATACATATGCACAAAATTGCTGATAACCGTAATAAAAATAACACAGAAATTCTCCAGACTTGGAAAGTTTAATACATAATGAAACTTCTTCCTTATAGTTACATGGCACAATTATTTTGTATTCAGATCTGAAATTTGCACTTTCATAAATGATAGTGAATATTCTGCTGTAGCAGATGCTTAATCCATTTAATAAGTGCAAGTCACTAAAAAGTCCCTGTCTCATGAAGTGGAAACCTACTATTTGGCTGGATTTTCCTCTGGTTTTCCAGGAGGAATATGCAGAATACAAAATTTGATGCTGACTTCTTTGTGGTACCAAGAGTGACAGTTACATAAAAACAGGTCTGGTCTTTATGACTTTTGAAACTAGATTTTTACTTAGATTATAAACAGAATACAGATTTTCATATTATTGACTGGCAATTTTATGGGATGGAGGATTTAACAGAGCTGCAATTTAGAATTAATTGTTTGATTTTCTAAAAAAGAGAGAGTCAACAACTACCGTAAGAGATTTGACCCAGTAGGTACTTAAAGCAAGGACTTGAGAGGCTGTATTTTCTATTTTAAATCTTCTCAAAAAAAAGTAGAAATATATATATCAAGCACATGATTAAATACATGAATATATATTCATTTGTTTATGTATTACACACATACATTTTAAATATACATACACATATATGTATATATACTGCATCACATAAATTATCCATAAATATGTCCTTATCTTGACACTTAAAAGTACATATACACAGAACTGTTCATTATAGCTTTATTTAATTATTGAAGAAATAGATTCAATTTGAATGGCCACCAGTGGGGAATATGTTCAAATGAATTATTATACAGCTATATAATGGAGTACCATGTAACTAGTAGGAACACAATGTTATATTTATGCAGTTGAAATGGATTAAATATAAGTTATCCAACCAATCTATCTATATTGTTAGATTATGGTATATTGTATAACAAGGTAGAAAATTTTAGGAAAATTATACCAGAGAGGAGATCTTTATTTTCATCCTAATTCCTTCTCTGTGAGCTAAATGCTGGTCTTTTCATTTGTATTTTCATGCATTACTTTTTTTTACTTTAACAGATAAAACAAATAAAAATGTACACAGCAATTCTGATGTTCAGCCAGTACCAAGAACACTGTGGCCCTCATATGATGTTGGGGTGCCAGAACAAGGTTTAATCACTAGAGTGTTTGTTGTTCCATCAACCAAAAATATTAATACTAGTTTTTCCCAGGGGGAAACTGTATTCATTTTGTACTAAAATTGTTTCAAAATATTTAAAGTTTCAAAACACTTTTGAAACCTAAAATGTTTTAAATCATAAAGCAACCTTGAGCAGGTAGCCTACTTAAAACAAAACTAAGGTATGTTTTAAGTAACTACCCGAGGTATATTTTAGTAACATAACTGAGGTATATTTTAAGTAGACTACCTGCTCAAGGTGGTTTTATGATACATAGCCATTATCATGACAATGAAATAAAATGAAATGTGATGAGAAAGTGAACCATTCCACATCATTACCTAAGTAGGGCACCATATGAAGACCTGATGTAACACTGACAATGTTAACAACCCTGTGTGATGTCCAACTAAAAATAATAATAATAAAGAATGTGAAAAATTTCCCCATGCTGTCAATCAATAATGATGTCATCGTGACCCTGACAGAAAACGCAATCCAGGCAGTTGATACTACTAAATTAAAAATATCCATTTTTCCCTGTTGGCATATCCTTTTTTTTTTTTTTTTTGTCATAACTATTACATGCTAACCTTGTAATGAAAGGACAGAGAAGTAATGGGGACCAACGGCAAGGACTCTCTAGAAGCCTAGAGCCTTGGGTTCCATCTTAAAAGATAAGCATTGAGCACATCACTTAATCTCTCGCCATTTCAACTTTCCTATCATCTATGAGATGAGAATAACACTTGCCATCTACCCTATAAAAGAGTTGAAAGGGATTCTGAGAAAGTCCATGGAAAGCACTTTGAAATTCTCAGAAGTAAGCTTTTACAGAAGTACAAAGCCTCACATCAAATGATACACTCATACCTTTCTGTGACATCAATGAGTGTTTCATAGATAGGATAATGCGTAGGTCTGACACTGAGTGTGCTTTATCGTTAAAATAATTTCTATAGCAATTTCTCTTCTTTTTACCTGGACAGCATTCATATGCAGCCTTGACAAATCTTATACTGCTTCTCAGATTACTGCCAGGGGTCTGAGGCTCACTTTTGGCTCGCGCAGCTGTGTTAGTTAGCCAACAGGTATAAAATGTGTTACTTCCTACTTCTATCTATAGGCATTGCTAGAAGGTAATCTTCTAAAGAAAGAAAAGTGGAATAAATTTTAGCAGGTTATTTATGACGCCATGTGTCATGGCCATATTTGACACAGGACAGAACTAATTCATTCAAATTCCTTGTTAGCAACAACCCCTTCTGAAATTACAGCTCTTTCTCCTGCTATCTAGTCTACAATTATTAAGTACCACCTGTGCACCCAGCCCTATAGAGGAATGTTCCTTCAGTCCTGGAGAAGGAATTTGTTTACAAAAGAGCATTTAAAGTACATAGCCATTCAAATCTTTCTTCGATACCTTGAAGATAGATTCTTAACACTGGCTAGGTATTAAAATCACCTGAGTCCACTGGAGAGGGGCTAAATCATAATTTCTGTGGCTGTTACTGCTGCACAGAGATGTTTTATGAGATTCCACACATGCGTGTTTATAGCAGCACTACTCACGATAGCCAAGTAGTGGAAACAGCCTAATGTCTATTCACAGATGAATGAGTAAACCAACTAGATACATGAGATATTATTCGGACATAAACAAATGGGTAGATATATGGGATACACAGGGTAGATATACGGGATGTTATTCAGATATAAAAGAATAAATGGATTACTGATACGTTACCACATGGATGAACCTCAAAAACACTATACTAAGTAAAAAAACAAAAGGACACAAAAGGTCACATGTTATGTAATCCCATTTATGTGAAATATCCAGAATAGGTAAATGTGTAGACACAGAATTCAAATTTGTGCTTGCCAGAGGCAAGGGAGAGGTGAGAGATGAGGAACAACTGCTTAATGAGTATAAATGTTCCCTTTCGGATAATAATAATATTTTGGAACTAGATTGAAAAGGTTGATGCCTGATATTGCAAATGTATATATCTGCATACATGCATACATTCAGACATAGATGTATAGGTATTTACTTAGTAATCTGTGCTGAGATTCGTGGTTCAAGCATGGTTGTTGCACCAGTACCACTGCAACTGTACAGTGCTGGCTCTGCACTACGCAACCCCATCAATCACCGGTGCATTTCTCAGTGCTCTTCTCGGTGTGACTTAGCGAGCATCACCTGAAGTACTGAGCATCTTATATGAGCATCACCTGAAGTATTTGCTTGTGACAAATGCATATTCCCAGGCTTCACTGAAGACCTACAGACTCCTAATCTCATAGGAGTAATAGGCAGGGTTATGCATTGAAAATCATTTCTCCAAGTTATTCTTATGCATTACATTTTTAATTTATTTTTAATTGACAAATAAAAATACATGAAGTTTTAAAGCCCTAAGGCGTTACTTTGGACTTCACCTTACTCTTCCCTATTTATCATTTTTTGAGCTTTTCTCATGACCTACTTCCTCTGCTTAATGCTGACTATCCATTATCTCCTTTAATCCTCACTAATAACAGCAGTCTTCATTTATAGGAGAGAAAATTAAGGCCGAGCAGAGGAAAATGAGTTGTTCCCAAGATTTCATATTAGGAACTGGAAAAACCTGTAACCAAACTGTTGTTTTTTTCAAAAGCTCTTAAACACTTTACTTCTTAACACCTTAGCCCTTCCATGGACCAATTCCTGGTCTCTCATTGACCCATTGTTTCTTTCTTCTACTATTTCCCTGTAATCCTCTCAGTCACCAGATAATCACCCATTAACCATCAGCCCCAGGCTTATCAACCAATGAAATGCTATTTGAAATAATATTTTCTTGAAGTTTCCAGGCCTATTTGACTTCAGGTAAGATTGACTGTCCCCACTTTAACCTATTGAGACCAAATCAGTCTTGAATGAGCTACCCTACCCCCAGCCTGGCTGCTGCATTTAATCTTTGCACCTCCCTCTGCCCATCTTGCCCAACTCCAGAGGAAAACGAGGCCCTGCCTGTTCCCCATCCCTTCTCACTACCAGAGCACCCTCCCTCCCAAGCCCATGCCCCCATCCTGGACTCTCTCCCTCTCCACCAGGTCTAATCTGACCTTTGATTAACATGCTTAAATTCCACCACCATATCCAAGTAATAATACTCCCAACCTCACACCCACATCCTTGACTCTCTCCCCCTCTACAAGGTCTAATCTGACCTTTGATTAATCATACTTAAATTCTACCCCTACTTCCAAGTAATAACACTGAAGTTTAAAAGCAGTGTTGCTTCTGCTTTCTTAAATATTCTCTTATATCTATCCTTCATATTTTCTTATCACCACTTTTTTTCTTATCTCCCCACTCCTCTCAATGCTGCTCTCCTTAAAGTGGTCAAAAATCCATCTTCAGGCCAAATCCATGTGTCAATGTTCAGTTCTTCCTCAACACCTGCTTCATCTGACATTTAATCTCCTTAAACTCTCTCCTCCCTCAGCCTCAGCCTCTGGGTGATCAATCTTTGTTTTCTTTTTCATTTTATTTGTCTCTTCTCTGGTAAGTCCCTTAAACTTTTCTGACCCTTAGCATCTTTACCTCTAAAATAGAACAAAAAAAAGCTAATTCAGGATGTTACAGAAGCTCAACCAGGCGAAATGTCTACTTTGCGTATGTGCTCATTGAACAGAAATTCCTTGCACATCTCCTGTATGCACAGTACTGAGTTAAACACTGGGGTGTAAAGATGACGTCAACATTATGGTCATCAGTATTGAAGAATTGTAAAACTGACTTGAAGAAAAATGTTGACAATAACCCAGATGCTTTATTCATTCATTCATTCATTCAATTCATTTTAATCAAGTGGCTATCATATGTCAAGCAGTTATCAGGACAATGAAGACACAACAGTGAACCAGTCTGAATAAATCACTGCCCTTGTGTAGCTTACATTTTAGTGATAAGAACCACATGGCAGGCTAGATAACATGAGGGAGCAGTAAATGCTACCAAGGAAAACAAAGAAGTATAATAAAATACAGAGTCGTAACAGTGAGGTGTACTAGAAGTGGAGTCATAAACTACTTCTGTGTGGAAATGACACTAGCCCAAGTCCTAAGCAATGACAAGAAGAATCAAATATTCAGAAAGTGCACTATATGAGGAGGGCACTTCAAGTACAAATTCCCTGGGATTAAAATGAACTTACCATACCAAAGGGCAGAAGGAAAGACAAAGGAGCTTTTTGAAGGGTGAAGAGATAAGTGGCTCATCCCTGTAATCTCAGCACTTGGAGAGGCCAATATCTCCAGGAAGATGGCTTGAGCCCAGGAGTTTGAGCCCAGCCTGGGCAACATAACAAAATTCCATCCCTGCTTAAAAAAAAAACAAAGAAAACAGACAAAGAAAAAGGCAGGCACGGTGCACACCTATAGTTCCAGCTATTGGGGAGGCTGAGGTGGGAAGATTGTCTGAGTTCAGAAGTTTGAGCTTGTAGTAAGCTATGATTGTGCCACTGCACTTCAGCCTGGGTGACAGAGGAGAAGTAATAAAATGTGGAGAGGTCTTGTATACCATGCTAATTAAGAAGTCTAGATTTAATTTTAAATAAAAAGGAAAGCCACTGGGAGGTTTTAGGTAGGAGAATGTGATAATCCAGCAAATGCTTTAAAGATTATCTGAAAGCTGCATGAATAATTGATTGTGCTTTGGGAGCAGTGGAAACAGGAAGACTACTTACATCCATCTCAGTATCTCAGGCAAGAGATGATGGCTGAGACTGGGCTGGTGGCTGTGGAAATGGTGTGAAATGCTCGAATTTTGATTACTGAATATGCTATCTAGTATCTATATATGTACTGTTTGTTTTCCATTTTACATATCAGAATTAAATTTTTTTGATCACTAGGACTTTGCTTTGGTCATTTTTCCATGCCACAATATCTAGAACAGTGCCTGACACAAAATATGTGCTAAATAAATAGACATTTGTTGAATTAAATAATAAATAGCTTACATATGGATGCTGAGATAAACTTAAATTTTGGGCTTGAGCACTTGGGTTGAGTGTGTCATCAACTGGGATGGGAAAGACTAAAAAAGGCACATGTTTGTGAATAGAAAGCAAGAGTTCCACTTTTGGCAAGTTGGATTTGAGCTGTCTCTTGAGAGTAGACACGTTTTTACACATGTATGGAACTCAGTGCCTGATTTTTTTTTCATTCATTCACGTTTTGTCTCCCTATTTGCTCTGCAAGCTTGGCAAGAGCAGGGGCTTCCTAAGTGTGACCCCCAAACAAGTGATATCAACATAACCTGCAACTTGTTAGAAATGCAATGTTTTGGGCTCCACCAACTGTATGAGAAACTCTAGGGTATGAGGGCCAGGCACAGTGGCTCACTCCTGTAACCCCAGCAATTTGGGAGGCCGAGGTGGGTGGATCACTTGAGGTCAGGAGTTTGAGACCAGCCTGACCAATATGGTGAAACCCCATCTCTACTAAAAATACAAAAATTAGCCGGGCGTGGTGGCGTACACCTGTAGTCCCAGCTACTCGGGAGGCTGAGACAGGAGAATTGTTTGAACCCAGGAGGCAGAGGTTGCAGTGAGCCGAGATCGCACCACTGCACTCCAGCCTGGGCAACAGAGTGAGACTCAGTCTAAAAAAAAAAAAAAAAAAAAAAAGAAAAGAAAAGAAAAAGAAACTCTAGGGGATGAATTCAGCATTCTGCATTTAACCAGACCTGTTTGTGACTCTGATGAGCATTAAGGTTTGGGAATCACTGGTCTAAAACTGCCAGATACAGCCACAAGAAAGAGTTGAACATGATTTGGGGCAGCTATGCAAACTAGCAAACCATTTTGATTGTTTTTCTTCCCTCTCATCAAATCTCCCTTTATCATTTAAACTTGCTTAGCTGCTTTACTTTGTCCTTAGAATAAAATATTTTCTATTCTTTTAAATTATGTAACTATGGTTAACAGCAGAACATTCCAAAAATAATTTTAGCCTTTCTAAACATTTCCTCATCTGTCACTTAATTTTAGTCTCTGAGCAGCTATGAAACAGTAGGGATGGGAATTCTAACCCCACTTCACATGTAATATATGTAGAAAAAATCCCATTAGGTGATTTATTGATGATTACATAAATTTGGGTAGATTTGGGACATAAAATTTTTGCTGATAAATATGGGATAAGAAAACATTGACCTTAAGTTTTACCCTTAACACTGAAATTACCTAGCCAACAGTAGGTGCTCAATAAATATTTATTGGCTAAGTGAATAATTCCTCAAACAGATGCTGCAGGATTCAAGAAAATGCAAATTTACCTTAGCATATATGTATTCGTTGAAACCAGGATACTGCATGACCCTAACATTTTGTTTAATTGGGCACCCACTTCCAAGCTCTACCCATACTATCCGGCAACATGGGAATTTTAGGGGGGAGGCAGATTATAACCTGAAGTTATTCATAATCAGTTTCTTATCTCTTTAAGACAATAATTGACATAGTGTTCTCTAATTCTTTACGTGGCTACGCTTCTCATTCTGTCAATTACTTGTGCATTTGAAACTTTCAGTGTTCCATGTCCTGACCTCCGTTTGGAATTACCTGAACAAGGCAAACAACTGGTGAGGCTGAGACTGATTCTTGCCAATGTAGCTGTCTCTCTTTATTTTAAAACTGAAAACACTTCCCTACCCCTACTGGAATGCTTTTTGCCTATCATACCCAGGATAATAATGAAACATTCCTATGTTTGCATAAAGCCATAGAATTTTCAATGTGATTTCAGAATAAATTGTCTCATTTAGCTTAGCTTAGAAAGCTCTAGACACAGGTTTTTAAAAAACCCAATAGACATTGAAACCCAGCTAGAATACTGAAACATTAATGATGTTGATAATAATAATAGCAAACATTTTTTTGAATGTTCACTATGTTCCAGCCACTGAGCTGCTAGATGTGGATGGTAACATTTATCTGGCATGTGAAGGACTTACTATAACCGGGATGGGAAGGACTTACTATTGTTCTTATTTCACAGATGGTCAAGCTATAGCTCAGCAAATTTAAAAGCATTTAAAAGCTTTGCTTTTCAAATCAAAGCTGTGATTTGAATCCAGGTCTGTCAGACACCAAAACCCGTGGCACTCAACACTTTTCCACTCCAAGACTATCAGCCTACAAAATTTATGAACTGAACCACTTTTCAGTCCTACCTCATTAAAATAGTTAGCATCTAACAAACCCATTCAAAAGTGGGCAAAGGAATTGAACAGACACTTTTCAAAAGAAGACACATATAAAGCCAACAAACATGAAAAAATGCTCATCATCACTCTTTATTAGAGAAATGCAAATCAAAACCACACTGAGATAACATTTCACACCAGTTAGAATGGCAATCATTAAAAAATCTGGAGACAACATATGCTGGAGAGGGTGTGGAGAAATAGGAACAGTTTTAGACTGTTGATGGGAGTGTAAATTAGTTCAACCATTGTGGAAGACAGTGTGGTGATTCCTCAAGGACCTAGAAATAGAAATTCCATTTGACCCAGCAATCCCATTACTGGGTATATATCCAAAGGATTGTAAATCATAAATCATCCCATTATAAAGACACATGTACACATATGTTCATTGTGGCACTGTTTACAATAGCAAAGACCTGGAACCAACCTAAATGCCCATCGATGATAGACTGGACAAGGAAAATGTGGCACATATACACCATGGAATACCACGCAACCATAAAAAATGATGAGTTCACGTTCTTTGTAGGGACATAGATGAATCTGGAAACCATCATTCTCAGCAAACTGACAGAAGATCAGAAAAACCAATACAGCATGTTCTCACTCATAGGCAGGTGTTGAACAATGAGAACACATGGACACAGGGAGGGGAGCATCACACACTGGGGTCTGTTGAGGGGGAATAGGGGAGGAACAGTGAGGGGTAGGGAGATTGGGGAAGGATAACGGGGAGAAATGCCAGATATAGGTGATGGGGGATGGAGGCAGCAAACCACATTGCCATTTATGTACCTACCTATGCAACAATCCTGTATGTTTTGCACATGTACCCCAGAACCTAAAGTGCAATTATATATATATATATGTATATATATACATATATATGTGTATGTATATATATACATACACATATATATGTGCGTGTATATATATATATATATATACAGTTATATAAACAGTGCATATATATATATATATATATATATAAACAGTTAGAATCACATCTGTGAATGCCTGTCATCTGTGTTAACAACTCAGGCGATGAGAAGACTGGCCTAGTTCATGTGGTCAAATACAGTGGGTCTATTTTAATTATATTCATGCTCCATTGGGTCATATGGGCATAAATATTTCTGGTTAGATTTTTTTTTAATGCCTTCAATTACCTGGTTTAACTAGTCACAAATATGTGCCAGCTCTTTTGTTATGGCCATTGGCCATATCAAGTTTTTACACCATTTAATCCTACCTCTAATCTTCTGTTTTTCTCCAGCTTGTCCTGTCCTTTTCTGCCATTGGCTACTGGTTGTGATGTTGGAGCTCTTATTATTATAGAAAAAACACATTTTCAGCTCCTATTGCATAGCAGGCCTATTTTGAGCACGATGGATATAGCAATGAAGAAAAGCATTACCTTGTCTAAAGTGCCTCACAGTCGGGTGGGGATGATCCACATGTAAATGAATAAAGCATTCAGTTTTTTCATATTTTAGCCTCAGCTCTTCACAACTTGTCTTGGCTGTCACCCTGGGTGTCAGCTGCGCAGGTTCTTTCCAACAAAAGAAAATCCTGCTTCTCCTTCTATCAAAGGGAAGGCTACCCTGATGAATCAACATTTGGCAAAGTGCCCAAGACGTTGTGTGCATGCTTACGTGCATGTGCAATGTTTAGACGCTCACACAGGAAATTTGGAACAGAACTGTGTAATAGTTTCTTATCAGACCTCTTGATAAGTGACCAATTTAAAGCTGAAGATGCATTAAAACACAGGCTTCAGGTGATCACCTATAATTTAAACGAAGAAGTTGGGTTGGTCAGGAATTTAGTTCTGAAAGCTTTGACCTTACCTTCAATCAAGGTGAGCCTTTATGGTCTTTTTATTTAGGAAAGATTCTCTGGCTTTAAATTGCCATACCTTACTGTGCTTTCACAGAAGATCTATTTGAAACATTCTGGGCTTTTAATATACCAATGAACTATGGCCCAAAGTCTTTATACTAAAACTATTAGATAAAAATCATATTTTTAGTTTTTGGATAATATGAAGAGGCAAAGCCTTCTCAGGGCACTACACACAGCTGTATATAAAATAAGTATTATTGATTGCTGTATTGTATAGTGCTATTAATTTAAGGCAGATATTTTTGTGTTGTTTAGGATTTTTACATGACGTGCCCATGATGCAGTCTGTGAGAAAAGGAAAACACTTGGATGTAGGACTTGAGAGGAACTTCAGAATCTTGCAGCTGCCAAGTATAAATGTTATCCCAGATGAGCATAAACACATCAGGTTGGAATTTTTTTTTAATGCCTTCAGTTACTTGGCTTAAAAACTAGTCACAAACAGGCACCAGTTCTGATGTCCGCAGTAGACAGAACTTATCTATCAGGGTACATTATTTTGCTAAATCCAGAGATAGTCTCAGAATCTTTTCAGCACAGTGCTTCAGGCATTCACTGATGACATATATTAGTGGGTCCATGAGATTAAATATTTTTGTCAGTCCAACTATAATTCAAACTCTTCATTTACAAAGGACAAGACTGATATTCTAAAGGGTGACTTGACTTAAGGCCAAAGAGTTAAGCAGTCAAGTTGTCACTACCACCAAGGCTACATGCTGCTTCTACTCCTTGGCACAAGTGCTTTGAAAAGGGGTATCATTTTAGGCAAGGAGATGTTTTTTGATTCAGTTATCAGCTCTTCTTTTCAGATAAATATTTATATCAACACGTGTCCATTGGCAGGCCCCTTCTCAGCCCCATCATGATCCAGAATTTAGCAGCCAGTTTTGGAGTTCACTGTGTCTAATACTGTCTGCTCTTATTTTTGCAGAGGCTATTCTTTCTATTTCTATAGAAGGCTTGATTATAAAATCACACGGTAAAGAAAATAGTTGTGTAAAAAACCTTCAACAGAAACACTGAAGGGACTCTGACTTTAAATCAATGCTTAGCTTTAAATAGGGAGGCAAACATCATTGCATAAAAAAGAAAATTAAAATATGACCCATCACTGGGAGAAAAAGGAATGCTTTTGAGAAAAGTTTTCTTTAAGATTATATCTTATAAGTACTCTTACACATCATACAGCATATTAGAATGGTTTCATTGCTACAACTTAAGAGTCAGATTAGAATAAGCATTAAAAGGGAAATCCCTGTATTAAAACCACCACTTTCCACTGAATCAATTACACTCTTATGTCATGAACATCACCAAGAATCCTAGATTTAACACAACATTGAAAGGTGGCATGAAGATTATTTATTAACCTTAGCATTAACCCAATCTGGCTTGTCTTAATAATTTTTATTCTATCCAGTATCACTAAATGGTCACCCCATCCTCCTAGTCACTATACCCAGGAACCCAAATATTATGTTTCACTTCTTTCATTCTCTCCCTCACACACCAAATCCATCAAGTCCTACTGGCTCTACTTCTACAATACAAGCTAGTGACACCCCCTCTTCCCATCTTCAGTATTCCCCCACCCTAGGTAATGCTGCTGTCACTTCTCCCCTAGACTATAAAGTAAACTACAGAATGATGGCCCCACTTCTCTTCTTTTCCCCTGCTCCAATTTATACTTCACATGGTGGTTAGAGTAATTTTCCTACAACTTGAATTAGATAATGTCACCCCAATGCTTAAAATTTTCATATGTCAACTCACTGCAATCAGAGTCAGTACAACTCCTTTAGATAGTGCACACATTTCTACATACTTCCCCCGTCTTATAACATTCTTCTCTTCACTCACCATACTCCCAGCAGATAGGTCCTTTCAATTTTCTTAAGCACATGCTCTTTCCTATCTCAATGACTTCCCATTAACAGTTCCTTTTTTTTTTTTTTTTTTTTTTTTGAAAATCCTTTTCCCTTTTCTATACAAGCCCAGATCCTGCTCATCTTTCAGGTCTTGGTTTGAATGTCATCTCATCAGATAACACCCCTCCCCATTCCATAGCAAATGCTTTCAGTAGTCTGCTTATATCATTTTGGGATGTCTTCTTATCTTCTAGAACATGAACATTCACTCCCAACTGCCAGCATCTGTGTCTCTTTGTGGGAGGATGACCTTCAGTCTGCCAGAATGCCTTTGACTGTACATGGAGAACTTGAAGTGGCCATGGATTTGTATCCGCCTTCACCCCAGAGTGCAGCCTTAGCCAGTGACTGATGGATGAGGAGTATACATGCTCCAGCTCCCTGGCTTCGTGATGGATGCAGCGCTGCAATCAAAATGTATTTCCCTTACATCTTCCCTGCAGGATTGAGCCAGTTTTCCTCTGAGGATCTTTGCTTGATATTGCATTCTTATTTATTCTCCTTCCCTTTCTGGACCTATTTTTTACTTCCCTACCACTTTTCTGGGAGCAATTTCTAATAAATCACATTGACACAAAATCTCATCTCAGGGTCTGCTTCTGCAAAAGCACACCAAGAGACAGCTCCAACTTTTACCCGGTTACTCTCCATCAATGCATCCCATTTATTTTATTCCAAGCATTTGTCAAAAACGGTTAATATATAGTGAATTTCTTGTTCACTTGTTTATTGTCTATATCTCTCATTCAACTGTGAACAAATTGAGGACACAGACAGTATCCTTTTAAAACTAGTATACCTCCAGCACCCAGAGCATGGTTTGGCCATAGTAGTTGCCTAACTAATGTTTATTTTTTAAAATTAATGAACAAATAACAAAATCTTTCCTGGTGCCCCTGTTCATCCAGGCTGAATTACTTCTTCCTGCTCTGGTTTCCATGATGTCCATCAAGTAGCTTCTGATTAGAATTCAGTTTTTCATGTATCTTGATTATAAAGGTAGCATATCCTTGCCACACTGACATGAGTATATGGTTCACGTGACAATTCTTGTTGTAATATGCCATTCTCCTTTGAGAATAGACTATATGCCAAGCAGAACTAAGGTAGAGACACAATATTTTATTAAATCCTAGCCAACGGCTTTGTGAGGTAGATACATCATCTTGTGTTTTGCAGAAGAGAAAACTAATATTCAGAGCTAGGGAATGTGCCCAAGGTCATCCAAATGGTTAGTGGTGATGGCTGTATTAGAATCCAAATGTGACTGGAAAGCTGTGTTCTTAAACCTCATCCTGCAGCCTCTGTCCTACGTGAAACTTAGCTTGAGTCATTCTCTTGGGAATAATCAAGTTAAAACATTGAGCTTCTGGACCTTCAAGATAGAGGGCCAAATCCTAGAATTCGATGACTTATTTGAATCACTACTCAGCTCCAGCTGGCCTTGACATTCTAAATGGCACCACCATTTTCTGCTCCTGCCAGAGCCAGTGCCCTAAAACAAACTTGTAGAACTCTAAAATTAGATCCAATGTTCTGTTTTATTTTTTAATTTTATTTTTTAAGATAGGGTTTCACTGTGTCATCCATGTTAAAGTGACCATAGCTCACTATGACCTCCAACTCCTGGCTCTAGCGATCCTCACCCTAACCCTCCTGAGCTGTTGGGACTATGGCATGCACCACCACGCCCGACTAATTAAAAAAAAAATTGT
>NW_016107442.1:435345-474208 GCF_001604975.1 Cebus imitator | reverse complement strand
GTGTGTGTGTGTGTGTGTGTGTGTGTCCCCTTATCTGTAGTAGAAATTGGGCTATGTCATCTAAATTGTTAGTGGTGAAGGCTCTGTTAGAATCCAAGTCAGACTGCAAAGCCCATGTTCTTAAACCTCATCATGACACGTCTGTCCTACATGAAGTTTGCTTAGCAAACTCTATATCCCAATTTCTACCACAGAGAATGGAGGCTAAGGATAAGGGGGTTCTATATTTTCTATGCCTCAAGACTAGTGGCAAAGACTCTGAGATTAGGGATGAAAAGTATGGGAGAGTGGGATTTTGAGAAGAGTTGTTCTGATATTCAGCAATCTACAATTAAATTTTGGGCTGATGGTCAAAAGAGACAACAGTCTGGAAAACATGAAAAGCCAAAGGAATGACTTAGGGATGGAAATGATGTACTGATTTATTCAACAAATGATATTTATCCAACATCTAGATATACCAAGTATGCACTTGATACAAGAAAGACAAAGCAAAATGAGAAGCAGAAAGGGTCCTTACAACACTGGAGTGGAAACAAAGATGATTAGCACAGTGGTAAGGGACGTGATGTAGAGGCTGACAGCTCATGCTTGGGTGGCTCCCTGCTGAACTGGAATGCAGGCTCTGCCTCTTCCTTACTGCCTATGTTACTTAATCTGTGCCAAATTTATTCCTGTGTAAAATGAGGATAAAAATAGTACACTCACCACGCTCATCAAGGTGTCTTAAAGATTAAATAACTTAATGTTTGTAAAGGTTTTGGAGCAGTCTCTGACTGCTCCATATGAGCAGTATGGCCATGTAAGTTTCTTCAATAAACAAGGCAGAATTTGGGGCTAAAATAAAATACATGCAAGTTACTATAGGGATGCAGTAAAGAAAACCTTAGCCTGGTGAGAAGGTGCAAAAACCAAAAAAGGATCACAGAGATGTAACATTTAAAGTGAGTCATAAGGCCGGGCCCAGTGGCTCACACCCGAAATCCCAGAACTTTGGGAGGCTGAGGCAGGCGGAGTACTTTAGGTCAGGTGTTCGAGACCAGCCTGGCCAACATGGTGAAGCCCCTATTTCTACTAAAAATAAAAAAACTTAGCTGGGTGTGGTGATGTGCACCTGTAATCCCAGCTACTCGGGAGGCTGAGGTGAGAATCACTTAAAACTAAAGGGGAATGTTGTATTGGGCCAAGATCACACCTCTGCATTCCAGCCTGAGTGACAGAGTGAGACTCTGCCTTAAATAATAATAATAATAATAATAATAATAATATGAGTCTTAAAAGATGGTTTGGAATTCACCAGTGAAAAAAGTGAGGGAAAGAAAAAGGGGAGACAGGCCCCAGCACCTGCACAGGCAAAAGCAGGCAGGTGGGAAGCTATTGGTTGTGTACCTGAATGTGTTCACATACGTAGTGGGAGGATGGGGAGTGATGAGATATCCGGTTGTTGCTTAAAAGGAATTAGGGCATTAAGGGCCTTGTGAAGCAATAAAGGAGTTTGACTTCACGTTATTGAGAAATGACTTTAAGAAAATTTTAAGTAAAAATAATTTTATGATCAGAGTTACAAAGTCCATTCTGACCATAGTATGGAAGATGGCTTTTGTTGAGTGAAGTATCCACTTACCGGGCTGCAGGATTGAGCCAGGTTAAGAATGACAGGAGCCTTAAATAATGAACTATCATGGGAAATGATATTTATGGGAAATAATAGCAACAGTCAAGCCCATTTTGTTTGCAATGATCAAATTTAAGTAGTTTATTTTGAATAAATGTGTTGATTCAAAGAGTCAATCAAAGAGATAGAATCACAATGGAAAATCAGTTTCACAATCAGAAGTCAGTGCTCCAAATTAAAAGTCAGTCTTCACCTACTCGATGGGTGAAGAAAGCAACAGTTGTAATGTTACCTGAGACACTGAAAAAACAATTATATATTTAAAAGGGCTAAGGAAATTTGCAAAGTGTCTATAAACAAGGTAATTATTTGGGAATAATTTTGTTACAATTTCTTGAGCACTTGCTCATTTTCATTGTGCTAGCAATTTATATATATTATCTTATGTACATTATTATCTCACAATAATTCAATAAGGTAGGTACTATCAGTCCCATTTAACAGATGAGAAACGGGGGTTTAAAGAGACTTAGATATTCACTTAAATGTCAAGGGATAGAGCAGAAAACCATAGTCTTTACACATGTACAGGGCCCACACTGATTACATCTGTGATATTCAGTTCTCACTGTGAATTTATTTGAACTCAGACATTCTTTTTAAAGAAACAAAAATGCAACTTTCTGAAGCATACAATGGAGAGTAAAGAGGATTCTTTTCCTATTATAGTTTATTTTTTGCACAAATTAACCCTCTCACTTTTTATATACAAATGATGTTTTCATTGAGGCCGAGCATTTAACTAAATTAAAAAATTATTCCTTAAAAACAGAATGCCAAGGAAACATGAAAACACGTTGAGGACAACTCAGACTGGCAATTTGATAGCAGTTACCTGTTATAATATATGGTATAATATAACATATGGTATAATATATGGTATAATAATATGGTACAATATAGTGATGACAGCTTGGATTCCCTGGAATTAGCCAGGATGGAATATAACTCTCAGCTCTACTATTTACAACTGGTAAGATCTTGGGCTAGTCACATAGTCTGTCTATGTCTCAGTTTCCTTCTCTGTAAAGTAGGATGACAGCTACTCTAATGCAACTTGTATGTGAGATTAAATGAGATGATGTGGTCAAAGTGCCCAGCTCAGATATGACCACTCTAAATAGAATGATGTGATGTTTGATGAAAACAATGGATGCTCATTCAAGTTTCTATTTCTTTCAAATATGACTGTCTCAAAAATGACATGTTATTAAAATTTGCCTAGCTAGAGGAATATTCATAGTGACAGTCTCCTACTGTTTAATATGTATTTTTAGTTAAATTTGTTTCTTATTGAAAAGTGCTGCCTCTTAATTCTCTCATGAGAATAATGTCATGGTGTTATGTTTGACTAACCTCAGGTTCTACATTAAAAAATGTAGATAAAAAAAACCTTCTGGAGTTGTTCTTATACTTCCTATCCTGTGTGTATATCCTATGTACAACATAACAACCCCACAGCTAAGTTTTACAATGTTGTAAAATGTCACTTTTAATGATTTAGGCCTTTCATGTATCAATCTTTCTACATTTACATTTTCTGGAATTTCAACATCAGAGTTTTCTTAAACTAAGTGAATAAATATTCAAGTCTCAGTGTGTATTTTGAAATGACTCTTTGCATAATAATCTTTTTATATGAAAATGGAGTCTCTGGGTGTACATAAACAGGTTTTACTGATATTTTAATGGAATCAACTGAAACACAGAGGCCTTTATCATCAAACACAGTGCTCTCAATGTTTATTTGTATAGGGATGTCATTTCCTATTTTAATATTTTGTTACTTTATCACCCATACTACTGTCTCCTTTCATTAATTAGCTATTGATGTTTTCTAAAATTAATTTTGCAGACAGAGTTCACTGACAGATTTCTAAACTAATGAGTCTGACTTTGTCTTGAGGGAGGCAAAGAAGGGAGGTGGTCACAAACATGCAAAGAGACAGTGTTGCTCTCCGCTTCAACCAAGGGGCAGAGGAACATGTCTTTCACATGTGGCCTTTGAGCCTGTGAGGCATTTGAGCCAAATAACACCTCATTCACCAGTATTTTCCAAACACATTTTAAATCCCATATGCTAAGGGTTTTGATAGAGATGGTTTTGGGTGCTATGTGAAGACACCCAAGACACACCTAGTTCAGTCTTGGGAACGGTCAAGAAGGACTTCCTGAGCAAAAATTATGGCTGAAGCTAAGAGATAAAGAATGAGGATGTTTGACCTCAGCTAAGGTGCATGTGGGGGTTTCTATCAGGCAGGAGGAGCTGCATCTGCGAATGTCCCAAGCACGGGTAGATCTTGTCTTAATTATAAACGTACAAGTACTTCAGCATAGCTGGAAAATAAAGCACACAAGATGGTGTATCAAGAGGTTAAACCAGAACAATGGCAGAGGCCTCGTATGCCATGGTAAGGAGCCTGCCCATGGTTTTATAGGGGAGGGTAATGTAATCATAATTTGGCTATAGTGAGGAAGAAGGACTGGAAAGCTACTAAAAAGGTGAGGAAACATCTTAAGAGGTGGTCTTAATGATCCAAGTGAAACATGCTTTGCTAATGACAGAAAGGACAGAGAAGATGTATTGAGACAGACATAATTAGGATATCTAATACAATTTGCCTATTGACTAGATATCAAAAGTAAGGGTAATGTGAACTATAGCTTCCCAGGTAAATCCAGGGAGTCAGTGCCAAGTTTTTATTGCCTCCTTAATTTCCAACTTCATTTTATTTTATTTTATTTATTTATTTATTTGGGGGTACAGGGTCTCACTCTGATGCTTAGTCGGAGTGCAGTGGTGCCATCACTGCAGCCTCCACCTCATGGACTCAGTCTTTCCACCTCAGCCTCCTAAGCAGCTGGGCCTACAGGTGAATGCCACCATGCCCAGCAAATTTTTGTATGTTTTGTAGCATGGTGTTGCCCAAGCTGGTCTCCAACTCCTGAGCTCAAGTGTTCCTCCCACCTCAGCCTCCCAAAGTGCTGGGATTACAGGCATGAGCCACTGCACCCGGCCCACCTTCATTTTAGAGTGCTGGGTGGATGCTGCTGTAACTCCATAACCTAAATTAGAAATTTACAGGAAGAGAAGAAGAAATACATAGCTCAAGAGATGGGGAGAGACAAAGATGGCAGCTGCATAGCAAGAACAGGGACTCAGGAGATCAGAGCTCAAATTGGGCAGGCACCATTCCCATTAGCTGTATAATTTTCAGAATTGGTTTTGGTTTGGGATGTGAGCTAAAAAGAAAGACAGTTTGGCAAAAGATCTTAAACTACATCTACATTAGTTCTGCCCTGTTACTCTTCAAATTTTGAACAAAGCCCATTTGAATTTATTGGGTTGAGTGCCTAACTCAATAAGCATGTGCTTATTAGCACAGGTATTTTGGGATAAGAGCATGAGTAGGGAGCGTTTCATACTCTACTTAAACAGTTTAACCACCAGAAAGTATCACAGGTTCAAAGACTTTTCAGGCACTGATGGTCTTAAACAATATCTAGCACAATGGTTCCCAACCATTTCTAGTCATGGATTCTGTTGGTCAAATTAACACTTACACAGAGATCCAGAATGCCAAACATAAAAAGGATGAAAGTGGAGCTGCATTGGTTAAGGAAGGTATGAGGTACCAGCCATTGGGCCCACACTCAGCTGCCAAGGGAAACAATTCTGCAGAACCCAGAAGTATTGTTAACGTGCAGACATACACTCAAGCTTGAGGAGTGACTGCTGGGCTTGGTAGGTAGTAACATAAAAGTGATAAGATGATAAAACACCTAAAAGCCATGCTACTGATGGAAAAATGGTTCAAAATATTATTAGATTTAATTCATCAAATAGATCATGGTCAACTTTACCTGTAGAAAATGACAGTATTATGCATGTAAGAATTATGTATGAGGAAATACAAAACCAGCAAAATATATCTGCCACCTTTTTCTGGTTTCTCCATTGATAAATATTTGCTATTAGCGTATTCAATTAATTTTTTCTAGCACATGGAAGCAGACACATTCATTTAAGAATAGATTGTAGGTCAGGTATAGTGTCTCACACCTATAATCTCAACAATTTGGGAAGCTGAGGGGGGTGCATCACTTGAGGCCAGGAGTTTGAGAACGTGGCCAACATGGTGAAACCCTGTCTGTACTAAAAATCCAAAAATTAGCCAGGTGTGGTGGTGTGCACCTATAGTCCCAGCTATTCAGGAGGCTGAGGCAAGAGATTCACTTGAACCCAGGAAGCAGATGTTGCAGTGAGCAGAGATCATGCCATTGTACTCCAGCCTGGGCAACAGACTGAGACCCTATCTCAAAAAAAAAAAAGATTGTAGAAGAAAATTTTAAATTATAAAAGCTCTATCCACCTCCTTTTTCCTTGTAAAATGGGAAGTGGTTGCATTATTGAATTTAGAATAAAGAAAAGGATGTTGCTCTTGTCTGAACTACTGGTACTTTCTAATAATACAGCTTGGGAACCAGTGTTTTAAACTAGTCATGATTTTAACACATGAAATCTGAGGCATCCAGGGGTCCCTCTGTGAGGTCATTAATCAAACCCAGGTTTATTTGTTTATTTTTCTGTAGCAGTGTCTGACAGGTTATGGTCAGAGACTTCCCATGTGGAAAAGAGACAATCAAGTAGAAAAGATTTTCTCCTCATTTCTAGTACTGAGCTTACAGCCTAGACAAAGCAAAAGCTGTTGGTAGTCAGGAAAAAGGACTTACTTATGTTTTGAGATATAGCATTTTAGGAGATGAGGCATTACTCATGCAACCTGTGTTCATCTGCTTTATTAACATGTGTTACTTATGATGCTTAGGGTGCCAGTGCTTATAAATAGTTCTTGGAAACCATCTTACTAATGTTGTCCAAAGATCTGATGGAGTCCAAAAAAAAGAGGCCTCTGGGGGACTGCCTGTCACAGGGAAGGGGAGAAGTTATAAAGATGGGAGAGGTCTTGACTTCGTAATCATCTCCAGGTGCTTCTGGGCAGCATCTCCAGAAGCTTGGGATCAATGTGAGAAATACAATCTTTCCATAAATAATGCAATGTGTTGCTATAAGGCTCACACACACACACAAAGAAAAAGGGACAGAAACTCTTGGTTGAAACAGGAAAGGAAAGTAATTATCTGCTGGTTTGGCAGTAATTTATCGAGACTGGGAAAGCAAATCATTAGCAATCAAGAAAACTCTTAGGATAGGGCAAGGCAGAGAGGTAAAACTATTAGACATATTCAGGAAGAATTTAATGTGTTTTCTCCATCAGTAACCTCATGCATTTTACTTATTTTACAATATTTAAAAAAAGCATTACTTAGAAACTGTAAAATATGAAGAATGCCTTCTTAGTCAAACAGCATTATAATTTGGGGTGACTGCATTGCTAGCAATTTATTTTGTGCAGTTTTATAGTGGTCAGGCACATGGACTCAAAGCTGGACTGCTGGGTTCCATTCATAGGTAAATATTTTTTGGACATTTTCCGTAACCTCTCTGCCTTTGTTTCATCATGCATAATTCAGGATAAAAGCAGTACCAATCCCATAAACTTGCTGGGAAGTGTAAATGAATTATTGTATGAAAAGCTCTGGGAGTATTACCTAGCCTATTACCAATGCTATGTTAGCGTTGACTATTATTATTTAATCATATTTAAAAACAACACTAAATTATAATAGCTCATGTTTATTGAGAGCTTATTGTGAGTCATATTTTCCTGAGCATTTTATATGCAAGTCAGTCATCAGATCGTCATGATAGAATTATTATCATCCCCATTTTACAGATAAGGAAATTAGCAACAAAACTCAGGTGTGGAGCCCTTTATTACCATTCCTTACACCTCTTTAATGTGCATTTTGAATTTCCTTTTCTAGTCTTTTCACATAGTTTCCTTCTTGTACAGCGCAATTAACAAAATGAAGGTACTTTAAATGGGGCTAATCCAAGTGAAGAAGAATTAAGACAAGCTATGCCTATTGATTTCAGCTCAACAATTCACACCTTCATAAGCCATGACACCATTCTCACTGTATTTCATTTGAATGCTATTATTTTACTTGGTGATTGGTACATATAAATATTTTATACAGACTCTTCTCTTTGTGCCATTAGGATGATGAAGGGTATAAATGCTAATGGAATTTAAGGTTCTCTGATTTTTCTTTTAGGGTCAATTGTCAATTATCTACAGCACAATTCTTGTAAGTTTAAGCAATTCTTTCTTCTACATTTCTCTGTCAGTATCCTGTTTGTTGAGATGAAGCATTTTAGTAGCAATAGACTTATTTATAACATAGCTAGAATTATAGTGTCTTATTTTATTGTGTCACTGCAAAGGACAATACTGGCATACTCTTAAGATACTGCTTTGTTGACAACGTAGTTGACACTATTTATTGTTATTCTTAATTATTACTGATAGTACATCAAAAGTGGAAAAGGTCAACTGAATAAACACATCCTTCACCTCTTCTAAGAAATACAAGATTCTTTTGACTTAACACAATTCCTGGTCAATATAAGTGTTTGCTCCACGACACCCCAATTACCTGCCTAATCAGATCTGCCTACTGTATCCTCTGTAGCAACTTCTTCCTAATTGTTGACTATGCTAATGGGCAGTATGCTGCTGAATTATCTCCCACAGAAAGTTTGACTTCCTTCCTGTATCACCCTATCTCAGTGAAAGCCATTTACATTCAACTAGGCACTCAAGTCAGGAACTGGGAGTCATCTTTCAACAATGACAATGGGAAATGATGCCTAGGAAAAGAATGGGGAGAGTGGCTTTACTTACTTGCTCCATAATCCTCATCATTATACTCTTTCTATACTCATTTTACTTTCTATATTCTTGTTCATACATTTCCTCAATTCTATGTAGAATGCTATTTTAATATATTTAAAACAGTATAACATCCATATCTCTCCAAATTGTAGAACTCCTAAATTCCACTTACACTAAAACGTGAAGCTGCTGCAATTCTTCCAACTTTTTCTCTTACTATACCCAAATCCCATGAAAGGTGAGGAAAGGTGGATCACTTGTTTCTATATACTAGAGCTGTACCTCATATACACTTCTATTATTGCACTTTCCACACTTCATGTATGCATGCATGTGTGTATGTATATATAGAGGGGGTGTGTCTCCATTAGACTGGAGCTCTCCAAGGGACAGGTCTTATTCACATGTAAATTTGAAATACTTAACACAATTCCTGGTATGCAGCAGGACAGGGTATGCTCAACAAATTATTGCATAATAAACAGACAATAGATAAAAGAATAATTAGACTAAGGTTTTGCTTGCAGGTCTCATATGACCTTGGAGAAATCACCTAGCTTCTCACTGCTTAAGTTTATTCTTTCATTAAAAATAAAAAAAAAAAATTAAAAAGACTTATAACAGGCCGGGCGCGGTGGCTCAAGCCTGTAATCCCAGCACTTTGGGAGGCCGAGGCGGGTGGATCACGAGGTCAAGAGATCGAGACCATCCTGGTCAACATGGTGAAACCCTGTCTCTACCAAAAATGCAAAAAATTAGCTGGGCATGGTGGCGCGTGCCTGTAATCCCAGCTACTCGGGAGGCTGAGGCAGGAGGATTGCCTGAACCCAGGAGGCAGAGGTTGCGGTGAGCTGAGATCGCGCCATTGCACTCCAGCCTGGGTAACAAGAGTGAAACTCCGTCCCACAAAAAAAAAAAAAAAAGGAAGACTTATAATAATAAATAATACATATCCTATGAAACAGATGGTCTTGTGAACATCAAACTAGGATCTACTTGTAAACCCTTTCACATGCTGTGAAGCACCATGCCTGTGTGTGAGAATTAAAACATTGTGGACCCAATCAAAGAAGTAGAAAAAGGATAGAAAAACTATCCTTGAATATGTTTCCAAGATGCATACTGTTTGAAACCATGTCTCAGGTAACAATCAAACGATTTAAGAAAGGGCTTTAGAATTTCTAATCACAAGGAAAAGAATCTTTATTTCTCCCTTTGGGATATGACATTTAACAAATTAATTTAGAATTATTTTAAACGAACAGAGCTGAGAGGAAATTGAGAACACTGGTACTAATCACGCCCAACTTAAATGTCAAAGATCATATATCTAAAAGGTTACATTACTACAATGGAAAAATTCAATTACTATGAACTCTTAAGGGCTTTACTTAAAATAGCACAAAACTGTAATGTTGTCAATTCCAATGAAAATAATTCCATTTCCCTAAAAACTGTGAATAATTTGGTAAATACATCTATTCTCTTTACAAATTTCCAACATCTGCAGAACTCAGGAGCCCAAAACATAAATATGCAAATATTTCAGCAAGAGTTTTAAATTTGTTAATACCACCAAGTTTACTCAGCTGTTTCTATACTTGGATGTTTGATTTTTGTCTGAGGTTTAGTAAAGAGGAAGGAATCTTGCTTCAAACTCACTATGAAGATTGTTAATTTGATATTTTTTCCTCCTTTTAACAAACAATTCTTTTAGGAATTTCTTAAAAATTAAATGTGACAATCTATGTCCATAGTACATCAAAATTTTAAAGAAATGGATCTTCTAATCCCATGGCATTCAAACCTTAAGCAATTACTGAAAGATAGCTAATTCTGGGCCCTGGTGTTAATATTCAGATCCTGTTGGTCAGAATTGGGTGCATTTGATAGGAACCATCATTGATTCTGACATGCTGATTCATGGATCTGCGTAGCTATCTATAGATTTCTAATTGAACCTTTTCCCTTTATGGATAAAGATGTTGAGATCCTGACAGGGAAAATAGTTTCTGAAAGACCTCCTGGACTCTTTTGCTGTGATTCAGAGCCCAGGTCTCCTGACTTCCAATGGAGTGCTCCTTTATACCATGAGACATCCTGGAAGGTCACAGACTTGGGCATCAGAGTTCAACGAACAATTTTTGAGCCCATACTGAACGCCTCTGGCCACCAGAGATCACATGGATTAATAGATCTATAAAACAGGAAACCTGAATGTGAGCTGCTCAGCCTAGCAGAGCAGAATGAACAAATGGGCACTCAAATCATGCAAGTGTTTATGCTTATAATTATGAAAGTTGTTAACACAGCTTCTCTTTATTAATTCTCACCACAGGCCAGGTCTAAATAAAACCAGGCAATCCTCCCAACACTCCTATGAGAAAGCCTGGTGCAATTCTTATTTTATAGATAAGGGGGCCTCCAAGCAAGCAACTCTTGTCAAGCATAACTTGACAAAGAGTAGATGGCTGGGACAGTGGCCCATCTATACACCTCAACTTCCCAGACTCCCTTGCAACTAGAAATGGTTTTATGACACAGTTTCGGGTCAGTGAGATGTAAATAGAGGTCTGCTAAGGAGCTCTGAGAATTTTTGTTTCTTTGCTCATTAATTCATTCCCTTATTTTAATATAGGTGTCTCTCCTTCTCTTTTCATTATTTCTTCTAATTCCTGTCTGGAATAGGAACATGAGGTTGAAGTTGAAGCAACCATGTTGAGACTATGTGTGATAAGTGTGATAAAAGCCATATGCTAAGCATGGTGGAAAGTCAAGGTGTAACTTATTCAGGACTTCAGCCTTTTTATTGAGTGAGAGGAAAAAAATATAGTTAAGCAACTAAAGTAAGATTTTTCTGTTCATACAGCCATATCCAATTCCAACTGGCAAATGATACGAAATCAGCTGTGGCCCCAGAGAAAAGGTCCACAGATAGGAACTTTTTGGGATCTTCTGATGAAAATGACTAGATTTTCAATTCATCAGCCTACAGTGAAAGTCACTAATAAACAAGGTCTGCTCAAACATACAGAATGCAATCAGCATATTATTATCTCACTTTGAAATATTCATAGACAGCCAAGGATGGAAAAGCAGAGATCAAAACAAATAATATAAAGAATTCAGAGGCTACAGATTCAGTGCAGGGAACAAACCAAAATCAATTTTAAAAACATATTTGATACCTTAGGGTGACATTTTTAAAAGGGTCACATGAATGGAACAAGAATAACTAGTCAGTGTATAATAAAAGAGGAAAATACAGTCATAATGAACTCTGGTAAGCTTTTTAAAATGCATTAACAGATATAAAAAGTTTACCAAGGAAGAGTAAAAATAAATTTGAGAGAATCTCACATAAAGAAATATATTTTAAAAGTGCTAGAAAGTCAGAGGTAAACAATTATAAAATTACAATAGCAATTCAAGAGACTCAATATCTGACTAATGGAAGTTACAGAAAGACAAAGCAGAATCAACAAAGGAGAAACACATTTTAAAGAAATAAAGCAAAATAATTCCCCAAAATTGAAACTTTAGGTCGGCAGACTGAAAGGGTCTACCAAAGGCACAAAACAGTGAAAGAAAAGAAATCCATACTGAGGCACATTTTTCAGAATTACAGAGCACCTGGATAAAGATAAAATGCTAAACAGCTTCCAGACAGGAAAAATGCAATAGGTTAGGTGAAAAGAATGGCGTTCTGCCTTTAAACAAGATAAGAGAATACGAAAAGTAAAGCTTTAAAAATTCGGAGGAAAACTGTTCTCCTAAATTCCAGTATAAATTACAGGTCATGTGTGATGAAATTTTTTAAATTGAGAATCAAAATCCTTGTAAAAAAAAAATCCCTCTTTCTTTCTTAGGAAGTAAAGGAAGACACACTTCACTAATGACAGAACAGCGACTCAGAAGAAGACATGGAATCTAACCCAAGAAAAAGGTAAAGATAATTCTTTTTTTACTTTTATTTTAAATTCAGGGGTACATGTGCAGGTTTCTTATACAGGTAAACTAGTGTCACAGGAGTTTTGACTCAGGATTTAAGCATATACCCAAGTTATTTTTTCTGTTCCTCTCCCTCCTCCTACCTTCCACTCTCCAGTAGGACCAAGTGTCTGTTGTTCCCTCTTTATGTCCATGAGTTCTAGCTTCCATTTATAAGTGAGAACATGTGATATTTAGTTTTCTGTTCCTGCATTAGTATGACTTCCAGTTCTGTTCATGTTCCCACAAAAGATAGCGACCTTCAGCTCCATTCATGTTCCCACAAAAGACATTATCTCCTTCTTTTTTATGGCTGCATAGTATTCCATGGTGTGTATGTACAATAGCACAGACATGGAATCAACTTAAATGCCCACCAGTGACAGATGGGATAAAGAAGATGTGGTACATATACACCATGAAATACTATGTAGCAAAGAGAGTTCTAAGTGAGTCTCAGGAGGCTTAATGCACAGCTGCCAATGGCAATAAGAGGAAAGCAGTAAGGAGAGATTTCCTCAGGAACAGAGGGGAATTGGAGAATTACAGTTTGATATTAAAATTGAAATTAGCAAATTATACATATATAGAAAATTTGGCAAATGAAACCCCCCAAAAAATGCCATTTTAGCTCTAAGGAAAACAAGGAAGTAAATGCAATGATCGTACGCTATCTAGATTAGGTGGGAACAGCATTATATGACTGTAATATTGTAAGCCCTTGAATGTTGAGGGAAAACATTAGGAGGCTGGCGATAAGGGAGATGGGCATAGAGATAAAGGGTTGTTGTTAGAGAGGATAATTCTCATGCTCCATACGGGGAAGACAGGTAATACCTGAAATGGAAAAGTCAAGGATGATGAGTAAGAACAGATGTATTACGAAAGTTTATATTAGGTTGGTGCAAATGTAGTATGGCTTGCCATTGCTTTTAATGCCAAAAAAGCAATTACTTATTTTGTATCAATCTAATCATAGAACAAACAGTCAAAAGTTCCAAGGAAACTGCATCTATGGAGCAGAATTCAGAGTTAGGGTAGGGTGGCACAAGTGGCTGATTTTCTGGTTTTCGTCTTGTGTCTTTTTCTGTTATAGGTGAAGTGTCACAAGCTTTAAGGTGCAATTTCATTTTCTGTTTTAAAAGTTCATGTAGTACTTCAATTAAAGCCAATATTAAATAAAAATATTTGGCTTTGGATTTTACCTTTTGAAAACTGAGTTCTGGTACTGAACTATTGTTTCACCATACAGAACTTTAAACACACACACACACACACACACACACACACACACACACACACACATATATATATTACTACTATGGGTGGGTATATATGTATATATGCCCTACACATCCATAGTAGTAAAAACCTAGAAACAAGAGCTAATAGTAGTAAAAACCTAGAAAAAAAAAAAACTAGCAATGAACTAATATTAAATATATTAATATTAATAATTTAATATCAATTAAATTATTCATCAAATATTAATTCAGCCAGCTTCTAGTTTAGGCACTGGGCATACAGCAGTGGACACAGTGGATGGACCTCCCTGATGAGACCGTCAATATTACACCACTGCCACCTTCCTCTTTTGCTACGAAAAGGCAGATTGCCAAAATCAGTTTCTAGTCACTCAGTTTGTCTAACTATTGCAGGGCTTTTTGATGTTGCATTAGCAGAATATAGTCTACATTTATTCCATTCTTCTGTCAGCCTATGCAAAAAAGTCAAATGAATCTATTCAAAATCAAGATGCACTGAATGGCATATGATGCAAAAGAATGATTTTGCTAAACACAGCAACTCTGTAATGCACCCCATTCCTTCCCCATCAGCTTGGATACTGAGACTATTTTGTAAATCTGCAGAGACAAGACTTTTCTATATTTATTGAAAGGTCAAACGTTTGGGAAGTGGAGAGGTGTAAGGCAGATAGGAATATGTTATCATATTTACTAAACAATATGTTGGACACATAGCAGCCACTTTGTAAAGTGCAGTACAAAACAAGGACCTGTTACCACTACCACCCAAGTTTGCACCATCTCTTCTAGTAAGAGTAAAAACCTCCAAAGTGGTTTTCCTGCTTCTACCTTTCCCCTTCCCTCATGAAGACATCCATTAGAATGACCCATTGAAAACATAAGCCATATTATGACACTCTTCTCTCCAAACTCTCATCATTTTCCCAAAAAGTTCAAATTTTCTTCAATAACCTACAGAAAGTATTTGTTAAATCAAAGAATCAACAAGTCTAGCAACCACCAGTGAGACTTGGGTCACTTTTGCAAGGTGTTAAGTATTAAAATGGAAATACAAATCAATTAGAACATTGGAAAACCTACTATTTTACAGAACCACTACATTATAGTACTGGGATATAGGGCATGTGTTGTGAATAAGGACTCCAGGAAGTTAAGAGAAGTTTATATGGATCATAGTGGTTTGGGTTTCTTGTGTAGCAAAGACTTAAGTGTGAGCTAAAGATGTGAGTGCACCAGTTATTACCTTGTTATTTAATTAAATGCAAGAAAGAAAAGAACACACACACCTGTATATCTCAAGTCCATAGCTATCATATCCTTGACTCTATAAGAAGACACACTTTATCCTCTCTTTAATAGTTTAAATGAACTATTTTAACAAAAAAGTTTCTTTTTTTTTTTTTTTTTTTTTTTTGAGACAGAGTCTTCTTGCTGTGTTGCCCATACTGGAGTGCAATGATGCAATCTTGGCTTACTGCGACATCCACCTCCTGGGTTCAAGAGATTCTCCTGCCTCAGCCTTCCAGGTAGCTGGGTCTACAGGCACACACCATTATGCCCAGCTAATTTTTATACTTTTTAGTGGTGATGGGGTTTCACCATTTTGGTCAGGTTGGCTTTGAACTCCTGACCTCAGGTGATTCGCCTGCCTCAACCTCCCAGAGTGCTGGGATTACAGGCATGACTCACTGCACCCAGCCAAAAAATAGTTACTTCTGCGGATGCAGTAACACTGCGCTGGAGCAGACAGATACATAGGTGACAATATGGACTGAAATAAAATCTGACGTGATGTGTCAAATTTAAAGCAGTGACAGCCCCGTTGTGAAGATGGTAGATAAACTTGAACTCCAATAAACTCTGTTATCTGGAATCCAATAAATTGCAAAACGATTAAGTGGTCTCTTAGCACATACATGGTACAAGCCCAACTGATAGTATAAGTAGTCTTTGAAGCCCTGAATTTACATGACTCAAGTAGAGATTACATTTTGCTCAGCATCATGAGAGTGTTAGGTTTATTTTATTGCATTCCAATTATTTGAAAATTGATAGCCTGTGTACAAGGGCAACGTCCCATTGATCTGAATATTGGGTTAAGTGAAACACTCTGAAATTGCCAACTGAACTGATTGCACCTAATGAGATGGAGTTGTGGAAATAGCCATGAGCCTTTCATCACAGAATGCAATCCTACTGCAAATTTCTTGGTGAAGAAAGAAAACAAGAAGTGCTACTGGAGAATGGTTTTCAAGCCTCACACAACCTCTTCATCCATAACCTTCAATTCTAGATGGCTGCATATTGTTCACTGGGCTAACTTCTAGAAAAGATTGGTTGATTCTAGGCAACAGAATGTCATCACTAAAAAAAAACAATTCAAAAATGTGTTGTTGTTTTTTTTAAATATCAGGAAAGTTCTCATAAGTGGGGCATTCTCAGTTTAGGTAAAACTTAAGATTCTTAGAATCGTGTTTCCCAATTTTCAGCTAGTCAGGTAATTACCTATAATTGCTCTAGCAAATGTACGTTTAGTTTATATGTTATTTGTTATTTTTCTTAAGTTAATTCATTTAACTTACACTTAAATACATTATTGTTAAAGGAAATAGTATATCACTACCAAATTATAAGTAGATATATTTTACTATAAAGAGGTAACTACAAATATACATAAAATGAAATGTCATCAAATTTTATTTCTGAGTTCAGGGCTGTGATGGCTTTGCTGAAACAGAGATATATAAGTATTTGTGATGTGTTAAAACTGGCACCAAAAGATGTGTGTGTGTGTGTGTGTGTGTGTGTGTGCGTGCACATGCATGCTTGTGTGTATGTCTGATGCTGTTGAAATTTAGTTAAGCTTTTAAATTTATTTTAAAAATTTATATCTTTACTATAAAACTACTTGGAATCTATAAAATGCTAAGGAGTATAGCTATTTTCTCAGAGAGGCATATGTTATCCGGTGTTTCATAATATGGGTTGAGCATGAAATATTTTTTAGGCAGAAAATATAAGAAGATGTGTATTTCTCTCTATGTCTGCTGGCAAATTGTGCTGTTGCTTTTGTTGTTTTTCAAATTCCTTGTCTCTATGACACTCTTTGCTTCTGCTCACTAAGTTAGTCACTCTTTGTAAAAAACAACACAAACTTTTCATTTCCATTCTTGACTTACAGTATTTCCTTCACTGCTGCCTCACTTTCAGCTGTTAAAATACATCTCTTTGCCACCCAAAAACTTGCACACAAAATGGCCAAAAAGTGAAAATACGCAAATTAACATCAACTGCTGAATGGTTAAACGTGTGGCAAATTCACACAAAGGAATACTATTTAGCAATAAAAGACTGAATTACTCACATGTGCTACAACAATGGATCACAAATGCTAAGTAAAAAAGAAACAAACAAACACTGGAAACAAAAGGCCCCATGTTGTATGAATATGTTTGTACGAAGTATCCAGAAAAGAAAAATCTGTGAAGACAGAAAGTAGATTAGTGGTTCCCTGGGGCTACGGTGGGAGTGGAGGTTAACTGTAAATGGGCAGGTGGGATCTTATTGGGATGCTGAAATTGTTCTAAAACTGGTTACCTATCATGATTGTACAACTTGGTATATTTATGAAAATTGACTGAATTTTATATTTTAAATGGGTGAATCTTTTGAAATAGACATTTTTCCTTCATAAAATTATGTAAAAATTTCAGCCAGCTAGAAAACAATCATCTATCCATTGACTCATTCTTCCTTCTTTCAAGATTTTCTGTCTCATGCCATAATCTGAAGGTAACTTTTCCTTGTCTTGAGAAAACTATCATTATGTTTTTATATATCTTAGATCTTTTACTTTCTTTCTTGTATGATATTGAATATTTGTCTAATACCTTTACTTGACTGTAAGTTTTTGCAGATGTAAACTACTCTGAGCTAGTTCATGTGAAATTAAATACTTATTGAATCTAAGTATATGAAGCAAATTCTATTTCATGAAGGCTAACTATAATAAAAACAAGTGAAAATACCCATTAGCGCGTATTATTAAATTGCCTGCTTTGAAATCTGCAATTTACCTTTTGTTATCTAACTTTGAAAAGTAGTTTAAAGCTGCAACACATCAGTTATTAATTCAAAGAATAATAATAATAGCAGATACAAAAGGTATAAGCAAGAGCAGCCACCTTTACTGAACATTTACTTTGAACTGGCCAAGCTGTTTGGTGCTTCTCATTTTGTAGATGCCATTCCAGATAAAAGAGGCTTAGACACAATGAAGTTAAATCAAGTGGCTGAGGTCAGATGCCTTGGATGTAGAGCCTGAGGCAGGATTTGTACACATGGCTTTTGAAGGGAGTGCTCTCAAGGGATGGTAGGAATGAGATGTAGGAAGGTAAAAGAAGGGAAGGGATAGGAGGATAGGAGCTCACTTTTTTTTTTTTTTTTTTGAGACTGAGTTTCCCTCTGTTACCCAGGCTGAAGTAAAGTGGCACAGTCTCAGTTCATTGCACCTCTGCTTCCTGGGTTAAAGCGATTCACCTGCCTTAACCTCCCAAGTAGCTGGGATTACAGGCATGTGCCACCACACCTGGGTTATCTGTGTGTGTGTGTGTGTGTGTGTGTGTGTGTGTGTATTTTTAGTAGAGACGGGGTTTCACCGTGTTAGTCAGGATGGCCTCAATTTCCTGACCTCACTCGGTCTGCCAAAGTGCTGGGATTACAGGCGTGAGCCACCACACCCAGCCAGGAGCTACAATTTTTCAAAGGAAGTTGTGCTCTAGTCTGATCCATAGGGAGCTCTGAGGATAAACAGGAGAGCAGTCTTTCCTGTCTTATATGGGACTTAAATATATCTGTCCCTGTTACTGTGTACACATGTGTGACCCCGTGTGTGTGTGTGTGTGTATGTGTGTGTATGTGTGTGTGTGTATGTATGTGTGTGTGTGTGTGTGTGTGTAGTCTTAGTTGTAGTCACACGCAGATACACACACATAAATGCACAAAATCCCCATTATGGCTTAGGTTGATCCATTAGCAAATATTTTTTAAATTAAATATTAATGCAAATGAGGATTAGAAAGTCAAGCCTATCTGACACCCTTCTTTAATCTTTTAATGAATTGATAAAAATATTTTTTAATTACATGCATTATTTAAATAGTGTCTGAGGAACCTGGAGGTTGCTTGAAAACAATTGACTTCTCCCAATATTTTGAATATTCCCGATTCCATTTCTTATTTAGACTAATATATTTACATTCTCTATGAATGAAGATTTGCTCAGAACCTCAGTTTGAACAGTGTCCTAATCACCATATGTTCCAAATGAGTCACTCTGAATTTCTAAAGAATTATTGCATATCTTTAATTTCCATTTTCTCAGAGATAAAATCACACAGTCAAGAAAAATTTGATGTTAGGAAGCAGTTGATAAGCCAGCTGCCTCCCAAAGGAAAACAATGCCATGAAACTACAATCTATAAAACAAAAATGCTGGGGGTGATGGCTCACACCTATAATCCCAGCATCTTGAGAGGCTGAGGTGGGTGGATCATTTGAGGTCACAAGTTTGAGACCAGCCGGGCCAACTTGGTGAAACCCTGTCTCTACTAAAAATAAAAAAATAAAAAAAATTAGCCAGGAGTGGTGGTACATATCTATAATCCCAGCTACTTGGGAGGCTGAGGCAGGAGAATTGCTTGAACCTGGGAGGCAGAAGTTGCAGTAAACCAAGATCACACCACTGCACTCCAGCCTGGGTGACAGAGCAAGATCCTATTTCAAATAAAATAAACATAAATAAATAAATAACAAAAAAGCATGGCATGATGCCTGCCATCTAGCACCGCACAATGAGTTACCAGCTTTGTTCTTAAGATGGCATGACTTATTGCAATAATAGAAAATCCATTTATAAGAAATGACACAAACTCTAAATGGAAATTGCTTGCCAGAGCACTCAGAGCCTTTGTTCATCCATTTTCATCCTTCTCTCAATCCAGCCTCTTTGCCATTTACATATAGATACACAGGGAAATTTCTATGTCCTCTACTTATCTTGGTTACCTCATTTTTCTCCTTATCTTTCCTATTTTGAAAGCCAGCCTCACGGCTGTCAACTTTAGAATAAGTATCCAAGAGGTCTGAATACTTGGAGTAAATAGAATGTTTGATTGGACAACATTGTGTGTGCATTTCACTAAGTAAAATGCTACTGTGGATACCTGCCTATGAAAAGGGCACCATTCCGTATTGGTATGAAACAATAATTGGTTGAACATGGTAAAAATTAACATGTCCAAACATATTATGTAGTAGACAGCACCTCTAACTGGTCACATATTTAAGCCACACAATGGCAAAATGGAGAAATAAGGTATATTGCTTTGAGGTAAAGGCAAATATGAGGCAGAGGCCAATCCCTGGAAGTATTTTCTTTCACAAGGGAATCCTTCAGAGAGTGAGGCACCTCATTTCTATTTTAAACCACAGCCAGAAACATTTCTCCTAAATGAGAAATTTGCCCTAGGGATTCCTGATGTTTGTCAGAGAAACCGCTGTAAATTTATTTTCATTCATTGGAGAGGAGAGCAGGGAGGTAACATTCAAGACATATGCTTGTGCTTTTCATCTGGTATTTGATTTTCACCGTAAGTCTTTCGGGATTAAATAATATCCTTATGTTGTTGATAAGAGAACTGAGATTTAGCGAAATTAAAATAAAACAAAGAGAAAAGACAAATTACAGCACGTAAACCAAGGGACAGATCCTGGGGTAAAATCCAGACGTTTTGGACCTGATATTCATGTTCTTTTCATTTTTCATGCACACTAGGGCTTAATACATCAACTCCCAAATGTAACTGGAAGGAGGCTACAAGGAGACAACATTGGGATTAAACAAGGGCAGGCTGTTTTGTTTACCGCAAGATTCCTCAACACATTTAATATGCTGAGCTTCTGGGAGGGGCCTACAGGACAGTGTGTCCAAAATTTCATGATCATAGAGTCCTTTCTCCCTGCAATCATTGCCGGGCTTTGAAATTCGACTGAAAACATTTTAGATCCTACGGTTGCTCCAGTAGTGCCCTACAAGAGAAGAGAAAGGCAAGGGCTAGAACGGCTTCTGTTTTTATTTCATAGACTTCTGCATCGCCTGAAATGTTGTGAGCTCACATTAATTTGAGAAATAAAATGTGTCATTTACATGAATAAAGAATAATACTATGTACGTTCCCATTGGAATGTATTTATAGATACACGAAAAGAAATGCAGGTGTACTAAACATAGGTCCATATCTCTTGTAATTATTATGCAAAAGCAAAAGAGGAAATATATTCATGTACTGTCTGATGAGTATTATAATGACACAGCAGTAAACAGAGTTATGTAAAACTGGGAACTGCTCTAAGTGGACAGAACACATTAATGCATTTATTTAAATATCATAATAATCCCCTGAAACATATGTAATTATCTCCACGTGTCAGATGAGGAACCTGGGACACAGGTAAGTTAAATTACTTCTCAAAAGTCCTACTAGTTACTTACACAAGGAAGTTTGTGGAAGAACCTGATACCAACTGTTTTCTACTACATTTCTACTACTTATGATTCACACATAAACCTATTTTGCAGGAATTCTAGAAGCCTTGTGAGGACGTCTGAAACCTAGGTAAAGACTAACTAGGGCTACAGGATGTGATTTTGCCTTCTTAAACTTTCTATCCCCATCTTATTCTGCTTTTGCACTTTGGTTATTTTTTGATTAAAATACATATATATTATATATATATGTTTGTGTATATATATATATATATTATATATATATGTTTGTGTATATATATATATTATATATATATATATAATATATATATATATATATATAGTTAATACCAAAATATATTTTCTAAGAAATAAATATTATAACATTTGATTTAGCAATATAAAAGTAATACTAATTGGCCAGGCACAGTGGTTCACACCTGTAATCCCAGCACTTTGGGAGGCTAAGGCGGGTGGATCACGAGGTCAGTAGTTCAAGACCAGCCTGGCCAAGATAGTGAAACCCCATCTCTATTAAAAATACTAGCCAGGCATGGTGGCAGGTGCCTATAATCCCAGCTACTGGGGAGGCTGAGGCATGGAATTGCTTGAACCTGGGAGACGGAGGTGCATGAGCAGAGATCGTGCCATTGCACTCCAGCCTGGGTGACAGAGGGAGATTCTGTCTCAAAAAAAAAAAAGTAATACTAATTTTGAGTCATTTGTCTGATTCTTATTCATTCATAGACATTTGATGAGCATCTACTAAGTAAAGCTGTAGGAAATATAAGCATAAATTAGAAACTCTTTCCACCTTAAAAATATGCTTAGGATTTACTGGAGAAGACAGGTGTTTGAACATTAGCAGCTTTGTTCTAGCAGTAGCAAGATTCATGTTGACTCATGAACAGCCTCTCTTGAGGTCTTCCTTGCTACCAGAGACACATGCGCACACACACATCTGTATGAGGATTAGCCAGGTGGGACTGTTCACTTATCACTGGATCACAGCACAACTATCCCTTCCCCAAGGTGATAGCTGTATCTGTAACCTTATAACTTGCCTACTTTTCTGTGATGCTTTAATCATGCACAGATATATGCTTAGGCTATAGGCAAAACACATGTAAAATATAAAAGGAAAAGGAGAATGAAACTAAAACAGAAGCCTCTATCATTATTACAGCAGAGAGAGAGAGAGAGAGAGAGAGAGAGAGAGAGAAAGAGAGAGAGAGAGGGAGAGAGAGAGAGAGAGAGAGAGGGAGAGAGAGAGAGAGAGAGGGAGAGAGAATGGACTAACCACTTAGACTAGATTTTGGAAAATAATTGACAGTTATTAAAAATAATAAGAACAAATACTTACATAGTATTGACCTTGAGCCAGGCATCGTAGGTGTTTTATGTATTTTAACTTTTTTATGCTCGAAACTCTATGAGATAAATACTATTGTTACCTTATTTTTACTGATGAAGAAACTGAGACTCAGAAAGAAAAAGCATCATGCCCAGTATTACAAATTGGGTATGTTCTGGGGCCTGTGTTCAAACTCAGGTGTTCACTTCGGACTGAACACTCTCGACCACCACCAGGTCATCTGTGATACAAAGTTGAGTAAGTACTGACTGAGTCACCCCTCTTTGCTGGCAACTGCACCTAATGTTATACATATATATGAGAACATGTGGTATTTGGTTTTCTGTTATTGCATTCATTTGCTTAGGAAAATAGCCTCCAGTTCCATCCATGTTGTTCCGAAGGACATGATCTCATTTTTTCATGGCTGTATAGTATTCCATATTCACAACCATTCTACAAGGTGAATATTATGTCCATTTGTTAATAAAGAAAAACTAAGAACAGATGACTATTATTGACTGGGTTTGGATGAAAACACAAGACTATTTGAATTCAACATGGTGTGCTTTTAGGGGGAAATTGTTTTGGGACTTAAGTTCTGTGAAAATACAAGTCATCTCTTATTTACTTTAGGATCTAAAACCATAGCATGTTTTTATTCATTTTAATTATTAAGGATACATAATGGGTGTATATATTTATTTGATATTTTGAAATAGGCATATAATGTGTAATGATTCATTCAGGGTAATTGGAGCATCTATTACCTCAAGCATTTATCATTTCTTTTTCATAGCAACATCCTAATTCTACTCTTTCACTTGTTTTGAAATATACAATAAGTTATTGTTGACTGTAGTCACCCTCTTGTGCTATCAAACACTAGATTTTATTTATTCTATCTAACCATATATTTGTACTTATTGACTATCCCATAGCATAGCACACCAAAGCAAGAATTTTTTTCTATCATAAATTACATCAATATTAATTAAGAGTGATGTAATCTATGTCCCTTTCTTTATTCAAGAAAAAAATATATCTACTAATGAAAAGGAAAGTTATATGGATCATCCTTAAGTTATATGGATCATCCTTAAGGACAAGTTTTATAAAGTACTTTAAAAAAAATGTATGAGGTGTACTTAGGATTCCTACCTAGCAAGCCATTTAATGAAATCTTTGCACTGGTCTTAAATGCAGCTGTGTACTGCTTGAAACCTCTCTTTATCACTCCTTTCCTTTTAAATCTGTTCCTCATATTAAATAGTTCTTACCTAGGTTTTCACATGAATGGCACCTAGGCAGATTTAAGAAGCTACTGCTAGGGAAATAAAATGGAAACTCAGAAATGAAGGAAGCTGAGAATTGCCGAGCAGCCACAGACTCCCACTCTGCATCCGCTTCCTCACCCCACCCTTTCCCACATATCACATAAGCATTCCAATTTTCCCTTGCTGAGGAAATGAAGCAAAACACATCAATAGAGTGAAATGGTTTGTCCCTAAGAATCATAAAACCAAAGCTCCTCTTAGCAGGTACAAAAAAAAAAAAAAAATGAGCTCTTCTTTTAGTTAAGTAAGACTCCTAGGCAAAACATCAATATCCTGGGCTCTTCATAACTTTTTTGACATGGAAGTGTTTATAGAGATGGCTCTTTATCAATGATTCTAGAAACTCTTTGACTTGAAGTTGAAAAATGAATTCAAGGTATAAAAATCTGGCATTAGTTCAAAGATGTTGACCCTGAATTCTCTTATTTTTAAAGATTAAAAACAAACTCAGAACTCCTCAATTTTAAATACATTTTCTGGACCCAAAAAAGTTTTTCATTTTACATTGATAAATTACTATATTCCAAAGGGGACTGCTTTTCTCCTTCTGGGAAAGAAAAAATAATGTACATTTCATATTGATATTCTTTTCCTTTTAAAATTAATCTCTAAAAAAAAGTTACATAAGCACATGCCAAAAAGTGACATGTTCAAAGAAGTAATGACAAATGTCACTGTGTGTATACACACACCTCCTGTGTGTATACTTTTTTAATGAGATCATTATTTTGCATTCTGTTTTGAAACTTGTTCTTTTTACTTAAGAAATATGATCTGAATATCTTTCAACACACTGGTATTTGCTGTTCTCAGAGGACTTAGGGTGAATACATGGGAGAATTTATCAACATGCAAATGAAACAAGGCTCTTGCCCGAGCTGAGTGAATTTGGGCCAAGGAAGATGACACTGATTAGGTGAGAGAGAAACAAAGATTAGAAAGAGCAGAAGTCTGAGACCTGAAGGAGGCGGCCAGGAAGCCACATTGGTCACGACGCAGCCTTTTCAAGGTCGGGAAGGGAGTGGCCTGGCAAGCAACAACTAGGTAGATGTAAGAACAGGTTACTGTGACCTTATGAGGAGCCAAAACTAATCATTATAAGCTAAGCACTTTATGTCTACTAAATATGTGTTCTTTACAGACAATACTATATGAACTAGATCCAGTTGAGGATTTTATAGCAGAAGAAATAGAGGATCAGAAAAGTTGAATACTTTGCTGGAGACGACAAAGCTTGTTAGAGCAGGGATTGTAGCTAGGGTGTTTTCCTTCCAACGTCACAGCATGTTCCATTTCAAAGCTTCCATTTCAAGCTTTATTCTTTATCTACTGCCCTTTTTCACGATGTCCTTCTTCTCCCTCTGTACTTGTACACATGGTTAAATATAAATTCATCTCCCAGAAAATCTTCACAGGTCTTGGTGGAAAAGAATCAGGGTTCTTCAGTGAGCTCAATGTATGTTAACTGACGAATCTCATGGCTTATGTTTGTGGATTATGCGTATGTGTGTGGAGTGTACAAGAGTATGCACCTATGAGTCTAGCTTATGTTTATACAAACATATATTTGTGTACAAATAGGTATGTGTAGATGCACACACAAAATTATAAACCTCATTGATTTTAATAACCATCTTATATGTATTTTCAAAGGCAGAGAATTAGGTCTGTGACAACCAGATATCAAACTTTCCAAAAGCTAATAAGAGATGATTGATGGCTAACACTTACAGACACAAGAGAAGTACAAATGCACCACCATTAAAAACATCTGATGAATAAACCTTCATCACTGAAACTAAGAATACAAGTGGAACAGTCCTCTTTATGTATTGGAATTTTACTCTATTTGTGACAACACAGTATATAAACAACTTTCAGGAATTCATCTGTAGCTTTAAGAGAAGTCTAAGAGTTTTTTCTTAAGCATTTTTAACATAATAAATAAACTATTATTTGAACACATTGTGTTGGGTCTTCTCCCTGAGAGATGTTACGAATTCTTTGGATCGATAGTGCAACACAGCAGCTGTTAGGAAATGGGATTTTAAGTCAGTGCCTTTGCCTCATCACACATCCGGAGGACACCATTACCACACCTTTCCCACCTTGTTCAATTTTAAGTCTTCCATGGTGATACCTCCATTGTCTATTTTTACAAATTTAGAGGGTTGTACTGACAGACTCTCTCAAAATTTCTTTTTTTTCTATTCTCTCATTTGCTATCCAGTTCTTCCCTTCTCTTTGAACACATCTGTAAAAATAATCTTGCAGCAATATACCCAAGAAAATTCCTCCTTTATCTAAGTTGGGAAGAGTATTCTTTTAAAACTATGACCACGAATCTCAAACGGGCACTCAGCACTGCCCAACAATCTTCTCACATTTGCTCGGTAAATTCACTTCCCCAGGCTCTGATAAGACTATATGGTACTTCCTTTCTCTTTGAAATATCAATTACTCTCACCACACAAATGCTTTTCACCCTACCCTACTTCATATTAACTGAGAAGAAAGCAACTGGACACAATGTTTCTCAACTTCCCATTATAAATGTACCAATACCTAAGCTGGTATTCTCTGCTTTCCCTAGCATATACTGCAGAGAAAGAGAGGCTTTGCTGCAACCTCCTTTACAGCATCAGGTACCTCAGTGTTTTTTGTTTTTTGTTTTTATTTTTTCCCTATGGCATCCCCAGCACCTGAAAGAGTACCCAGTAGGAGCTCAGTAAATATAAATTCAGTGAATGAATGAATACCTCTGTCTATGAAAGATTTCATCTGTCCAAAATTGGGAGGAGGACAAGCATCAGGACAGCTTTAGGGTGATACTCGACATCTGCAGTGCATGGCTAGATAATCACATGCAAAACAAATGATAAATAAATAGGAGATAATGTTCACCGCTGCCTCATCTACTCTGTCTTCATCTTACCTGGCTTCTTACACTGTATCTAACAATTAATGTTTACATTCATAGAATACATTAATAGAGGCAGCTACATTCATCTCTATAAGTCTTAACAACAGTGATCAATTTACATAAGATGAAACTGAAGTTCAAAGGAGTCAAGTATGTTACCAATGTCAAATCTTAAGTGAAGGAGGTGGAATTCAAATCCATGTATTTTTTTTTTAATGGGAAAGTCCATACTCTCGCCAGTTAGCCATGCTGTCAATCAGCCCCTGAGACCTTCCTGCAAGTCCAAGTTCAACTGAGTTTCTTAGCCAATCCTTCAGCAAATAGGACTACATTTTACTGCAGTCTACTGGAAATGTTATGCTGTCAGTAATCCCATCCTAATTGTGTCAGGCATGAAGTCTAAATGGCCACAGAGATAGGCAGAGAGACATGGGAACCCCTAATGGGAACTTGATATCCAACCTCTGTCCTGTAGGATTGGATCTTGCTTTCTGTGTTCCCAGTCATGAATTTTAATCATGCAAGAAAAGGTAACATTTTCTAAGATTACAACAGGAGCAGATCTTGGTTTTATGGGATCTGGAGCACATATGATTTGGGGAAGTGGGGTCTATGAGAAAATAATTAAAAATCACATATAAAATTTGGCATGGAAGTTAATATTTATTTAGAGGAGGAATGGGAAGGGGGCCATACATTTCAAAGTCTCTATAGCTTAATCTTCATTTACTTCAAATTAATTCTGCCTCTGATCATGATCTAGTCCTAACTGGAAGGCAGAAACACAGTGGTTGAGAACTTTTGTTCTCCAGGTGGTCAGGCTGAATTTGTATCCCACCTTGACCACCTCCATCCAGGTATATGATCTTAGGCGAGGGACTGAAACCACACAAGCATGTGCTTTCTCCTTTGTTAAATTTTCAACTACAACTAGTTTATAAAAATTGCTAATATGAACGATCATATAAAGTCTTGTTCATAGTGCCTGACATATGCTCAACACAGTGCTCATTAAGGTGTGTTTGATATGATTAGCCTCTAATGCCACCTTCTTGTTTATCAGCTCTGGGATCTCTCTACTTGAGACTCCCCTACTATGTTCATCTGATACCTCCTAAATGCCTGAGCACCAAGCATTTAGGATTTGACTCTGAGTCTTCCCATTATGTATCTTCAACGGCAAGATCCAGGCCCTAACTCCCTGCTGAACCAAATCTTGGTTCCCAGCCTCACTACAACGGTGTCACCACATTTTGGCATACCTATCAGTTTCATCAGAAGCCTTGTTTCTGCCTGTGTACCAGCAAATCTTCCCCATTTTCCTGGGCATAATCCAATAAAACTAGAAAAAAGTAATATGATGAAAAGCATTCACAATAGATTTTTAACTAAAGAGCTAGAATTCCTATAATTATGGCTAGTAAGGTTGTTTTTACAGGGATATACAAAAATTAGATGCTACAAATATGTAAAATGGTGAGGTCCTCACCTAGAATATAATGACCACTCTATTACAGATAATGTAATTATTACAATATATATGCTACTGAACAGCACTGTGATTTCTAACAAGTCAATTAACCTTCCGGGGCCTCAATTTTCTCATAAAATAAGGAGGCTGGACTACACTGTCTATGATTCTTGCTAGTTTCAAAAAATATGTATTAGTACATATTCCTGGGATATTAATGTATTACTCACATCTCAACTTGGAATGTGCCCATTTGAATATTTCCCTTTGAAACTGATAAGTGAGGGAGGAAGAACTACTAAAAAGGAGGAACGTTGTCTTCTTTTTTTGTGTGTGAAATTCACCTTTTTACCTCTATCATCACATATTTTTACTATGGCAAGTGCTCAAAGCATATCATTTGGCTTTTCAAAATTCCTTCTCTAGTAAAGTCCTATTAAGACAATGAGCATTGCTCCTAAAACTGTATATATGTGTTATATATGGTGTATAACCCAAGCTGTTGAAGCAACCTGATAAGATGAAGACTAGACCTGCTCACCCCATGTGGCAGCTAGAGGAAAGACCTAGATCAATGAAGAGGAGTGAAGTTTTGGCTTACACTCATGCTAAAGACTGGCACAGGAAGTCATTTCATATAAAGGAAGTCTGAAAATCAGTGCTGAGTCCATGCTCTGGCAGGGATCTGGGGCAGAACAGAGATGTCTGGGGGTAGGCAGGTATGATACAGAGACAATATCAGAGCATGTAAAAGAAGATAGAGTCAGGAACTGTGTAGAAACTTCCTATCTGAACTCTTCACTGGCTTCCCAGGACCAAAGAGCAAGTCCTAAAGTCCTTATAATGGCCCTGTAGGGTATGACTTTGTCTCTCCCTCCACTGCTCCTCCCACTACCCTGGCGAGCTCGCTCTCCTTCAGTTACATTAGCCTGCCTGTGCTCCTTGGATACATGAGGCACACTTCTAACCAAAGTCTCTTGCATGTGGCAATTCCTTTCCCTGAATGCTCTTGTCCCAGACTCTCTTATGTCTCATGCACTCATTTCCTTTAAGTATTTTGAGACAAGTCAGTTCTTTGGAAGGGCCTTCTCTGACCACCCTTTGCCTCTACTGTCTGACTACCCATAAAACAAATACATAAAATGGTGAGGTCCTCACTAGAATACAATTATCACTCTATTAGCAATGATGTAATTATTACAATATTTATGCTGCCAAATAGCATTGTGATTCCTAACAGTCAATTAACCTTTCTGGGCCTCAATTTACTCATAAAATGAGGAGGCTGGACAACACTTTTTATGATTCCTGCTAGTTCCAAATAATATGCATTAGTACATATAACTGGGATATTAATGTATCACTTATATCTCAACTTGGAATGCTGACACCCTGTTTCTGTCCCCTTGCCATATTTTGTGCTTGTCTCTATTAAATATTGAATTATATATTCCTATATATTCCTTTATCTATATTTTTGTCTTGCTTCCCCAATAGCACATGAATTTCTCAAGGACTGTAACTGTGTTCATATACTGTGCTTAGGACAACATATGGACCACAATACAGGCACACACATGTGCCTCTATTAGTGAATGATTGAATGAATGAATGAAATCTACTATAACTACTCTGATTCTTATTTTTATGGCATTTATAGTTTGTATCTCAAAACTCAGCAGATGAGCTTGCAAGAATGGAGGCTTTATCTGTTCTTCTGATGGCCGCATCCCCAGCATCGAGAACAGTACCTGGCACTTGGGAGTTCTCAATAAACAGTCTTAAATGTTGTTTATCATGAAAAAGTTTTTGTACTCTAGTTTTAAGAATGGAAATGAATGGTTCTTTGATTTTGGTAACAAGTCACCACCAGGACCAGTTTTAAACGCAACCCAATCAATCAATGACAATTTTGCATTAGTAACCATGCTTTTGAAAGCCTAAAACTCTATATAAAACAGCCGTGTTTGTATTTTAGTGACAGCATCTTACAAGCACAGCTCTCACTTGTTTACCAAGCAATGAAGAAACTCTTGGTTTCAGATATTGAGCGCTCTCTCTCTCTCTCTCTCTTTCATGGAAAGATGATGGTGCCTAGCTATAATGGGAAAACACAAATAACTTATTATATAATCCTATACAGAGTCCTAAGTGTGTACAAATACCAGCTATATTAATCCACAAAACAAGCAGGAGAGGGAGGTGCTATGATTATTCCAATTTAGTAGATAAAGAACTAGAGTACTGAGGGTTGCAGTGCTTACCCAAGGCCTATAGCTAAGGTGTATTCGAGCTGGGATTATTATTGAATCTGATTATTTTGGCTTCAGAGTCTGTGTTCTTATTTTCTACATTCTATGGCTTCCCTATGAGAACTGAAACACAGTTGTTATAATTCCAGCAGCCAGATTTAGCTTGATGATTACTCTACCGACCTAATCAAATACTTTTCAAATAATTGTCATGAACAGTCTGGCCGGTGGCAGCAAATTGCAGAGAGGTAAAGGCAGACATCTGTGGGATGGTGGTACTGAAGCAAGCAGTTAGGAAGGTATTACAGAATTTAGAGTTTAATAATTGGCATGTTGAACAATTAAGATAACTGCCCTTGGAATTTCTGTGTGTGTATATTTGTGTGTGTGTGTGTGTGTGTGTGTGTGTGTGTGTGTGGTCATAGAGGTAGAAAACACTTCAATTTATGGCTAAATCCCTCAGCCTGATAGTTGTTTGTAATGGCACCTATTTCAAATCTTATAACTTCACTATCACCCAGCCCAGCTCTAAACCCTTGGACCATAAACAGAATAACAAGAGAGCTGCAGGTTGAATAAGCATTTTATGAAACAAGGTATGTTTGAAGTTTATCTTCTGAGTATAATTCATTAGATTTTTCTTTGCAGAAAATATTTCTGTCAATAACAAATCATTTTTAAGTCATTTCATCTCTCTCGGACTTAGTTTCCTTATCTATAAGACAATCAATTTGAAACTGGCAGTTTCTGCAGGATGTTTTGTTCTATGAAGCCTTGACAAATCAGAGCTATAATTATGAAAATTACTGATATATCTTCTCTTATTTTTCCCTCTTCTCCATTTTTCTGGGTTCACTATTGTGCCTACGCTTTTACTAATGTCTCTACATAGAACTCGAAGCAAAAAAAAAAAATCAGATTCTTAAATACAATTTTCTAAATTTACATGGGCACATTCTGTAAGAGATGTTTCTATTGTATATGACTTTTATGTATCTATGTATGTTTTATCTTACTTTGGAATATTTATCTTGTGCAGGCATAATGAATGTCTTTGGATTAGTACTACAATAAAGATATTGGAATTAATCTAGACTCCTTCACTTACTTCCTTGTGATCTTAAGCAAGTTATTATTCACCCTGAACTTCTAGTTTATTCATCCACAAAATCAAAATAACACTTGCAATCTTGCATTGTTGAGAAGATAATTCCAAGACAAGACATATGCAGCATTTTCTTTTCACCCTCTTTGTCTTATACAGGTTCTCAACTAAGGTAAGCTTTCCTCCCTCCATTGTACTCTGTTCTCAATAACTAGAACCATCAGTATCCCTTCTTGTTTTTTTACTTGTTGATAAAGGTTGGGCTATGTATTTTCTGTTGATGACCATCTTCGTCAAGCCTTAAAATCCAGCTGATGCTTGTGTTATGCTCTAATTCAATGCTGGATGCACTTACTTCAAAATGTTACTCCAATATTCATCATCTTATTGCCTTTGTCCATGCTTCAATCAACCCAATCCATACATCTCAGGCCTTTTCATAAATAACAGTCCTCCTGAATTCAAGGTCTCACTTTTTCTCAGTAGCATCTTATGTTGAATTTCCTTCAACATAACATGTTGAAGGAAATCACCAGCCCTTCTCTGCCCCATCTGTTTCCATCAATCCTACTTGTCTCTCAAAGCAAACCAGATCAACTCTTAGTTTGAGAATAAACATTTATGTCTGTTTTCTCTTCAAATTTTACCCCAGATCCCAACTAAAGTGTGCACTTGAATTGACTGAAATTTAATGCTGATTTATTCATATTACAAGATTCTGTGTAATTTATAATGTAGTTTCTTTATAATGTTCTTTTACTGTGTTTAGAATAGTACAGTATGCATGTTTATGCTTATGTAATAATATAAGTGATTGAGAGTATTTCATGCATAGGATGTGTCCAAGAAAGGCTTGTGGAAAGTCATTAATGAATGCCTAATTTAATACTTTCTTCCCTTTGCAAAATTATTCACCATTGCCCATGATGTTGTAATTCTTAGAAAATTAAAATTATATAATAAGATATGGAGTCTGATGGCCTGAGATTGAATTCCAGTTTTATGACTTGCTAGTTGAGTAATCTTGATCCAAATTCAGTAGCCTCTATAGGTCTAAGTTTTCTTATATCTAAAGTGGAAGTGATTTATCTATCTCAAAGAACCATGGTGAAGATTAAATAAGATATTGGCATGCTATAATATATTACATGAATAATATAGCTATACTATACTATACATATAGGTAATATTCATCAAAGTAAGATATTATTATTTATAATTGTTTCATTTTATGGCTAAAAATTAGGATGTCAGTCAAATAATAGTCTAAAATCACATGACTAATAAGAAATGAAGCTTGATTAGACTCCAAGCATAACTTTAGATCCCCTGAGTATAATCTCTGAATACACTAAATCTTCTTCCGGTAGTCCCCTTTTAGGCCTATGTTCTTGAAATAAGAAAAGATTAATGGTAAGAGACCCTAAAGACAGTTAGATGCTATATGTATTCTCTTTATTTCAATCCTAGATGGTGTAAAAACATTGTATGTTTAAGTTTCCTAATATAAAGTATTTTTATCTTTCTTAAACTTTACAGTTTACAAAGACTTCTCTGATACCCCAAAACACATAAGCATTGGCATGCTATTGCATTGGCGGAAGCAGAATGCTGGGAGAATTAGAGCAAGACTCTATGAATTTCAATTAAGCTATTTGAGATGGAAATCAGCCCCTCCTAGTCATCTCTAGCCCCTTGGTCCTTATTAAGCATCACGGTCTGGACACAATGTCAGTGATGTTTTTCAGTTTGCCCAATTTATTGACAGATCCAGCACTTCTCCACTTCAGTCAACAGCACCAGAGAATTAAGAACTTGCTTAGACAGATAATACCTTGTTTAAGCCTCTTGGGGAAGCTTGTATTACAGTACTACAGCTATCTACTAAATAAAATGAACTGAACAAAAACAAAAGACAGTCTAGTACTTATCCTAAGAAGGACTTAGATTGCCAGTTGATTTCTTTTTGTCTTTTTATCAAAGATAAGTATCAATAAAAGTGACTTTTTTTCAAGTCATTTGTGTTAATGCATTTTTGTGAAATTTTGCTTTTATTAAGACTGGTAGAAGGATGGTTCTTTCTTCATTCAGTAACTGCTTCAGCATAATTTAATACATATTTAGATGAAAAGAAGATATTTCCACAGCAAAGCTTTACATATAGAGATAATGAAATCGCTTTGCCATTAAAAATTTGATTCAATTTCTCCTTGGAATGCATTAACAGAAAACTACTTTCATTTTTATAGTTGGAAAAAAAGGCAATTTACTGTTGTGAGGGTTCAGGAGTGTTCCAAACCAGCATAAATCCGGAGCCTCCTAAACTCCCCACTAAGTAGAGAGAGACTATGAATTTAAAACACTGGTAATTGGTATTGTGTGTTATCCTTAGAAGAGTGCTTCCCACTATTATTTTCATGCCGACTGAACTGGAATTAAGATTACTTTTCTTAAAAAGAAAATTTAATGAAGTTGAATGGAATTTTTGCCAAAAAAGTTAATAAATAATAATATGATGTGTTTATTTGTTATTGGAACTCTGTGTAAGTTTTGAGAAACCGTATCATGAGGATGCTTGAAATAGCAGTCCCAAATATCAAATTTTAGAGCTACAGTAAAGGACATTTCTCTATTCTCTTGAAATACAATGAATATTTCCCCAAGGTATGATGAATTATCCAACTATGGAAGAGGAGGAAAGATTAGTCTAATGGTTACACTGTATATAAATTCCAAAGTAGGCCACTGATATCTATTTTATGGTAAATGATATGTGTTACATAAATTCTCAAATTTTAATTACCTGTTAAACTCACTGAAGTTTTGAAATGGAAAGTTCCATAAAGATTATCAAGTCCAGTTTTCTCATTTTAGAAAACCAGAAAACTACAGAGGTAACGTGACTTATCCAAGGTTAGAGAAAGCAGGAGAGTGGCAGAGAAGGCATAAGCATTTTGCTCCAACTATTATTTATATTCTCAGGTGAAAGAATGTTACCTGCTAACTGTAACCCTTAGTTTATAAATATATGGCATGGATCTCTGTGTAGTGTTATGTATTCATGAATATCATACATAGATCAGAACAGGACCCAAGATTTAAGGACCTGACCCCAGTCTTCTACAATGAATGAGACCTCCAAGCACTCAAAGATAAGCAAATACAAATATTTTAGACTTTTACATTACCAATTTATTTTGAAGTGCATGTATTCTGTGTACATAGCCAAAAAGCAAAATAACTACATTATGCAAACATTGCATTTTATATGCCCTTCAGAACATAATGCATAATGAAAATATCAAAATACCAAAAAAAGAAAAACTATATTCTGAATATTGTGTATACCATAAAACAGTTGTAAGTTCACATGAGGAAGCTTAATGATTTAGGGAAAAAGTTCACAATCATCCTCATAAGATTTTAACCTAGGTTCAAGATTTTCTACTTAATAGTCAAATTCTTTCATAGGACAAGTGAGTAGACAGAAATAATAAAGGTGAAGTAAATCATTATCTTCCAAACTTAGACATGCAAAATGGTGGGGGAGGAAAGGAATTCCTAGGTGAAAATAAATCTGAATGAAATGAGCATTGGTACCTTTTTTTTAAAGAAAGTTTCAGAAAAACTATGAAGATGCTAGCTTGATAATAAACATTGCTTATCATTTTATTAATTAAAATAAGGCTGCAACTGTAGAGTGCACACATTTGGTCTATAGACTTAAACTATATACAATGAGTTATATCAATCTATTCATTTGTTTTATATCTCCAGCTAGCAAAGTATATAGTCAACTTAAATCTTGTTTTAAAGGTCTTCTCACTCTAAGATTCACTTTGGAGATTTGTCTTTTGCAGACTTCAAAATAAAAAACACGGCCGCTTTTTGCTTCTAACAGCTTTTATGTATTAAATAATGTTTACTTAATGTGATTGTCAACATTTTACCATTTAAAATTACTTCCTAACAATCACTCTAAATCATATGTAAAGTTTATATAGAAGTTTCTGAGATAGTGCATTCTCTCCACAGTATTACTCCAAGATTGGCTTGGAGAATGCTGATATTGTAAAAGGTAAAATACAAGAGATAAATTGTTCATGAAAATTAGTACAACTTTGAATTCAAGTAATAATAAAAAAGAAAGACTTTCACAGAGGTTAGTAGCTCTTAGAGGGAAGAAACACAAGTTCATGTTTGGGAGAGTGAATATTTGTGCTCCTGAAACAAGCAAAACCAATACTAGAGCAGGTGTCCTCACCAAAATCCAGAGTCAAAGCCCTCAACACAAGAGCTGGAAGAATGACCACACATCATCCATGAAATAAGATAAAACAAGTCCCTCAACAGAGCTAGGATTTCTGAGGCTATTTCATGAACTGTCAGTCCCAGAAAGAATAAAAACCAGTGCATTACAATGGGACATCCCAATCAAATTTGCCAAGTAAAATACACATTTGCCATGCTCACACATGCATGAACAGAGAAGCCAAGCCAAGTTTCTGGTTTCATGAAAATGTACAACATGAAGTGAATTTTAAAGAGCAATGACAACTTCTAGATTTTAGAATTTATCCTCTTTCTAGAACTACAGATGTTTTCATCAGAGAGGGCTGCCAAAAGCATTCTGCAACATATTTTAAAATTAAGCCAAGAAACCCAGCTCTCCACCATCCCCCACCTTCTGCTCCCTGCACCCCCACCCCCTTGAGTTATAAATGTAGGTTTCTGGTAACCTACATCAGAGTGACACACTTATTTTAATTTGATGTTTGCTATTTGTAAATGCAATCTCATTTATGTTACACTGTGGCAGCCATTCTCTGGAGAACAGGATTAGTTGTGGATGTAAATACATTTATAACATATTTTCCTTTTTACTTAAGTTTAAAATTTGAAGCAAGAAGAATGCCTAAACATAACTACGTCAAACCTCATCTAGAGCTTCTTTTAAAAATCACTCTGCCAACTTTAGAGAAATAACGACTGACTGTATGCAAACACACTCTCAAATGTGTTCTGAGCAGTTAGAAAATTATAGTGTAAATTTACCCAGATTCCGAGAAACATTTAATTTAGGAAACAACAAGGGCTAATACAAAATTTAGTGTGTAAACAAAGAGATGATTGATAAGGAGAACAGGAGAAGGAGCCTCTAATGAACATAAACAGCAATACTTGAAAAATAATTGGCTATCTAGAATCTATGTAAAGTCTGTTATATGAGTTCGAGTCTTTTCCCCCTACAGTCTCTGTTAGTATGTAAAATAGGTAACATTATAAACACCTCTCCAAATGACCTTATGAAAAGCCCGTCATTCTTAGGCTCCAATCTTAGACCATAAGAAATTATGTCTATTTACTTTCATTTGATGAATGCATTTGCATAGCAAGAAACGAGTGATCTCACAATATACCCAAATAAAATTTGCCGATACAATAAGAGGAGATATTAGATCAAATAATCAAACATCAGTATGGACTCAATACTCTCAAAATAAGCAGGCAGATCTATTATAAACCCTTCAGCACTTCAGTTTCGGTCCTGACATTTTGATCCAAAGTGTTTCTCACAGTTTTAACATTCTTTTGTGAAAACATCACTGCAACTTACAAAAAGTTTATTTCATTAATCTTTGCTCCCCCGAAGACCCTGTCTTCCTTCATGTCCATCCCAGAGTGACATTTGTCTCCTCTCATTTCAGGTGCCTCTTACATTCACCTAAGACATTTTCATGGCAAAACAGAGAATTTTTAGAAGTCACTGAAAAGCACTCCCTTACCTTCTAAACCTGCTTCAATCAGCCCAAACTGTTCCAATAATTTAACAAAAAGCACAATGACGATCAGGACTGCTATCATTTCAAGCCCTTCCAAGTTCATGGTCAGCTAGGTCATGGTCCAACCACAGCCACTGAGAAGTGTTCCTCTGCCTGGCTTTCTTTGTAAAGCCATTAAACTACATTAAGAAGGCTACTGCTGGAGAAAGGGGAGGAGGAGAGCGCATGAGAGAGAGAGAGGAGAGAGAGAGAGAGAGAGAGAGAGAGAGAGAGAGAGAGAGAGAGAAAGGAAAGGAGATGGAGAGGCTGAGAAAAAGGGCGTGAGTGAGAGAAAATGCATTCATCCTGTCTGCTGTGGCAGAGGCCAGAAGTGGCAGCCGGATAAAGTCGGGCCTGTCGGCATTATCCGCTTCCTGGTTGTCACTCCTGCATAGAGAGACAGCCACGCACGAAGTCGCGTGCAGATCACCCGAGGACCCGGCAGGTCAGCAGGAACGTCCCGAGGAAACCGGAGGCCCTGCGCGGCGGAGATGGCTCTGCGCCCCGGGACTCCGCGCGCCCGCGCCGCCGCCACCGGTGGCTTCGTTGGGCCGGCCAGTTGCCTTGGAAACAAGAGAACCTAAGCAAGGGCTGGACTCCCGCTGCAGACGGGGAGCAGAGCCCCCCGCACCTGGAAATACGGAGGAAAACCTGAAAACGCTGAGAGGTGGAGTGACAACTTGCGTTCAGCTGTTTCAGTGACATTGTTGACCAGTAAGGAAGATCCAAATGTGTATTTTGTCCCAACTCGCTGAGCGCAGATTGAAACGAGGCTTAAGGAGTCCTTCCATGTTGACTTTCTTTTCAATGAGTCACCTTATCTGAAAGCTCAATCTCAGTCAGAACTAATATTCTGGTTTGAGTAGTAGCTATCATATCTTTTCACAGCATGGGAATAATAAACTAATAAATATTCATCATATTTGCATAGTATTTTAGAGGTTAGCAGCTACCACCTATGCACTACCTCATACCAATCAATACACCAAAATAGATACAGTATTTAATGTGTTCCTTCTATCCTTTGTAAATAATGGTTTAAGTAAATTTGGAGCCAGGAAAAGTTTGAGAAGAAAAAAATCTGAAAAAGAAAAAAAAGTTGAAGTTTTGTCTCTCTCTTGCACAACTATTTCATCTTTTTCTCTCCTCCTAACTCTGCCCAAATAGACTAGGTCCACAATGAAATATAGAATTTAAAAAAATGCAAGAGAGCCGGGCGCGGTGGCTCAAGCCTGTAATCCCAGCACTTTGGGAGGCCGAGGCGGGTGGATCACGAGGTCAAGAGATCGAGACCATCCTGGTCAACATGGTGAAACC